>NC_082654.1:78194549-78527357 GCF_028023285.1 Balaenoptera ricei
GGATTGAATGGTGCCTCCATTTTTACTTTTAAACACAGCTCCTTTCTTTTCTCATTATTGGCTGTTACCCCTTTACGTCTCACCAGCAGGTAGAGGGTACACAGTTCTCTGAAACCCCGTCAGCATTTATTGTTTGTAGACTTTTTGCTGATGGTCAGTCGACTGGTGTAAGTTGAAACTTTTTGTAGATTAGATTGCATGCGTCTAACACTCCCTGAGGTTGAGCTTTTATCCATTTTCCTTGTTTTTAAAAAGAGTGTGAGGAAAACTTAACTCTTCATAATCTCTTCTTGAAACATTTGCCTGTTTTGAATTTTTTTGTCCATTCCCTACTTCAGCACCAATGTTTAGAGCAAGTGTCTTTTACAGCCCTGAGTCCTTGTGAATGTTAAGTGACCATTAGCTGTGAGTTTAAAGCTGCTCTTGCAGGAAACGGCCACAAGGCTGCAGCATTTCTCCTTTACCAAATCTGGTTACTAGGGAAACAGAGCCTTAATGGAAGTGGTGTTCTAGGTTGTATATTAGAATGGAATATGCCAGGAAAAAGCCCTTTAGTTTATGTCTCATTACTTCTTGTTCATATTTGTAATTGACTTTTTATTTTTTATCCCAGCAAATTTGATTACAATGGTTTGTTTGCTCTAGGTGTGCAAGATGTGGTTCTTTCACACATATACGTGTATCTATTCTTCCTCGCATCCTTTTCCCATGTAGGTTATGGCACAATGTTGAGTAGTCTCTCTCCTGGTCTTCCGTACGTCTTTGGTGGTTATATATTTCACATGGTATGTATATCTTTGTTAACCCCAATATGGTAATGTAACCAACCCTCATCCCTTTCTATTTGGTGAACCATAAGTTTTTTAATGAATCTGTGATTGCCTTTCTCTGTGGAAATATCTTCATTGGTATCAATTTTTAAGTAACTCCAAAAAGTGATATGATAGGATATGTGTCTTTTGCTTTCTCACTGACTACAGGTGGCGTGATTACGTCTAGACTCATCTATGGTGCTGCAAATGGCATTGTTTCATTTTTTTCACTAGCGAATATTCCATCTGTACATGGAGGAGTTCTTCTGTGTCCACCCATCTGTTGGTGGACTTTTTGGTTACTTCCATATCTTGGCTATTGTAATACTGTGCCATGCAGATTTGCCTGCCTGTGTCTTTCCAATTCTCTCTTCTTAGATTATAGGTCGAGGAGTGGGCCTGCTGGATCATATGGTAGCTCAATGTTGACCTTTTTAATGCACCTCCATTCTGTTCTATTTCGTGGCCCTTTCCAAGTTACGTCCCCCTTGAGGTTGAGGGTATGCATTTCTCTACAACACCTTCAGCATTTATTGTTTGTAGTTTTCTTGCTGATGGTTATTCTGACAAGTGTGATCTGATACCTCTTTGTGGTTGAATTCGCACGTGCCTCATAATCCATTGAAATTGAGCTTGAAGGCAAGTCCTTTTTATTTTTCAAGCTGTGATTACCTCTTAGTTCTTGAAAGTGTTCTCTTAAAGTATGTGTCACATTTTGAAATGTTTTGGCCATTACCTCCCTCAAGACATTTTGAGGGCGGGTTTCATTTACAGTCCTGCATTACTCCTTCCTATGAAATGACCATTAGCACAGGCTTTAAAGCTGGTTTTGCAGGTAACTGCCATAGGGTGGCAGCCGTTCTATGTTCCCCACCCTTGTAACTAGGGGAAAGCCCTTGCGGCCTGTGGTGTTTCTCGGTTATAAATTAGAGTGGAGTGTGCCTGGACAAACCCACACAAGCTGATGTCTCTTTACTTTTGTTGGATTTTTAAATTTAATTTTTATTTTTTATTGGAGTAATTTTCCACTGTGTACGTGGACCACTTCTACTTTGTGCATTCCTCGGTTGATGGACATTTTCATTGCTTCCAATTGTTGGCTATGGTAAATATTGTTGGAGTGCATGATTGCCAGCCTGTGACTTTTTGATTCTCATTTTCTCAGGTGATAGGCCCAGCAGTGGGTGTGATTCATTGACTGGTAGCACCGTGTTTCCCTTTTCAAAGCACCTACTTTGTGTTTTCATTAGTGGCTCTTACCACGTCCCCCTTAGAATCGAGGGTACGCATTTCTCCACAATCGCTTCAGCATTTATTGTTTGCAGCATTTATGCTAATGGCCCTTCTGGCTGCTGTGAGCTGATAGGTTTCTGTAATTTGGGTTTGCATGTCTCTGAAAATTCGTAAAACTCATCATTTTTCTCCGCCGTTTTCTTTTCTGTTAAAAAAAGGAAACAATTGGGAATACAATATAACTCTTGAAATTGTCTTCTTGGAAGGTTGCCCTCTGTTTAATTTTTTGGTCAATTTTCCACCCCAGAAATTTTTAGAGAGCAGGTGTCATTTCCCGAACTGCAAGTTTGGTGAATATTTAGTGACCTTTAGCAATGGGTTTAAAGGTGATGTTGTGGGAAGTGGCCTCAAGCAGGCAGCATTTCTCCATTCCCAAATCTGGGTACTAGGGCAGCAGAGCCTTTCTGGAAGTTGTGTTCCTAGGTTGTAAATTACATTGGAATGTGCATGGAAAAACCCCCATAAGTTTATGTCTCATTATTTCTTCTTGGTGTTAAAAATTTTTTTAATTGGGGTAAAGCTTCGAATATTGGTTCTCCTAGGTGTACACAATCTGCTTCATTTGTACATTATATATGTCTATTCAAGTACAGATCCTCTTCCCATGTAAAATGTTACAGAGGGTTCCGCACACCTCCCTTGCTATATGGTCGGTCTTTTTGTGATATATATATATAATATGTGTTTGTATACATATAGTAACACTAATCTTAATTTATCCATTCCCCCCACCTTTCCTTTTAGATGAGCATAGTTTGTTTTCTAAGTCTGTGAGTGTCTTTCTCTGTGGAAATATGTTCATTTGTGTCAGTTATTAGATAACGCCTATAAGTGATATCATAGAATATAGGTCTTTTGCTTTCCGACTTACCTCATGTTTCGTGATTACCTCCAGACTCATTTGTGGTGCCTCAAAGAGCAATGGTTCATTGTTTTCCATGGCTAATATTCCATTGTGTACATGGACCACTTCTTCTTTATCCATTCACCTGTTGTTGGACATTTTGATTGCTTCACTGTCTTGGCTATTGTGAATAAGGCTGCACTGCAGCTTTTGCGGCCTGTGTCTTCTCGATTCTTGTCTTCTCAGGTGAGACGTCCAATGATGCGCCTGCTGGATTGAATGGTGCCTCCATTTTTACTTTTAAACACAGCTCCTTTCTTTTCTCATTATTGGCTGTTACCCCTTTACGTCTCACCAGCAGGTAGAGGGTACACAGTTCTCTGAAACCCCGTCAGCATTTATTGTTTGTAGACTTTTTGCTGATGGTCAGTCGACTGGTGTAAGTTGAAACTTTTTGTAGATTAGATTGCATGCGTCTAACACTCCCTGAGGTTGAGCTTTTATCCATTTTCCTTGTTTTTAAAAAGAGTGTGAGGAAAACTTAACTCTTCATAATCTCTTCTTGAAACATTTGCCTGTTTTGAATTTTTTTGTCCATTCCCTACTTCAGCACCAATGTTTAGAGCAAGTGTCTTTTACAGCCCTGAGTCCTTGTGAATGTTAAGTGACCATTAGCTGTGAGTTTAAAGCTGCTCTTGCAGGAAACGGCCACAAGGCTGCAGCATTTCTCCTTTACCAAATCTGGTTACTAGGGAAACAGAGCCTTAATGGAAGTGGTGTTCTAGGTTGTATATTAGAATGGAATATGCCAGGAAAAAGCCCTTTAGTTTATGTCTCATTACTTCTTGTTCATATTTGTAATTGACTTTTTATTTTTTATCCCAGCAAATTTGATTACAATGGTTTGTTTGCTCTAGGTGTGCAAGATGTGGTTCTTTCACACATATACGTGTATCTATTCTTCCTCGCATCCTTTTCCCATGTAGGTTATGGCACAATGTTGAGTAGTCTCTCTCCTGGTCTTCCGTACGTCTTTGGTGGTTATATATTTCACATGGTATGTATATCTTTGTTAACCCCAATATGGTAATGTAACCAACCCTCATCCCTTTCTATTTGGTGAACCATAAGTTTTTTAATGAATCTGTGATTGCCTTTCTCTGTGGAAATATCTTCATTGGTATCAATTTTTAAGTAACTCCAAAAAGTGATATGATAGGATATGTGTCTTTTGCTTTCTCACTGACTACAGGTGGCGTGATTACGTCTAGACTCATCTATGGTGCTGCAAATGGCATTGTTTCACTTTTTCACTAGCGAATATTCCATCTGTACATGGAGGAGTTCTTCTGTGTCCACCCATCTGTTGGTGGACTTTTTGGTTACTTCCATATCTTGGCTATTGTAATACTGTGCCATGCAGATTTGCCTGCCTGTGTCTTTCCAATTCTCTCTTCTTAGATTATAGGTCGAGGAGTGGGCCTGCTGGATCATATGGTAGCTCAATGTTGACCTTTTTAATGCACCTCCATTCTGTTCTATTTCGTGGCCCTTTCCAAGTTACGTCCCCCTTGAAGTTGAGGGTATGCATTTCTCTACAACACCTTCAGCATTTATTGTTTGTAGTTTTCTTGCTGATGGTTATTCTGACAAGTGTGATCTGATACCTCTTTGTGGTTGAATTCGCACGTGCCTCATAATCCATTGAAATTGAGCTTGAAGGCAAGTCCTTTTTATTTTTCAAGCTGTGATTACCTCTTAGTTCTTGAAAGTGTTCTCTTAAAGTATGTGTCACATTTTGAAATGTTTTGGCCATTACCTCCCTCAAGACATTTTGAGGGCGGGTTTCATTTACAGTCCTGCATTACTCCTTCCTATGAAATGACCATTAGCACAGGCTTTAAAGCTGGTTTTGCAGGTAACTGCCATAGGGTGGCAGCCGTTCTATGTTCCCCACCCTTGTAACTAGGGGAAAGCCCTTGCGGCCTGTGGTGTTTCTCGGTTATAAATTAGAGTGGAGTGTGCCTGGACAAACCCACACAAGCTGATGTCTCTTTACTTTTGTTGGATTTTTAAATTTAATTTTTATTTTTTATTGGAGTAATTTTCCACTGTGTACGTGGACCACTTCTACTTTGTGCATTCCTCGGTTGATGGACATTTTCATTGCTTCCAATTGTTGGCTATGGTAAATATTGTTGGAGTGCATGATTGCCAGCCTGTGACTTTTTGATTCTCATTTTCTCAGGTGATAGGCCCAGCAGTGGGTGTGATTCATTGACTGGTAGCACCGTGTTTCCCTTTTCAAAGCACCTACTTTGTGTTTTCATTAGTGGCTCTTACCACGTCCCCCTTAGAATCGAGGGTACGCATTTCTCCACAATCGCTTCAGCATTTATTGTTTGCAGCATTTATGCTAATGGCCCTTCTGGCTGCTGTGAGCTGATAGGTTTCTGTAATTTGGGTTTGCATGTCTCTGAAAATTCGTAAAACTCATCATTTTTCTCCGCCGTTTTCTTTTCTGTTAAAAAAAGGAAACAATTGGGAATACAATATAACTCTTGAAATTGTCTTCTTGGAAGGTTGCCCTCTGTTTAATTTTTTGGTCAATTTTCCACCCCAGAAATTTTTAGAGAGCAGGTGTCATTTCCCGAACTGCAAGTTTGGTGAATATTTAGTGACCTTTAGCAATGGGTTTAAAGGTGATGTTGTGGGAAGTGGCCTCAAGCAGGCAGCATTTCTCCATTCCCAAATCTGGGTACTAGGGCAGCAGAGCCTTTCTGGAAGTTGTGTTCCTAGGTTGTAAATTACATTGGAATGTGCATGGAAAAACCCCCATAAGTTTATGTCTCATTATTTCTTCTTGGTGTTAAAAATTTTTTTAATTGGGGTAAAGCTTCGAATATTGGTTCTCCTAGGTGTACACAATCTGCTTCATTTGTACATTATATATGTCTATTCAAGTACAGATCCTCTTCCCATGTAAAATGTTACAGAGGGTTCCGCACACCTCCCTTGCTATATGGTCGGTCTTTTTGTGATATATATATATAATATGTGTTTGTATACATATAGTAACACTAATCTTAATTTATCCATTCCCCCCACCTTTCCTTTTAGATGAGCATAGTTTGTTTTCTAAGTCTGTGAGTGTCTTTCTCTGTGGAAATATGTTCATTTGTGTCAGTTATTAGATAACGCCTATAAGTGATATCATAGAATATAGGTCTTTTGCTTTCCGACTTACCTCATGTTTCGTGATTACCTCCAGACTCATTTGTGGTGCCTCAAAGAGCAATGGTTCATTGTTTTCCATGGCTAATATTCCATTGTGTACATGGACCACTTCTTCTTTATCCATTCACCTGTTGTTGGACATTTTGATTGCTTCACTGTCTTGGCTATTGTGAATAAGGCTGCACTGCAGCTTTTGCGGCCTGTGTCTTCTCGATTCTTGTCTTCTCAGGTGAGACGTCCAATGATGCGCCTGCTGGATTGAATGGTGCCTCCATTTTTACTTTTAAACACAGCTCCTTTCTTTTCTCATTATTGGCTGTTACCCCTTTACGTCTCACCAGCAGGTAGAGGGTACACAGTTCTCTGAAACCCCGTCAGCATTTATTGTTTGTAGACTTTTTGCTGATGGTCAGTCGACTGGTGTAAGTTGAAACTTTTTGTAGATTAGATTGCATGCGTCTAACACTCCCTGAGGTTGAGCTTTTATCCATTTTCCTTGTTTTTAAAAAGAGTGTGAGGAAAACTTAACTCTTCATAATCTCTTCTTGAAACATTTGCCTGTTTTGAATTTTTTTGTCCATTCCCTACTTCAGCACCAATGTTTAGAGCAAGTGTCTTTTACAGCCCTGAGTCCTTGTGAATGTTAAGTGACCATTAGCTGTGAGTTTAAAGCTGCTCTTGCAGGAAACGGCCACAAGGCTGCAGCATTTCTCCTTTACCAAATCTGGTTACTAGGGAAACAGAGCCTTAATGGAAGTGGTGTTCTAGGTTGTATATTAGAATGGAATATGCCAGGAAAAAGCCCTTTAGTTTATGTCTCATTACTTCTTGTTCATATTTGTAATTGACTTTTTATTTTTTATCCCAGCAAATTTGATTACAATGGTTTGTTTGCTCTAGGTGTGCAAGATGTGGTTCTTTCACACATATACGTGTATCTATTCTTCCTCGCATCCTTTTCCCATGTAGGTTATGGCACAATGTTGAGTAGTCTCTCTCCTGGTCTTCCGTACGTCTTTGGTGGTTATATATTTCACATGGTATGTATATCTTTGTTAACCCCAATATGGTAATGTAACCAACCCTCATCCCTTTCTATTTGGTGAACCATAAGTTTTTTAATGAATCTGTGATTGCCTTTCTCTGTGGAAATATCTTCATTGGTATCAATTTTTAAGTAACTCCAAAAAGTGATATGATAGGATATGTGTCTTTTGCTTTCTCACTGAATACAGGTGGCGTGATTACGTCTAGACTCATCTATGGTGCTGCAAATGGCATTGTTTCATTTTTTTCACTAGCGAATATTCCATCTGTACATGGAGGAGTTCTTCTGTGTCCACCCATCTGTTGGTGGACTTTTTGGTTACTTCCATATCTTGGCTATTGTAATACTGTGCCATGCAGATTTGCCTGCCTGTGTCTTTCCAATTCTCTCTTCTTAGATTATAGGTCGAGGAGTGGGCCTGCTGGATCATATGGTAGCTCAATGTTGACCTTTTTAATGCACCTCCATTCTGTTCTATTTCGTGGCCCTTTCCAAGTTACGTCCCCCTTGAAGTTGAGGGTATGCATTTCTCTACAACACCTTCAGCATTTATTGTTTGTAGTTTTCTTGCTGATGGTTATTCTGACAAGTGTGATCTGATACCTCTTTGTGGTTGAATTCGCACGTGCCTCATAATCCATTGAAATTGAGCTTGAAGGCAAGTCCTTTTTATTTTTCAAGCTGTGATTACCTCTTAGTTCTTGAAAGTGTTCTCTTAAAGTATGTGTCACATTTTGAAATGTTTTGGCCATTACCTCCCTCAAGACATTTTGAGGGCGGGTTTCATTTACAGTCCTGCATTACTCCTTCCTATGAAATGACCATTAGCACAGGCTTTAAAGCTGGTTTTGCAGGTAACTGCCATAGGGTGGCAGCCGTTCTATGTTCCCCACCCTTGTAACTAGGGGAAAGCCCTTGCGGCCTGTGGTGTTTCTCGGTTATAAATTAGAGTGGAGTGTGCCTGGACAAACCCACACAAGCTGATGTCTCTTTACTTTTGTTGGATTTTTAAATTTAATTTTTATTTTTTATTGGAGTAATTTTCCACTGTGTACGTGGACCACTTCTACTTTGTGCATTCCTCGGTTGATGGACATTTTCATTGCTTCCAATTGTTGGCTATGGTAAATATTGTTGGAGTGCATGATTGCCAGCCTGTGACTTTTTGATTCTCATTTTCTCAGGTGATAGGCCCAGCAGTGGGTGTGATTCATTGACTGGTAGCACCGTGTTTCCCTTTTCAAAGCACCTACTTTGTGTTTTCATTAGTGGCTCTTACCACGTCCCCCTTAGAATCGAGGGTACGCATTTCTCCACAATCGCTTCAGCATTTATTGTTTGCAGCATTTATGCTAATGGCCCTTCTGGCTGCTGTGAGCTGATAGGTTTCTGTAATTTGGGTTTGCATGTCTCTGAAAATTCGTAAAACTCATCATTTTTCTCCGCCGTTTTCTTTTCTGTTAAAAAAAGGAAACAATTGGGAATACAATATAACTCTTGAAATTGTCTTCTTGGAAGGTTGCCCTCTGTTTAATTTTTTGGTCAATTTTCCACCCCAGAAATTTTTAGAGAGCAGGTGTCATTTCCCGAACTGCAAGTTTGGTGAATATTTAGTGACCTTTAGCAATGGGTTTAAAGGTGATGTTGTGGGAAGTGGCCTCAAGCAGGCAGCATTTCTCCATTCCCAAATCTGGGTACTAGGGCAGCAGAGCCTTTCTGGAAGTTGTGTTCCTAGGTTGTAAATTACATTGGAATGTGCATGGAAAAACCCCCATAAGTTTATGTCTCATTATTTCTTCTTGGTGTTAAAAATTTTTTTAATTGGGGTAAAGCTTCGAATATTGGTTCTCCTAGGTGTACACAATCTGCTTCATTTGTACATTATATATGTCTATTCAAGTACAGATCCTCTTCCCATGTAAAATGTTACAGAGGGTTCCGCACACCTCCCTTGCTATATGGTCGGTCTTTTTGTGATATATATATAATATGTGTTTGTATACATATAGTAACACTAATCTTAATTTATCCATTCCCCCCACCTTTCGTTTTAGATGAGCATAGTTTGTTTTCTAAGTCTGTGAGTGTCTTTCTCTGTGGAAATATGTTCATTTGTGTCAGTTATTAGATAACGCCTATAAGTGATATCATAGAATATAGGTCTTTTGCTTTCCGACTTACCTCATGTTTCGTGATTACCTCCAGACTCATTTGTGGTGCCTCAAAGAGCAATGGTTCATTGTTTTCCATGGCTAATATTCCATTGTGTACATGGACCACTTCTTCTTTATCCATTCACCTGTTGTTGGACATTTTGATTGCTTCACTGTCTTGGCTATTGTGAATAAGGCTGCACTGCAGCTTTTGCGGCCTGTGTCTTCTCGATTCTTGTCTTCTCAGGTGAGACGTCCAATGATGCGCCTGCTGGATTGAATGGTGCCTCCATTTTTACTTTTAAACACAGCTCCTTTCTTTTCTCATTATTGGCTGTTACCCCTTTACGTCTCACCAGCAGGTAGAGGGTACACAGTTCTCTGAAACCCCGTCAGCATTTATTGTTTGTAGACTTTTTGCTGATGGTCAGTCGACTGGTGTAAGTTGAAACTTTTTGTAGATTAGATTGCATGCGTCTAACACTCCCTGAGGTTGAGCTTTTATCCATTTTCCTTGTTTTTAAAAAGAGTGTGAGGAAAACTTAACTCTTCATAATCTCTTCTTGAAACATTTGCCTGTTTTGAATTTTTTTGTCCATTCCCTACTTCAGCACCAATGTTTAGAGCAAGTGTCTTTTACAGCCCTGAGTCCTTGTGAATGTTAAGTGACCATTAGCTGTGAGTTTAAAGCTGCTCTTGCAGGAAACGGCCACAAGGCTGCAGCATTTCTCCTTTACCAAATCTGGTTACTAGGGAAACAGAGCCTTAATGGAAGTGGTGTTCTAGGTTGTATATTAGAATGGAATATGCCAGGAAAAAGCCCTTTAGTTTATGTCTCATTACTTCTTGTTCATATTTGTAATTGACTTTTTATTTTTTATCCCAGCAAATTTGATTACAATGGTTTGTTTGCTCTAGGTGTGCAAGATGTGGTTCTTTCACACATATACGTGTATCTATTCTTCCTCGCATCCTTTTCCCATGTAGGTTATGGCACAATGTTGAGTAGTCTCTCTCCTGGTCTTCCGTACGTCTTTGGTGGTTATATATTTCACATGGTATGTATATCTTTGTTAACCCCAATATGGTAATGTAACCAACCCTCATCCCTTTCTATTTGGTGAACCATAAGTTTTTTAATGAATCTGTGATTGCCTTTCTCTGTGGAAATATCTTCATTGGTATCAATTTTTAAGTAACTCCAAAAAGTGATATGATAGGATATGTGTCTTTTGCTTTCTCACTGAATACAGGTGGCGTGATTACGTCTAGACTCATCTATGGTGCTGCAAATGGCATTGTTTCATTTTTTTCACTAGCGAATATTCCATCTGTACATGGAGGAGTTCTTCTGTGTCCACCCATCTGTTGGTGGACTTTTTGGTTACTTCCATATCTTGGCTATTGTAATACTGTGCCATGCAGATTTGCCTGCCTGTGTCTTTCCAATTCTCTCTTCTTAGATTATAGGTCGAGGAGTGGGCCTGCTGGATCATATGGTAGCTCAATGTTGACCTTTTTAATGCACCTCCATTCTGTTCTATTTCGTGGCCCTTTCCAAGTTACGTCCCCCTTGAAGTTGAGGGTATGCATTTCTCTACAACACCTTCAGCATTTATTGTTTGTAGTTTTCTTGCTGATGGTTATTCTGACAAGTGTGATCTGATACCTCTTTGTGGTTGAATTCGCACGTGCCTCATAATCCATTGAAATTGAGCTTGAAGGCAAGTCCTTTTTATTTTTCAAGCTGTGATTACCTCTTAGTTCTTGAAAGTGTTCTCTTAAAGTATGTGTCACATTTTGAAATGTTTTGGCCATTACCTCCCTCAAGACATTTTGAGGGCGGGTTTCATTTACAGTCCTGCATTACTCCTTCCTATGAAATGACCATTAGCACAGGCTTTAAAGCTGGTTTTGCAGGTAACTGCCATAGGGTGGCAGCCGTTCTATGTTCCCCACCCTTGTAACTAGGGGAAAGCCCTTGCGGCCTGTGGTGTTTCTCGGTTATAAATTAGAGTGGAGTGTGCCTGGACAAACCCACACAAGCTGATGTCTCTTTACTTTTGTTGGATTTTTAAATTTAATTTTTATTTTTTATTGGAGTAATTTTCCACTGTGTACGTGGACCACTTCTACTTTGTGCATTCCTCGGTTGATGGACATTTTCATTGCTTCCAATTGTTGGCTATGGTAAATATTGTTGGAGTGCATGATTGCCAGCCTGTGACTTTTTGATTCTCATTTTCTCAGGTGATAGGCCCAGCAGTGGGTGTGATTCATTGACTGGTAGCACCGTGTTTCCCTTTTCAAAGCACCTACTTTGTGTTTTCATTAGTGGCTCTTACCACGTCCCCCTTAGAATCGAGGGTACGCATTTCTCCACAATCGCTTCAGCATTTATTGTTTGCAGCATTTATGCTAATGGCCCTTCTGGCTGCTGTGAGCTGATAGGTTTCTGTAATTTGGGTTTGCATGTCTCTGAAAATTCGTAAAACTCATCATTTTTCTCCGCCGTTTTCTTTTCTGTTAAAAAAAGGAAACAATTGGGAATACAATATAACTCTTGAAATTGTCTTCTTGGAAGGTTGCCCTCTGTTTAATTTTTTGGTCAATTTTCCACCCCAGAAATTTTTAGAGAGCAGGTGTCATTTCCCGAACTGCAAGTTTGGTGAATATTTAGTGACCTTTAGCAATGGGTTTAAAGGTGATGTTGTGGGAAGTGGCCTCAAGCAGGCAGCATTTCTCCATTCCCAAATCTGGGTACTAGGGCAGCAGAGCCTTTCTGGAAGTTGTGTTCCTAGGTTGTAAATTACATTGGAATGTGCATGGAAAAACCCCCATAAGTTTATGTCTCATTATTTCTTCTTGGTGTTAAAAATTTTTTTAATTGGGGTAAAGCTTCGAATATTGGTTCTCCTAGGTGTACACAATCTGCTTCATTTGTACATTATATATGTCTATTCAAGTACAGATCCTCTTCCCATGTAAAATGTTACAGAGGGTTCCGCACACCTCCCTTGCTATATGGTCGGTCTTTTTGTGATATATATATAATATGTGTTTGTATACATATAGTAACACTAATCTTAATTTATCCATTCCCCCCACCTTTCCTTTTAGATGAGCATAGTTTGTTTTCTAAGTCTGTGAGTGTCTTTCTCTGTGGAAATATGTTCATTTGTGTCAGTTATTAGATAACGCCTATAAGTGATATCATAGAATATAGGTCTTTTGCTTTCCGACTTACCTCATGTTTCGTGATTACCTCCAGACTCATTTGTGGTGCCTCAAAGAGCAATGGTTCATTGTTTTCCATGGCTAATATTCCATTGTGTACATGGACCACTTCTTCTTTATCCATTCACCTGTTGTTGGACATTTTGATTGCTTCACTGTCTTGGCTATTGTGAATAAGGCTGCACTGCAGCTTTTGCGGCCTGTGTCTTCTCGATTCTTGTCTTCTCAGGTGAGACGTCCAATGATGCGCCTGCTGGATTGAATGGTGCCTCCATTTTTACTTTTAAACACAGCTCCTTTCTTTTCTCATTATTGGCTGTTACCCCTTTACGTCTCACCAGCAGGTAGAGGGTACACAGTTCTCTGAAACCCCGTCAGCATTTATTGTTTGTAGACTTTTTGCTGATGGTCAGTCGACTGGTGTAAGTTGAAACTTTTTGTAGATTAGATTGCATGCGTCTAACACTCCCTGAGGTTGAGCTTTTATCCATTTTCCTTGTTTTTAAAAAGAGTGTGAGGAAAACTTAACTCTTCATAATCTCTTCTTGAAACATTTGCCTGTTTTGAATTTTTTTGTCCATTCCCTACTTCAGCACCAATGTTTAGAGCAAGTGTCTTTTACAGCCCTGAGTCCTTGTGAATGTTAAGTGACCATTAGCTGTGAGTTTAAAGCTGCTCTTGCAGGAAACGGCCACAAGGCTGCAGCATTTCTCCTTTACCAAATCTGGTTACTAGGGAAACAGAGCCTTAATGGAAGTGGTGTTCTAGGTTGTATATTAGAATGGAATATGCCAGGAAAAAGCCCTTTAGTTTATGTCTCATTACTTCTTGTTCATATTTGTAATTGACTTTTTATTTTTTATCCCAGCAAATTTGATTACAATGGTTTGTTTGCTCTAGGTGTGCAAGATGTGGTTCTTTCACACATATACGTGTATCTATTCTTCCTCGCATCCTTTTCCCATGTAGGTTATGGCACAATGTTGAGTAGTCTCTCTCCTGGTCTTCCGTACGTCTTTGGTGGTTATATATTTCACATGGTATGTATATCTTTGTTAACCCCAATATGGTAATGTAACCAATCCTCATCCCTTTCTATTTGGTGAACCATAAGTTTTTTAATGAATCTGTGATTGCCTTTCTCTGTGGAAATATCTTCATTGGTATCAATTTTTAAGTAACTCCAAAAAGTGATATGATAGGATATGTGTCTTTTGCTTTCTCACTGACTACAGGTGGCGTGATTACGTCTAGACTCATCTATGGTGCTGCAAATGGCATTGTTTCATTTTTTTCACTAGCGAATATTCCATCTGTACATGGAGGAGTTCTTCTGTGTCCACCCATCTGTTGGTGGACTTTTTGGTTACTTCCATATCTTGGCTATTGTAATACTGTGCCATGCAGATTTGCCTGCCTGTGTCTTTCCAATTCTCTCTTCTTAGATTATAGGTCGAGGAGTGGGCCTGCTGGATCATATGGTAGCTCAATGTTGACCTTTTTAATGCACCTCCATTCTGTTCTATTTCGTGGCCCTTTCCAAGTTACGTCCCCCTTGAGGTTGAGGGTATGCATTTCTCTACAACACCTTCAGCATTTATTGTTTGTAGTTTTCTTGCTGATGGTTATTCTGACAAGTGTGATCTGATACCTCTTTGTGGTTGAATTCGCACGTGCCTCATAATCCATTGAAATTGAGCTTGAAGGCAAGTCCTTTTTATTTTTCAAGCTGTGATTACCTCTTAGTTCTTGAAAGTGTTCTCTTAAAGTATGTGTCACATTTTGAAATGTTTTGGCCATTACCTCCCTCAAGACATTTTGAGGGCAGGTTTCATTTACAGTCCTGCATTACTCCTTCCTATGAAATGACCATTAGCACAGGCTTTAAAGCTGGTTTTGCAGGTAACTGCCATAGGGTGGCAGCCGTTCTATGTTCCCCACCCTTGTAACTAGGGGAAAGCCCTTGCGGCCTGTGGTGTTTCTCGGTTATAAATTAGAGTGGAGTGTGCCTGGACAAACCCACACAAGCTGATGTCTCTTTACTTTTGTTGGATTTTTAAATTTAATTTTTATTTTTTATTGGAGTAATTTTCCACTGTGTACGTGGACCACTTCTACTTTGTGCATTCCTCGGTTGATGGACATTTTCATTGCTTCCAATTGTTGGCTATGGTAAATATTGTTGGAGTGCATGATTGCCAGCCTGTGACTTTTTGATTCTCATTTTCTCAGGTGATAGGCCCAGCAGTGGGTGTGATTCATTGACTGGTAGCACCGTGTTTCCCTTTTCAAAGCACCTACTTTGTGTTTTCATTAGTGGCTCTTACCACGTCCCCCTTAGAATCGAGGGTACGCATTTCTCCACAATCGCTTCAGCATTTATTGTTTGCAGCATTTATGCTAATGGCCCTTCTGGCTGCTGTGAGCTGATAGGTTTCTGTAATTTGGGTTTGCATGTCTCTGAAAATTCGTAAAACTCATCATTTTTCTCCGCCGTTTTCTTTTCTGTTAAAAAAAGGAAACAATTGGGAATACAATATAACTCTTGAAATTGTCTTCTTGGAAGGTTGCCCTCTGTTTAATTTTTTGGTCAATTTTCCACCCCAGAAATTTTTAGAGAGCAGGTGTCATTTCCCGAACTGCAAGTTTGGTGAATATTTAGTGACCTTTAGCAATGGGTTTAAAGGTGATGTTGTGGGAAGTGGCCTCAAGCAGGCAGCATTTCTCCATTCCCAAATCTGGGTACTAGGGCAGCAGAGCCTTTCTGGAAGTTGTGTTCCTAGGTTGTAAATTACATTGGAATGTGCATGGAAAAACCCCCATAAGTTTATGTCTCATTATTTCTTCTTGGTGTTAAAAATTTTTTTAATTGGGGTAAAGCTTCGAATATTGGTTCTCCTAGGTGTACACAATCTGCTTCATTTGTACATTATATATGTCTATTCAAGTACAGATCCTCTTCCCATGTAAAATGTTACAGAGGGTTCCGCACACCTCCCTTGCTATATGGTCGGTCTTTTTGTGATATATATATAATATGTGTTTGTATACATATAGTAACACTAATCTTAATTTATCCATTCCCCCCACCTTTCGTTTTAGATGAGCATAGTTTGTTTTCTAAGTCTGTGAGTGTCTTTCTCTGTGGAAATATGTTCATTTGTGTCAGTTATTAGATAACGCCTATAAGTGATATCATAGAATATAGGTCTTTTGCTTTCCGACTTACCTCATGTTTCGTGATTATTTCCAGACTCATTTGTGGTGCCTCAAAGAGCAATGGTTCATTGTTTTCCATGGCTAATATTCCATTGTGTACATGGACCACTTCTTCTTTATCCATTCACCTGTTGTTGGACATTTTGATTGCTTCACTGTCTTGGCTATTGTGAATAAGGCTGCACTGCAGCTTTTGCGGCCTGTGTCTTCTCGATTCTTGTCTTCTCAGGTGAGACGTCCAATGATGCGCCTGCTGGATTGAATGGTGCCTCCATTTTTACTTTTAAACACAGCTCCTTTCTTTTCTCATTATTGGCTGTTATCCCTTTACGTCTCACCAGCAGGTAGAGGGTACACAGTTCTCTGAAACCCCGTCAGCATTTATTGTTTGTAGACTTTTTGCTGATGGTCAGTCGACTGGTGTAAGTTGAAACTTTTTGTAGATTAGATTGCATGCGTCTAACACTCCCTGAGGTTGAGCTTTTATCCATTTTCCTTGTTTTTAAAAAGAGTGTGAGGAAAACTTAACTCTTCATAATCTCTTCTTGAAACATTTGCCTGTTTTGAATTTTTTTGTCCATTCCCTACTTCAGCACCAATGTTTAGAGCAAGTGTCTTTTACAGCCCTGAGTCCTTGTGAATGTTAAGTGACCATTAGCTGTGAGTTTAAAGCTGCTCTTGCAGGAAACGGCCACAAGGCTGCAGCATTTCTCCTTTACCAAATCTGGTTACTAGGGAAACAGAGCCTTAATGGAAGTGGTGTTCTAGGTTGTATATTAGAATGGAATATGCCAGGAAAAAGCCCTTTAGTTTATGTCTCATTACTTCTTGTTCATATTTGTAATTGACTTTTTATTTTTTATCCCAGCAAATTTGATTACAATGGTTTGTTTGCTCTAGGTGTGCAAGATGTGGTTCTTTCACACATATACGTGTATCTATTCTTCCTCGCATCCTTTTCCCATGTAGGTTATGGCACAATGTTGAGTAGTCTCTCTCCTGGTCTTCCGTACGTCTTTGGTGGTTATATATTTCACATGGTATGTATATCTTTGTTAACCCCAATATGGTAATGTAACCAACCCTCATCCCTTTCTATTTGGTGAACCATAAGTTTTTTAATGAATCTGTGATTGCCTTTCTCTGTGGAAATATCTTCATTGGTATCAATTTTTAAGTAACTCCAAAAAGTGATATGATAGGATATGTGTCTTTTGCTTTCTCACTGACTACAGGTGGCGTGATTACGTCTAGACTCATCTATGGTGCTGCAAATGGCATTGTTTCATTTTTTTCACTAGCGAATATTCCATCTGTACATGGAGGAGTTCTTCTGTGTCCACCCATCTGTTGGTGGACTTTTTGGTTACTTCCATATCTTGGCTATTGTAATACTGTGCCATGCAGATTTGCCTGCCTGTGTCTTTCCAATTCTCTCTTCTTAGATTATAGGTCGAGGAGTGGGCCTGCTGGATCATATGGTAGCTCAATGTTGACCTTTTTAATGCACCTCCATTCTGTTCTATTTCGTGGCCCTTTCCAAGTTACGTCCCCCTTGAAGTTGAGGGTATGCATTTCTCTACAACACCTTCAGCATTTATTGTTTGTAGTTTTCTTGCTGATGGTTATTCTGACAAGTGTGATCTGATACCTCTTTGTGGTTGAATTCGCACGTGCCTCATAATCCATTGAAATTGAGCTTGAAGGCAAGTCCTTTTTATTTTTCAAGCTGTGATTACCTCTTAGTTCTTGAAAGTGTTCTCTTAAAGTATGTGTCACATTTTGAAATGTTTTGGCCATTACCTCCCTCAAGACATTTTGAGGGCAGGTTTCATTTACAGTCCTGCATTACTCCTTCCTATGAAATGACCATTAGCACAGGCTTTAAAGCTGGTTTTGCAGGTAACTGCCATAGGGTGGCAGCCGTTCTATGTTCCCCACCCTTGTAACTAGGGGAAAGCCCTTGCGGCCTGTGGTGTTTCTCGGTTATAAATTAGAGTGGAGTGTGCCTGGACAAACCCACACAAGCTGATGTCTCTTTACTTTTGTTGGATTTTTAAATTTAATTTTTATTTTTTATTGGAGTAATTTTCCACTGTGTACGTGGACCACTTCTACTTTGTGCATTCCTCGGTTGATGGACATTTTCATTGCTTCCAATTGTTGGCTATGGTAAATATTGTTGGAGTGCATGATTGCCAGCCTGTGACTTTTTGATTCTCATTTTCTCAGGTGATAGGCCCAGCAGTGGGTGTGATTCATTGACTGGTAGCACCGTGTTTCCCTTTTCAAAGCACCTACTTTGTGTTTTCATTAGTGGCTCTTACCACGTCCCCCTTAGAATCGAGGGTACGCATTTCTCCACAATCGCTTCAGCATTTATTGTTTGCAGCATTTATGCTAATGGCCCTTCTGGCTGCTGTGAGCTGATAGGTTTCTGTAATTTGGGTTTGCATGTCTCTGAAAATTCGTAAAACTCATCATTTTTCTCCGCCGTTTTCTTTTCTGTTAAAAAAAGGAAACAATTGGGAATACAATATAACTCTTGAAATTGTCTTCTTGGAAGGTTGCCCTCTGTTTAATTTTTTGGTCAATTTTCCACCCCAGAAATTTTTAGAGAGCAGGTGTCATTTCCCGAACTGCAAGTTTGGTGAATATTTAGTGACCTTTAGCAATGGGTTTAAAGGTGATGTTGTGGGAAGTGGCCTCAAGCAGGCAGCATTTCTCCATTCCCAAATCTGGGTACTAGGGCAGCAGAGCCTTTCTGGAAGTTGTGTTCCTAGGTTGTAAATTACATTGGAATGTGCATGGAAAAACCCCCATAAGTTTATGTCTCATTATTTCTTCTTGGTGTTAAAAATTTTTTTAATTGGGGTAAAGCTTCGAATATTGGTTCTCCTAGGTGTACACAATCTGCTTCATTTGTACATTATATATGTCTATTCAAGTACAGATCCTCTTCCCATGTAAAATGTTACAGAGGGTTCCGCACACCTCCCTTGCTATATGGTCGGTCTTTTTGTGATATATATATATAATATGTGTTTGTATACATATAGTAACACTAATCTTAATTTATCCATTCCCCCCACCTTTCGTTTTAGATGAGCATAGTTTGTTTTCTAAGTCTGTGAGTGTCTTTCTCTGTGGAAATATGTTCATTTGTGTCAGTTATTAGATAACGCCTATAAGTGATATCATAGAATATAGGTCTTTTGCTTTCCGACTTACCTCATGTTTCGTGATTACCTCCAGACTCATTTGTGGTGCCTCAAAGAGCAATGGTTCATTGTTTTCCATGGCTAATATTCCATTGTGTACATGGACCACTTCTTCTTTATCCATTCACCTGTTGTTGGACATTTTGATTGCTTCACTGTCTTGGCTATTGTGAATAAGGCTGCACTGCAGCTTTTGCGGCCTGTGTCTTCTCGATTCTTGTCTTCTCAGGTGAGACGTCCAATGATGCGCCTGCTGGATTGAATGGTGCCTCCATTTTTACTTTTAAACACAGCTCCTTTCTTTTCTCATTATTGGCTGTTACCCCTTTACGTCTCACCAGCAGGTAGAGGGTACACAGTTCTCTGAAACCCCGTCAGCATTTATTGTTTGTAGACTTTTTGCTGATGGTCAGTCGACTGGTGTAAGTTGAAACTTTTTGTAGATTAGATTGCATGCGTCTAACACTCCCTGAGGTTGAGCTTTTATCCATTTTCCTTGTTTTTAAAAAGAGTGTGAGGAAAACTTAACTCTTCATAATCTCTTCTTGAAACATTTGCCTGTTTTGAATTTTTTTGTCCATTCCCTACTTCAGCACCAATGTTTAGAGCAAGTGTCTTTTACAGCCCTGAGTCCTTGTGAATGTTAAGTGACCATTAGCTGTGAGTTTAAAGCTGCTCTTGCAGGAAACGGCCACAAGGCTGCAGCATTTCTCCTTTACCAAATCTGGTTACTAGGGAAACAGAGCCTTAATGGAAGTGGTGTTCTAGGTTGTATATTAGAATGGAATATGCCAGGAAAAAGCCCTTTAGTTTATGTCTCATTACTTCTTGTTCATATTTGTAATTGACTTTTTATTTTTTATCCCAGCAAATTTGATTACAATGGTTTGTTTGCTCTAGGTGTGCAAGATGTGGTTCTTTCACACAGATACGTGTATCTATTCTTCCTCGCATCCTTTTCCCATGTAGGTTATGGCACAATGTTGAGTAGTCTCTCTCCTGGTCTTCCGTACGTCTTTGGTGGTTATATATTTCACATGGTATGTATATCTTTGTTAACCCCAATATGGTAATGTAACCAATCCTCATCCCTTTCTATTTGGTGAACCATAAGTTTTTTAATGAATCTGTGATTGCCTTTCTCTGTGGAAATATCTTCATTGGTATCAATTTTTAAGTAACTCCAAAAAGTGATATGATAGGATATGTGTCTTTTGCTTTCTCACTGACTACAGGTGGCGTGATTACGTCTAGACTCATCTATGGTGCTGCAAATGGCATTGTTTCATTTTTTTCACTAGCGAATATTCCATCTGTACATGGAGGAGTTCTTCTGTGTCCACCCATCTGTTGGTGGACTTTTTGGTTACTTCCATATCTTGGCTATTGTAATACTGTGCCATGCAGATTTGCCTGCCTGTGTCTTTCCAATTCTCTCTTCTTAGATTATAGGTCGAGGAGTGGGCCTGCTGGATCATATGGTAGCTCAATGTTGACCTTTTTAATGCACCTCCATTCTGTTCTATTTCGTGGCCCTTTCCAAGTTACGTCCCCCTTGAAGTTGAGGGTATGCATTTCTCTACAACACCTTCAGCATTTATTGTTTGTAGTTTTCTTGCTGATGGTTATTCTGACAAGTGTGATCTGATACCTCTTTGTGGTTGAATTCGCACGTGCCTCATAATCCATTGAAATTGAGCTTGAAGGCAAGTCCTTTTTATTTTTCAAGCTGTGATTACCTCTTAGTTCTTGAAAGTGTTCTCTTAAAGTATGTGTCACATTTTGAAATGTTTTGGCCATTACCTCCCTCAAGACATTTTGAGGGCGGGTTTCATTTACAGTCCTGCATTACTCCTTCCTATGAAATGACCATTAGCACAGGCTTTAAAGCTGGTTTTGCAGGTAACTGCCCTAGGGTGGCAGCCGTTCTATGTTCCCCACCCTTGTAACTAGGGGAAAGCCCTTGCGGCCTGTGGTGTTTCTCGGTTATAAATTAGAGTGGAGTGTGCCTGGACAAACCCACACAAGCTGATGTCTCTTTACTTTTGTTGGATTTTTAAATTTAATTTTTATTTTTTATTGGAGTAATTTTCCACTGTGTACGTGGACCACTTCTACTTTGTGCATTCCTCGGTTGATGGACATTTTCATTGCTTCCAGTTGTTGGCTATGGTAAATATTGTTGGAGTGCATGATTGCCAGCCTGTGACTTTTTGATTCTCATTTTCTCAGGTGATAGGCCCAGCAGTGGGTGTGATTCATTGACTGGTAGCACCGTGTTTCCCTTTTCAAAGCACCTACTTTGTGTTTTCATTAGTGGCTCTTACCACGTCCCCCTTAGAATCGAGGGTACGCATTTCTCCACAATCGCTTCAGCATTTATTGTTTGCAGCATTTATGCTAATGGCCCTTCTGGCTGCTGTGAGCTGATAGGTTTCTGTAATTTGGGTTTGCATGTCTCTGAAAATTCGTAGAACTCATCATTTTTCTCCGCCGTTTTCTTTTCTGTAAAAAAAAAGGAAACAATTGGGAATACAATATAACTCTTGAAATTGTCTTCTTGGAAGGTTGCCCTCTGTTTAATTTTTTGGTCAATTTTCCACCCCAGAAATTTTTAGAGAGCAGGTGTCATTTCCCGAACTGCAAGTTTGGTGAATATTTAGTGACCTTTAGCAATGGGTTTAAAGGTGATGTTGTGGGAAGTGGCCTCAAGCAGGCAGCATTTCTCCATTCCCAAATCTGGGTACTAGGGCAGCAGAGCCTTTCTGGAAGTTGTGTTCCTAGGTTGTAAATTACATTGGAATGTGCATGGAAAAACCCCCATAAGTTTATGTCTCATTATTTCTTCTTGGTGTTAAAAATTTTTTTAATTGGGGTAAAGCTTCGAATATTGGTTCTCCTAGGTGTACACAATCTGCTTCATTTGTACATTATATATGTCTATTCAAGTACAGATCCTCTTCCCATGTAAAATGTTACAGAGGGTTCCGCACACCTCCCTTGCTATATGGTCGGTCTTTTTGTGATATATATATAATATGTGTTTGTATACATATAGTAACACTAATCTTAATTTATCCATTCCCCCCACCTTTCCTTTTAGATGAGCATAGTTTGTTTTCTAAGTCTGTGAGTGTCTTTCTCTGTGGAAATATGTTCATTTGTGTCAGTTATTAGATAACGCCTATAAGTGATATCATAGAATATAGGTCTTTTGCTTTCCGACTTACCTCATGTTTCGTGATTACCTCCAGACTCATTTGTGGTGCCTCAAAGAGCAATGGTTCATTGTTTTCCATGGCTAATATTCCATTGTGTACATGGACCACTTCTTCTTTATCCATTCACCTGTTGTTGGACATTTTGATTGCTTCACTGTCTTGGCTATTGTGAATAAGGCTGCACTGCAGCTTTTGCGGCCTGTGTCTTCTCGATTCTTGTCTTCTCAGGTGAGACGTCCAATGATGCGCCTGCTGGATTGAATGGTGCCTCCATTTTTACTTTTAAACACAGCTCCTTTCTTTTCTCATTATTGGCTGTTACCCCTTTACGTCTCACCAGCAGGTAGAGGGTACACAGTTCTCTGAAACCCCGTCAGCATTTATTGTTTGTAGACTTTTTGCTGATGGTCAGTCGACTGGTGTAAGTTGAAACTTTTTGTAGATTAGATTGCATGCGTCTAACACTCCCTGAGGTTGAGCTTTTATCCATTTTCCTTGTTTTTAAAAAGAGTGTGAGGAAAACTTAACTCTTCATAATCTCTTCTTGAAACATTTGCCTGTTTTGAATTTTTTTGTCCATTCCCTACTTCAGCACCAATGTTTAGAGCAAGTGTCTTTTACAGCCCTGAGTCCTTGTGAATGTTAAGTGACCATTAGCTGTGAGTTTAAAGCTGCTCTTGCAGGAAACGGCCACAAGGCTGCAGCATTTCTCCTTTACCAAATCTGGTTACTAGGGAAACAGAGCCTTAATGGAAGTGGTGTTCTAGGTTGTATATTAGAATGGAATATGCCAGGAAAAAGCCCTTTAGTTTATGTCTCATTACTTCTTGTTCATATTTGTAATTGACTTTTTATTTTTTATCCCAGCAAATTTGATTACAATGGTTTGTTTGCTCTAGGTGTGCAAGATGTGGTTCTTTCACACAGATACGTGTATCTATTCTTCCTCGCATCCTTTTCCCATGTAGGTTATGGCACAATGTTGAGTAGTCTCTCTCCTGGTCTTCCGTACGTCTTTGGTGGTTATATATTTCACATGGTATGTATATCTTTGTTAACCCCAATATGGTAATGTAACCAACCCTCATCCCTTTCTATTTGGTGAACCATAAGTTTTTTAATGAATCTGTGATTGCCTTTCTCTGTGGAAATATCTTCATTGGTATCAATTTTTAAGTAACTCCAAAAAGTGATATGATAGGATATGTGTCTTTTGCTTTCTCACTGACTACAGGTGGCGTGATTACGTCTAGACTCATCTATGGTGCTGCAAATGGCATTGTTTCATTTTTTTCACTAGCGAATATTCCATCTGTACATGGAGGAGTTCTTCTGTGTCCACCCATCTGTTGGTGGACTTTTTGGTTACTTCCATATCTTGGCTATTGTAATACTGTGCCATGCAGATTTGCCTGCCTGTGTCTTTCCAATTCTCTCTTCTTAGATTATAGGTCGAGGAGTGGGCCTGCTGGATCATATGGTAGCTCAATGTTGACCTTTTTAATGCACCTCCATTCTGTTCTATTTCGTGGCCCTTTCCAAGTTACGTCCCCCTTGAAGTTGAGGGTATGCATTTCTCTACAACACCTTCAGCATTTATTGTTTGTAGTTTTCTTGCTGATGGTTATTCTGACAAGTGTGATCTGATACCTCTTTGTGGTTGAATTCGCACGTGCCTCATAATCCATTGAAATTGAGCTTGAAGGCAAGTCCTTTTTATTTTTCAAGCTGTGATTACCTCTTAGTTCTTGAAAGTGTTCTCTTAAAGTATGTGTCACATTTTGAAATGTTTTGGCCATTACCTCCCTCAAGACATTTTGAGGGCGGGTTTCATTTACAGTCCTGCATTACTCCTTCCTATGAAATGACCATTAGCACAGGCTTTAAAGCTGGTTTTGCAGGTAACTGCCATAGGGTGGCAGCCGTTCTATGTTCCCCACCCTTGTAACTAGGGGAAAGCCCTTGCGGCCTGTGGTGTTTCTCGGTTATAAATTAGAGTGGAGTGTGCCTGGACAAACCCACACAAGCTGATGTCTCTTTACTTTTGTTGGATTTTTAAATTTAATTTTTATTTTTTATTGGAGTAATTTTCCACTGTGTACGTGGACCACTTCTACTTTGTGCATTCCTCGGTTGATGGACATTTTCATTGCTTCCAATTGTTGGCTATGGTAAATATTGTTGGAGTGCATGATTGCCAGCCTGTGACTTTTTGATTCTCATTTTCTCAGGTGATAGGCCCAGCAGTGGGTGTGATTCATTGACTGGTAGCACCGTGTTTCCCTTTTCAAAGCACCTACTTTGTGTTTTCATTAGTGGCTCTTACCACGTCCCCCTTAGAATCGAGGGTACGCATTTCTCCACAATCGCTTCAGCATTTATTGTTTGCAGCATTTATGCTAATGGCCCTTCTGGCTGCTGTGAGCTGATAGGTTTCTGTAATTTGGGTTTGCATGTCTCTGAAAATTCGTAGAACTCATCATTTTTCTCCGCCGTTTTCTTTTCTGTAAAAAAAAAGGAAACAATTGGGAATACAATATAACTCTTGAAATTGTCTTCTTGGAAGGTTGCCCTCTGTTTAATTTTTTGGTCAATTTTCCACCCCAGAAATTTTTAGAGAGCAGGTGTCATTTCCCGAACTGCAAGTTTGGTGAATATTTAGTGACCTTTAGCAATGGGTTTAAAGGTGATGTTGTGGGAAGTGGCCTCAAGCAGGCAGCATTTCTCCATTCCCAAATCTGGGTACTAGGGCAGCAGAGCCTTTCTGGAAGTTGTGTTCCTAGGTTGTAAATTACATTGGAATGTGCATGGAAAAACCCCCATAAGTTTATGTCTCATTATTTCTTCTTGGTGTTAAAAATTTTTTTAATTGGGGTAAAGCTTCGAATATTGGTTCTCCTAGGTGTACACAATCTGCTTCATTTGTACATTATATATGTCTATTCAAGTACAGATCCTCTTCCCATGTAAAATGTTACAGAGGGTTCCGCACACCTCCCTTGCTATATGGTCGGTCTTTTTGTGATATATATATAATATGTGTTTGTATACATATAGTAACACTAATCTTAATTTATCCATTCCCCCCACCTTTCCTTTTAGATGAGCATAGTTTGTTTTCTAAGTCTGTGAGTGTCTTTCTCTGTGGAAATATGTTCATTTGTGTCAGTTATTAGATAACGCCTATAAGTGATATCATAGAATATAGGTCTTTTGCTTTCCGACTTACCTCATGTTTCGTGATTACCTCCAGACTCATTTGTGGTGCCTCAAAGAGCAATGGTTCATTGTTTTCCATGGCTAATATTCCATTGTGTACATGGACCACTTCTTCTTTATCCATTCACCTGTTGTTGGACATTTTGATTGCTTCACTGTCTTGGCTATTGTGAATAAGGCTGCACTGCAGCTTTTGCGGCCTGTGTCTTCTCGATTCTTGTCTTCTCAGGTGAGACGTCCAATGATGCGCCTGCTGGATTGAATGGTGCCTCCATTTTTACTTTTAAACACAGCTCCTTTCTTTTCTCATTATTGGCTGTTACCCCTTTACGTCTCACCAGCAGGTAGAGGGTACACAGTTCTCTGAAACCCCGTCAGCATTTATTGTTTGTAGACTTTTTGCTGATGGTCAGTCGACTGGTGTAAGTTGAAACTTTTTGTAGATTAGATTGCATGCGTCTAACACTCCCTGAGGTTGAGCTTTTATCCATTTTCCTTGTTTTTAAAAAGAGTGTGAGGAAAACTTAACTCTTCATAATCTCTTCTTGAAACATTTGCCTGTTTTGAATTTTTTTGTCCATTCCCTACTTCAGCACCAATGTTTAGAGCAAGTGTCTTTTACAGCCCTGAGTCCTTGTGAATGTTAAGTGACCATTAGCTGTGAGTTTAAAGCTGCTCTTGCAGGAAACGGCCACAAGGCTGCAGCATTTCTCCTTTACCAAATCTGGTTACTAGGGAAACAGAGCCTTAATGGAAGTGGTGTTCTAGGTTGTATATTAGAATGGAATATGCCAGGAAAAAGCCCTTTAGTTTATGTCTCATTACTTCTTGTTCATATTTGTAATTGACTTTTTATTTTTTATCCCAGCAAATTTGATTACAATGGTTTGTTTGCTCTAGGTGTGCAAGATGTGGTTCTTTCACACAGATACGTGTATCTATTCTTCCTCGCATCCTTTTCCCATGTAGGTTATGGCACAATGTTGAGTAGTCTCTCTCCTGGTCTTCCGTACGTCTTTGGTGGTTATATATTTCACATGGTATGTATATCTTTGTTAACCCCAATATGGTAATGTAACCAATCCTCATCCCTTTCTATTTGGTGAACCATAAGTTTTTTAATGAATCTGTGATTGCCTTTCTCTGTGGAAATATCTTCATTGGTATCAATTTTTAAGTAACTCCAAAAAGTGATATGATAGGATATGTGTCTTTTGCTTTCTCACTGACTACAGGTGGCGTGATTACGTCTAGACTCATCTATGGTGCTGCAAATGGCATTGTTTCATTTTTTTCACTAGCGAATATTCCATCTGTACATGGAGGAGTTCTTCTGTGTCCACCCATCTGTTGGTGGACTTTTTGGTTACTTCCATATCTTGGCTATTGTAATACTGTGCCATGCAGATTTGCCTGCCTGTGTCTTTCCAATTCTCTCTTCTTAGATTATAGGTCGAGGAGTGGGCCTGCTGGATCATATGGTAGCTCAATGTTGACCTTTTTAATGCACCTCCATTCTGTTCTATTTCGTGGCCCTTTCCAAGTTACGTCCCCCTTGAAGTTGAGGGTATGCATTTCTCTACAACACCTTCAGCATTTATTGTTTGTAGTTTTCTTGCTGATGGTTATTCTGACAAGTGTGATCTGATACCTCTTTGTGGTTGAATTCGCACGTGCCTCATAATCCATTGAAATTGAGCTTGAAGGCAAGTCCTTTTTATTTTTCAAGCTGTGATTACCTCTTAGTTCTTGAAAGTGTTCTCTTAAAGTATGTGTCACATTTTGAAATGTTTTGGCCATTACCTCCCTCAAGACATTTTGAGGGCGGGTTTCATTTACAGTCCTGCATTACTCCTTCCTATGAAATGACCATTAGCACAGGCTTTAAAGCTGGTTTTGCAGGTAACTGCCATAGGGTGGCAGCCGTTCTATGTTCCCCACCCTTGTAACTAGGGGAAAGCCCTTGCGGCCTGTGGTGTTTCTCGGTTATAAATTAGAGTGGAGTGTGCCTGGACAAACCCACACAAGCTGATGTCTCTTTACTTTTGTTGGATTTTTAAATTTAATTTTTATTTTTTATTGGAGTAATTTTCCACTGTGTACGTGGACCACTTCTACTTTGTGCATTCCTCGGTTGATGGACATTTTCATTGCTTCCAATTGTTGGCTATGGTAAATATTGTTGGAGTGCATGATTGCCAGCCTGTGACTTTTTGATTCTCATTTTCTCAGGTGATAGGCCCAGCAGTGGGTGTGATTCATTGACTGGTAGCACCGTGTTTCCCTTTTCAAAGCACCTACTTTGTGTTTTCATTAGTGGCTCTTACCACGTCCCCCTTAGAATCGAGGGTACGCATTTCTCCACAATCGCTTCAGCATTTATTGTTTGCAGCATTTATGCTAATGGCCCTTCTGGCTGCTGTGAGCTGATAGGTTTCTGTAATTTGGGTTTGCATGTCTCTGAAAATTCGTAGAACTCATCATTTTTCTCCGCCGTTTTCTTTTCTGTAAAAAAAAAGGAAACAATTGGGAATACAATATAACTCTTGAAATTGTCTTCTTGGAAGGTTGCCCTCTGTTTAATTTTTTGGTCAATTTTCCACCCCAGAAATTTTTAGAGAGCAGGTGTCATTTCCCGAACTGCAAGTTTGGTGAATATTTAGTGACCTTTAGCAATGGGTTTAAAGGTGATGTTGTGGGAAGTGGCCTCAAGCAGGCAGCATTTCTCCATTCCCAAATCTGGGTACTAGGGCAGCAGAGCCTTTCTGGAAGTTGTGTTCCTAGGTTGTAAATTACATTGGAATGTGCATGGAAAAACCCCCATAAGTTTATGTCTCATTATTTCTTCTTGGTGTTAAAAATTTTTTTAATTGGGGTAAAGCTTCGAATATTGGTTCTCCTAGGTGTACACAATCTGCTTCATTTGTACATTATATATGTCTATTCAAGTACAGATCCTCTTCCCATGTAAAATGTTACAGAGGGTTCCGCACACCTCCCTTGCTATATGGTCGGTCTTTTTGTGATATATATATAATATGTGTTTGTATACATATAGTAACACTAATCTTAATTTATCCATTCCCCCCACCTTTCCTTTTAGATGAGCATAGTTTGTTTTCTAAGTCTGTGAGTGTCTTTCTCTGTGGAAATATGTTCATTTGTGTCAGTTATTAGATAACGCCTATAAGTGATATCATAGAATATAGGTCTTTTGCTTTCCGACTTACCTCATGTTTCGTGATTACCTCCAGACTCATTTGTGGTGCCTCAAAGAGCAATGGTTCATTGTTTTCCATGGCTAATATTCCATTGTGTACATGGACCACTTCTTCTTTATCCATTCACCTGTTGTTGGACATTTTGATTGCTTCACTGTCTTGGCTATTGTGAATAAGGCTGCACTGCAGCTTTTGCGGCCTGTGTCTTCTCGATTCTTGTCTTCTCAGGTGAGACGTCCAATGATGCGCCTGCTGGATTGAATGGTGCCTCCATTTTTACTTTTAAACACAGCTCCTTTCTTTTCTCATTATTGGCTGTTACCCCTTTACGTCTCACCAGCAGGTAGAGGGTACACAGTTCTCTGAAACCCCGTCAGCATTTATTGTTTGTAGACTTTTTGCTGATGGTCAGTCGACTGGTGTAAGTTGAAACTTTTTGTAGATTAGATTGCATGCGTCTAACACTCCCTGAGGTTGAGCTTTTATCCATTTTCCTTGTTTTTAAAAAGAGTGTGAGGAAAACTTAACTCTTCATAATCTCTTCTTGAAACATTTGCCTGTTTTGAATTTTTTTGTCCATTCCCTACTTCAGCACCAATGTTTAGAGCAAGTGTCTTTTACAGCCCTGAGTCCTTGTGAATGTTAAGTGACCATTAGCTGTGAGTTTAAAGCTGCTCTTGCAGGAAACGGCCACAAGGCTGCAGCATTTCTCCTTTACCAAATCTGGTTACTAGGGAAACAGAGCCTTAATGGAAGTGGTGTTCTAGGTTGTATATTAGAATGGAATATGCCAGGAAAAAGCCCTTTAGTTTATGTCTCATTACTTCTTGTTCATATTTGTAATTGACTTTTTATTTTTTATCCCAGCAAATTTGATTACAATGGTTTGTTTGCTCTAGGTGTGCAAGATGTGGTTCTTTCACACATATACGTGTATCTATTCTTCCTCGCATCCTTTTCCCATGTAGGTTATGGCACAATGTTGAGTAGTCTCTCTCCTGGTCTTCCGTACGTCTTTGGTGGTTATATATTTCACATGGTATGTATATCTTTGTTAACCCCAATATGGTAATGTAACCAACCCTCATCCCTTTCTATTTGGTGAACCATAAGTTTTTTAATGAATCTGTGATTGCCTTTCTCTGTGGAAATATCTTCATTGGTATCAATTTTTAAGTAACTCCAAAAAGTGATATGATAGGATATGTGTCTTTTGCTTTCTCACTGAATACAGGTGGCGTGATTACGTCTAGACTCATCTATGGTGCTGCAAATGGCATTGTTTCATTTTTTTCACTAGCGAATATTCCATCTGTACATGGAGGAGTTCTTCTGTGTCCACCCATCTGTTGGTGGACTTTTTGGTTACTTCCATATCTTGGCTATTGTAATACTGTGCCATGCAGATTTGCCTGCCTGTGTCTTTCCAATTCTCTCTTCTTAGATTATAGGTCGAGGAGTGGGCCTGCTGGATCATATGGTAGCTCAATGTTGACCTTTTTAATGCACCTCCATTCTGTTCTATTTCGTGGCCCTTTCCAAGTTACGTCCCCCTTGAAGTTGAGGGTATGCATTTCTCTACAACACCTTCAGCATTTATTGTTTGTAGTTTTCTTGCTGATGGTTATTCTGACAAGTGTGATCTGATACCTCTTTGTGGTTGAATTCGCACGTGCCTCATAATCCATTGAAATTGAGCTTGAAGGCAAGTCCTTTTTATTTTTCAAGCTGTGATTACCTCTTAGTTCTTGAAAGTGTTCTCTTAAAGTATGTGTCACATTTTGAAATGTTTTGGCCATTACCTCCCTCAAGACATTTTGAGGGCGGGTTTCATTTACAGTCCTGCATTACTCCTTCCTATGAAATGACCATTAGCACAGGCTTTAAAGCTGGTTTTGCAGGTAACTGCCATAGGGTGGCAGCCGTTCTATGTTCCCCACCCTTGTAACTAGGGGAAAGCCCTTGCGGCCTGTGGTGTTTCTCGGTTATAAATTAGAGTGGAGTGTGCCTGGACAAACCCACACAAGCTGATGTCTCTTTACTTTTGTTGGATTTTTAAATTTAATTTTTATTTTTTATTGGAGTAATTTTCCACTGTGTACGTGGACCACTTCTACTTTGTGCATTCCTCGGTTGATGGACATTTTCATTGCTTCCAATTGTTGGCTATGGTAAATATTGTTGGAGTGCATGATTGCCAGCCTGTGACTTTTTGATTCTCATTTTCTCAGGTGATAGGCCCAGCAGTGGGTGTGATTCATTGACTGGTAGCACCGTGTTTCCCTTTTCAAAGCACCTACTTTGTGTTTTCATTAGTGGCTCTTACCACGTCCCCCTTAGAATCGAGGGTACGCATTTCTCCACAATCGCTTCAGCATTTATTGTTTGCAGCATTTATGCTAATGGCCCTTCTGGCTGCTGTGAGCTGATAGGTTTCTGTAATTTGGGTTTGCATGTCTCTGAAAATTCGTAGAACTCATCATTTTTCTCCGCCGTTTTCTTTTCTGTAAAAAAAAAGGAAACAATTGGGAATACAATATAACTCTTGAAATTGTCTTCTTGGAAGGTTGCCCTCTGTTTAATTTTTTGGTCAATTTTCCACCCCAGAAATTTTTAGAGAGCAGGTGTCATTTCCCGAACTGCAAGTTTGGTGAATATTTAGTGACCTTTAGCAATGGGTTTAAAGGTGATGTTGTGGGAAGTGGCCTCAAGCAGGCAGCATTTCTCCATTCCCAAATCTGGGTACTAGGGCAGCAGAGCCTTTCTGGAAGTTGTGTTCCTAGGTTGTAAATTACATTGGAATGTGCATGGAAAAACCCCCATAAGTTTATGTCTCATTATTTCTTCTTGGTGTTAAAAATTTTTTTAATTGGGGTAAAGCTTCGAATATTGGTTCTCCTAGGTGTACACAATCTGCTTCATTTGTACATTATATATGTCTATTCAAGTACAGATCCTCTTCCCATGTAAAATGTTACAGAGGGTTCCGCACACCTCCCTTGCTATATGGTCGGTCTTTTTGTGATATATATATAATATGTGTTTGTATACATATAGTAACACTAATCTTAATTTATCCATTCCCCCCACCTTTCCTTTTAGATGAGCATAGTTTGTTTTCTAAGTCTGTGAGTGTCTTTCTCTGTGGAAATATGTTCATTTGTGTCAGTTATTAGATAACGCCTATAAGTGATATCATAGAATATAGGTCTTTTGCTTTCCGACTTACCTCATGTTTCGTGATTACCTCCAGACTCATTTGTGGTGCCTCAAAGAGCAATGGTTCATTGTTTTCCATGGCTAATATTCCATTGTGTACATGGACCACTTCTTCTTTATCCATTCACCTGTTGTTGGACATTTTGATTGCTTCACTGTCTTGGCTATTGTGAATAAGGCTGCACTGCAGCTTTTGCGGCCTGTGTCTTCTCGATTCTTGTCTTCTCAGGTGAGACGTCCAATGATGCGCCTGCTGGATTGAATGGTGCCTCCATTTTTACTTTTAAACACAGCTCCTTTCTTTTCTCATTATTGGCTGTTACCCCTTTACGTCTCACCAGCAGGTAGAGGGTACACAGTTCTCTGAAACCCCGTCAGCATTTATTGTTTGTAGACTTTTTGCTGATGGTCAGTCGACTGGTGTAAGTTGAAACTTTTTGTAGATTAGATTGCATGCGTCTAACACTCCCTGAGGTTGAGCTTTTATCCATTTTCCTTGTTTTTAAAAAGAGTGTGAGGAAAACTTAACTCTTCATAATCTCTTCTTGAAACATTTGCCTGTTTTGAATTTTTTTGTCCATTCCCTACTTCAGCACCAATGTTTAGAGCAAGTGTCTTTTACAGCCCTGAGTCCTTGTGAATGTTAAGTGACCATTAGCTGTGAGTTTAAAGCTGCTCTTGCAGGAAACGGCCACAAGGCTGCAGCATTTCTCCTTTACCAAATCTGGTTACTAGGGAAACAGAGCCTTAATGGAAGTGGTGTTCTAGGTTGTATATTAGAATGGAATATGCCAGGAAAAAGCCCTTTAGTTTATGTCTCATTACTTCTTGTTCATATTTGTAATTGACTTTTTATTTTTTATCCCAGCAAATTTGATTACAATGGTTTGTTTGCTCTAGGTGTGCAAGATGTGGTTCTTTCACACAGATACGTGTATCTATTCTTCCTCGCATCCTTTTCCCATGTAGGTTATGGCACAATGTTGAGTAGTCTCTCTCCTGGTCTTCCGTACGTCTTTGGTGGTTATATATTTCACATGGTATGTATATCTTTGTTAACCCCAATATGGTAATGTAACCAATCCTCATCCCTTTCTATTTGGTGAACCATAAGTTTTTTAATGAATCTGTGATTGCCTTTCTCTGTGGAAATATCTTCATTGGTATCAATTTTTAAGTAACTCCAAAAAGTGATATGATAGGATATGTGTCTTTTGCTTTCTCACTGACTACAGGTGGCGTGATTACGTCTAGACTCATCTATGGTGCTGCAAATGGCATTGTTTCATTTTTTTCACTAGCGAATATTCCATCTGTACATGGAGGAGTTCTTCTGTGTCCACCCATCTGTTGGTGGACTTTTTGGTTACTTCCATATCTTGGCTATTGTAATACTGTGCCATGCAGATTTGCCTGCCTGTGTCTTTCCAATTCTCTCTTCTTAGATTATAGGTCGAGGAGTGGGCCTGCTGGATCATATGGTAGCTCAATGTTGACCTTTTTAATGCACCTCCATTCTGTTCTATTTCGTGGCCCTTTCCAAGTTACGTCCCCCTTGAAGTTGAGGGTATGCATTTCTCTACAACACCTTCAGCATTTATTGTTTGTAGTTTTCTTGCTGATGGTTATTCTGACAAGTGTGATCTGATACCTCTTTGTGGTTGAATTCGCACGTGCCTCATAATCCATTGAAATTGAGCTTGAAGGCAAGTCCTTTTTATTTTTCAAGCTGTGATTACCTCTTAGTTCTTGAAAGTGTTCTCTTAAAGTATGTGTCACATTTTGAAATGTTTTGGCCATTACCTCCCTCAAGACATTTTGAGGGCGGGTTTCATTTACAGTCCTGCATTACTCCTTCCTATGAAATGACCATTAGCACAGGCTTTAAAGCTGGTTTTGCAGGTAACTGCCATAGGGTGGCAGCCGTTCTATGTTCCCCACCCTTGTAACTAGGGGAAAGCCCTTGCGGCCTGTGGTGTTTCTCGGTTATAAATTAGAGTGGAGTGTGCCTGGACAAACCCACACAAGCTGATGTCTCTTTACTTTTGTTGGATTTTTAAATTTAATTTTTATTTTTTATTGGAGTAATTTTCCACTGTGTACGTGGACCACTTCTACTTTGTGCATTCCTCGGTTGATGGACATTTTCATTGCTTCCAATTGTTGGCTATGGTAAATATTGTTGGAGTGCATGATTGCCAGCCTGTGACTTTTTGATTCTCATTTTCTCAGGTGATAGGCCCAGCAGTGGGTGTGATTCATTGACTGGTAGCACCGTGTTTCCCTTTTCAAAGCACCTACTTTGTGTTTTCATTAGTGGCTCTTACCACGTCCCCCTTAGAATCGAGGGTACGCATTTCTCCACAATCGCTTCAGCATTTATTGTTTGCAGCATTTATGCTAATGGCCCTTCTGGCTGCTGTGAGCTGATAGGTTTCTGTAATTTGGGTTTGCATGTCTCTGAAAATTCGTAGAACTCATCATTTTTCTCCGCCGTTTTCTTTTCTGTAAAAAAAAAGGAAACAATTGGGAATACAATATAACTCTTGAAATTGTCTTCTTGGAAGGTTGCCCTCTGTTTAATTTTTTGGTCAATTTTCCACCCCAGAAATTTTTAGAGAGCAGGTGTCATTTCCCGAACTGCAAGTTTGGTGAATATTTAGTGACCTTTAGCAATGGGTTTAAAGGTGATGTTGTGGGAAGTGGCCTCAAGCAGGCAGCATTTCTCCATTCCCAAATCTGGGTACTAGGGCAGCAGAGCCTTTCTGGAAGTTGTGTTCCTAGGTTGTAAATTACATTGGAATGTGCATGGAAAAACCCCCATAAGTTTATGTCTCATTATTTCTTCTTGGTGTTAAAAATTTTTTTAATTGGGGTAAAGCTTCGAATATTGGTTCTCCTAGGTGTACACAATCTGCTTCATTTGTACATTATATATGTCTATTCAAGTACAGATCCTCTTCCCATGTAAAATGTTACAGAGGGTTCCGCACACCTCCCTTGCTATATGGTCGGTCTTTTTGTGATATATATATAATATGTGTTTGTATACATATAGTAACACTAATCTTAATTTATCCATTCCCCCCACCTTTCCTTTTAGATGAGCATAGTTTGTTTTCTAAGTCTGTGAGTGTCTTTCTCTGTGGAAATATGTTCATTTGTGTCAGTTATTAGATAACGCCTATAAGTGATATCATAGAATATAGGTCTTTTGCTTTCCGACTTACCTCATGTTTCGTGATTACCTCCAGACTCATTTGTGGTGCCTCAAAGAGCAATGGTTCATTGTTTTCCATGGCTAATATTCCATTGTGTACATGGACCACTTCTTCTTTATCCATTCACCTGTTGTTGGACATTTTGATTGCTTCACTGTCTTGGCTATTGTGAATAAGGCTGCACTGCAGCTTTTGCGGCCTGTGTCTTCTCGATTCTTGTCTTCTCAGGTGAGACGTCCAATGATGCGCCTGCTGGATTGAATGGTGCCTCCATTTTTACTTTTAAACACAGCTCCTTTCTTTTCTCATTATTGGCTGTTACCCCTTTACGTCTCACCAGCAGGTAGAGGGTACACAGTTCTCTGAAACCCCGTCAGCATTTATTGTTTGTAGACTTTTTGCTGATGGTCAGTCGACTGGTGTAAGTTGAAACTTTTTGTAGATTAGATTGCATGCGTCTAACACTCCCTGAGGTTGAGCTTTTATCCATTTTCCTTGTTTTTAAAAAGAGTGTGAGGAAAACTTAACTCTTCATAATCTCTTCTTGAAACATTTGCCTGTTTTGAATTTTTTTGTCCATTCCCTACTTCAGCACCAATGTTTAGAGCAAGTGTCTTTTACAGCCCTGAGTCCTTGTGAATGTTAAGTGACCATTAGCTGTGAGTTTAAAGCTGCTCTTGCAGGAAACGGCCACAAGGCTGCAGCATTTCTCCTTTACCAAATCTGGTTACTAGGGAAACAGAGCCTTAATGGAAGTGGTGTTCTAGGTTGTATATTAGAATGGAATATGCCAGGAAAAAGCCCTTTAGTTTATGTCTCATTACTTCTTGTTCATATTTGTAATTGACTTTTTATTTTTTATCCCAGCAAATTTGATTACAATGGTTTGTTTGCTCTAGGTGTGCAAGATGTGGTTCTTTCACACATATACGTGTATCTATTCTTCCTCGCATCCTTTTCCCATGTAGGTTATGGCACAATGTTGAGTAGTCTCTCTCCTGGTCTTCCGTACGTCTTTGGTGGTTATATATTTCACATGGTATGTATATCTTTGTTAACCCCAATATGGTAATGTAACCAACCCTCATCCCTTTCTATTTGGTGAACCATAAGTTTTTTAATGAATCTGTGATTGCCTTTCTCTGTGGAAATATCTTCATTGGTATCAATTTTTAAGTAACTCCAAAAAGTGATATGATAGGATATGTGTCTTTTGCTTTCTCACTGAATACAGGTGGCGTGATTACGTCTAGACTCATCTATGGTGCTGCAAATGGCATTGTTTCATTTTTTTCACTAGCGAATATTCCATCTGTACATGGAGGAGTTCTTCTGTGTCCACCCATCTGTTGGTGGACTTTTTGGTTACTTCCATATCTTGGCTATTGTAATACTGTGCCATGCAGATTTGCCTGCCTGTGTCTTTCCAATTCTCTCTTCTTAGATTATAGGTCGAGGAGTGGGCCTGCTGGATCATATGGTAGCTCAATGTTGACCTTTTTAATGCACCTCCATTCTGTTCTATTTCGTGGCCCTTTCCAAGTTACGTCCCCCTTGAAGTTGAGGGTATGCATTTCTCTACAACACCTTCAGCATTTATTGTTTGTAGTTTTCTTGCTGATGGTTATTCTGACAAGTGTGATCTGATACCTCTTTGTGGTTGAATTCGCACGTGCCTCATAATCCATTGAAATTGAGCTTGAAGGCAAGTCCTTTTTATTTTTCAAGCTGTGATTACCTCTTAGTTCTTGAAAGTGTTCTCTTAAAGTATGTGTCACATTTTGAAATGTTTTGGCCATTACCTCCCTCAAGACATTTTGAGGGCGGGTTTCATTTACAGTCCTGCATTACTCCTTCCTATGAAATGACCATTAGCACAGGCTTTAAAGCTGGTTTTGCAGGTAACTGCCATAGGGTGGCAGCCGTTCTATGTTCCCCACCCTTGTAACTAGGGGAAAGCCCTTGCGGCCTGTGGTGTTTCTCGGTTATAAATTAGAGTGGAGTGTGCCTGGACAAACCCACACAAGCTGATGTCTCTTTACTTTTGTTGGATTTTTAAATTTAATTTTTATTTTTTATTGGAGTAATTTTCCACTGTGTACGTGGACCACTTCTACTTTGTGCATTCCTCGGTTGATGGACATTTTCATTGCTTCCAATTGTTGGCTATGGTAAATATTGTTGGAGTGCATGATTGCCAGCCTGTGACTTTTTGATTCTCATTTTCTCAGGTGATAGGCCCAGCAGTGGGTGTGATTCATTGACTGGTAGCACCGTGTTTCCCTTTTCAAAGCACCTACTTTGTGTTTTCATTAGTGGCTCTTACCACGTCCCCCTTAGAATCGAGGGTACGCATTTCTCCACAATCGCTTCAGCATTTATTGTTTGCAGCATTTATGCTAATGGCCCTTCTGGCTGCTGTGAGCTGATAGGTTTCTGTAATTTGGGTTTGCATGTCTCTGAAAATTCGTAAAACTCATCATTTTTCTCCGCCGTTTTCTTTTCTGTTAAAAAAAGGAAACAATTGGGAATACAATATAACTCTTGAAATTGTCTTCTTGGAAGGTTGCCCTCTGTTTAATTTTTTGGTCAATTTTCCACCCCAGAAATTTTTAGAGAGCAGGTGTCATTTCCCGAACTGCAAGTTTGGTGAATATTTAGTGACCTTTAGCAATGGGTTTAAAGGTGATGTTGTGGGAAGTGGCCTCAAGCAGGCAGCATTTCTCCATTCCCAAATCTGGGTACTAGGGCAGCAGAGCCTTTCTGGAAGTTGTGTTCCTAGGTTGTAAATTACATTGGAATGTGCATGGAAAAACCCCCATAAGTTTATGTCTCATTATTTCTTCTTGGTGTTAAAAATTTTTTTAATTGGGGTAAAGCTTCGAATATTGGTTCTCCTAGGTGTACACAATCTGCTTCATTTGTACATTATATATGTCTATTCAAGTACAGATCCTCTTCCCATGTAAAATGTTACAGAGGGTTCCGCACACCTCCCTTGCTATATGGTCGGTCTTTTTGTGATATATATATAATATGTGTTTGTATACATATAGTAACACTAATCTTAATTTATCCATTCCCCCCACCTTTCGTTTTAGATGAGCATAGTTTGTTTTCTAAGTCTGTGAGTGTCTTTCTCTGTGGAAATATGTTCATTTGTGTCAGTTATTAGATAACGCCTATAAGTGATATCATAGAATATAGGTCTTTTGCTTTCCGACTTACCTCATGTTTCGTGATTACCTCCAGACTCATTTGTGGTGCCTCAAAGAGCAATGGTTCATTGTTTTCCATGGCTAATATTCCATTGTGTACATGGACCACTTCTTCTTTATCCATTCACCTGTTGTTGGACATTTTGATTGCTTCACTGTCTTGGCTATTGTGAATAAGGCTGCACTGCAGCTTTTGCGGCCTGTGTCTTCTCGATTCTTGTCTTCTCAGGTGAGACGTCCAATGATGCGCCTGCTGGATTGAATGGTGCCTCCATTTTTACTTTTAAACACAGCTCCTTTCTTTTCTCATTATTGGCTGTTACCCCTTTACGTCTCACCAGCAGGTAGAGGGTACACAGTTCTCTGAAACCCCGTCAGCATTTATTGTTTGTAGACTTTTTGCTGATGGTCAGTCGACTGGTGTAAGTTGAAACTTTTTGTAGATTAGATTGCATGCGTCTAACACTCCCTGAGGTTGAGCTTTTATCCATTTTCCTTGTTTTTAAAAAGAGTGTGAGGAAAACTTAACTCTTCATAATCTCTTCTTGAAACATTTGCCTGTTTTGAATTTTTTTGTCCATTCCCTACTTCAGCACCAATGTTTAGAGCAAGTGTCTTTTACAGCCCTGAGTCCTTGTGAATGTTAAGTGACCATTAGCTGTGAGTTTAAAGCTGCTCTTGCAGGAAACGGCCACAAGGCTGCAGCATTTCTCCTTTACCAAATCTGGTTACTAGGGAAACAGAGCCTTAATGGAAGTGGTGTTCTAGGTTGTATATTAGAATGGAATATGCCAGGAAAAAGCCCTTTAGTTTATGTCTCATTACTTCTTGTTCATATTTGTAATTGACTTTTTATTTTTTATCCCAGCAAATTTGATTACAATGGTTTGTTTGCTCTAGGTGTGCAAGATGTGGTTCTTTCACACAGATACGTGTATCTATTCTTCCTCGCATCCTTTTCCCATGTAGGTTATGGCACAATGTTGAGTAGTCTCTCTCCTGGTCTTCCGTACGTCTTTGGTGGTTATATATTTCACATGGTATGTATATCTTTGTTAACCCCAATATGGTAATGTAACCAATCCTCATCCCTTTCTATTTGGTGAACCATAAGTTTTTTAATGAATCTGTGATTGCCTTTCTCTGTGGAAATATCTTCATTGGTATCAATTTTTAAGTAACTCCAAAAAGTGATATGATAGGATATGTGTCTTTTGCTTTCTCACTGACTACAGGTGGCGTGATTACGTCTAGACTCATCTATGGTGCTGCAAATGGCATTGTTTCATTTTTTTCACTAGCGAATATTCCATCTGTACATGGAGGAGTTCTTCTGTGTCCACCCATCTGTTGGTGGACTTTTTGGTTACTTCCATATCTTGGCTATTGTAATACTGTGCCATGCAGATTTGCCTGCCTGTGTCTTTCCAATTCTCTCTTCTTAGATTATAGGTCGAGGAGTGGGCCTGCTGGATCATATGGTAGCTCAATGTTGACCTTTTTAATGCACCTCCATTCTGTTCTATTTCGTGGCCCTTTCCAAGTTACGTCCCCCTTGAAGTTGAGGGTATGCATTTCTCTACAACACCTTCAGCATTTATTGTTTGTAGTTTTCTTGCTGATGGTTATTCTGACAAGTGTGATCTGATACCTCTTTGTGGTTGAATTCGCACGTGCCTCATAATCCATTGAAATTGAGCTTGAAGGCAAGTCCTTTTTATTTTTCAAGCTGTGATTACCTCTTAGTTCTTGAAAGTGTTCTCTTAAAGTATGTGTCACATTTTGAAATGTTTTGGCCATTACCTCCCTCAAGACATTTTGAGGGCGGGTTTCATTTACAGTCCTGCATTACTCCTTCCTATGAAATGACCATTAGCACAGGCTTTAAAGCTGGTTTTGCAGGTAACTGCCATAGGGTGGCAGCCGTTCTATGTTCCCCACCCTTGTAACTAGGGGAAAGCCCTTGCGGCCTGTGGTGTTTCTCGGTTATAAATTAGAGTGGAGTGTGCCTGGACAAACCCACACAAGCTGATGTCTCTTTACTTTTGTTGGATTTTTAAATTTAATTTTTATTTTTTATTGGAGTAATTTTCCACTGTGTACGTGGACCACTTCTACTTTGTGCATTCCTCGGTTGATGGACATTTTCATTGCTTCCAATTGTTGGCTATGGTAAATATTGTTGGAGTGCATGATTGCCAGCCTGTGACTTTTTGATTCTCATTTTCTCAGGTGATAGGCCCAGCAGTGGGTGTGATTCATTGACTGGTAGCACCGTGTTTCCCTTTTCAAAGCACCTACTTTGTGTTTTCATTAGTGGCTCTTACCACGTCCCCCTTAGAATCGAGGGTACGCATTTCTCCACAATCGCTTCAGCATTTATTGTTTGCAGCATTTATGCTAATGGCCCTTCTGGCTGCTGTGAGCTGATAGGTTTCTGTAATTTGGGTTTGCATGTCTCTGAAAATTCGTAGAACTCATCATTTTTCTCCGCCGTTTTCTTTTCTGTAAAAAAAAAGGAAACAATTGGGAATACAATATAACTCTTGAAATTGTCTTCTTGGAAGGTTGCCCTCTGTTTAATTTTTTGGTCAATTTTCCACCCCAGAAATTTTTAGAGAGCAGGTGTCATTTCCCGAACTGCAAGTTTGGTGAATATTTAGTGACCTTTAGCAATGGGTTTAAAGGTGATGTTGTGGGAAGTGGCCTCAAGCAGGCAGCATTTCTCCATTCCCAAATCTGGGTACTAGGGCAGCAGAGCCTTTCTGGAAGTTGTGTTCCTAGGTTGTAAATTACATTGGAATGTGCATGGAAAAACCCCCATAAGTTTATGTCTCATTATTTCTTCTTGGTGTTAAAATTTTTTTTAATTGGGGTAAAGCTTCGAATATTGGTTCTCCTAGGTGTACACAATCTGCTTCATTTGTACATTATATATGTCTATTCAAGTACAGATCCTCTTCCCATGTAAAATGTTACAGAGGGTTCCGCACACCTCCCTTGCTATATGGTCGGTCTTTTTGTGATATATATATAATATGTGTTTGTATACATATAGTAACACTAATCTTAATTTATCCATTCCCCCCACCTTTCCTTTTAGATGAGCATAGTTTGTTTTCTAAGTCTGTGAGTGTCTTTCTCTGTGGAAATATGTTCATTTGTGTCAGTTATTAGATAACGCCTATAAGTGATATCATAGAATATAGGTCTTTTGCTTTCCGACTTACCTCATGTTTCGTGATTACCTCCAGACTCATTTGTGGTGCCTCAAAGAGCAATGGTTCATTGTTTTCCATGGCTAATATTCCATTGTGTACATGGACCACTTCTTCTTTATCCATTCACCTGTTGTTGGACATTTTGATTGCTTCACTGTCTTGGCTATTGTGAATAAGGCTGCACTGCAGCTTTTGCGGCCTGTGTCTTCTCGATTCTTGTCTTCTCAGGTGAGACGTCCAATGATGCGCCTGCTGGATTGAATGGTGCCTCCATTTTTACTTTTAAACACAGCTCCTTTCTTTTCTCATTATTGGCTGTTACCCCTTTACGTCTCACCAGCAGGTAGAGGGTACACAGTTCTCTGAAACCCCGTCAGCATTTATTGTTTGTAGACTTTTTGCTGATGGTCAGTCGACTGGTGTAAGTTGAAACTTTTTGTAGATTAGATTGCATGCGTCTAACACTCCCTGAGGTTGAGCTTTTATCCATTTTCCTTGTTTTTAAAAAGAGTGTGAGGAAAACTTAACTCTTCATAATCTCTTCTTGAAACATTTGCCTGTTTTGAATTTTTTTGTCCATTCCCTACTTCAGCACCAATGTTTAGAGCAAGTGTCTTTTACAGCCCTGAGTCCTTGTGAATGTTAAGTGACCATTAGCTGTGAGTTTAAAGCTGCTCTTGCAGGAAACGGCCACAAGGCTGCAGCATTTCTCCTTTACCAAATCTGGTTACTAGGGAAACAGAGCCTTAATGGAAGTGGTGTTCTAGGTTGTATATTAGAATGGAATATGCCAGGAAAAAGCCCTTTAGTTTATGTCTCATTACTTCTTGTTCATATTTGTAATTGACTTTTTATTTTTTATCCCAGCAAATTTGATTACAATGGTTTGTTTGCTCTAGGTGTGCAAGATGTGGTTCTTTCACACATATACGTGTATCTATTCTTCCTCGCATCCTTTTCCCATGTAGGTTATGGCACAATGTTGAGTAGTCTCTCTCCTGGTCTTCCGTACGTCTTTGGTGGTTATATATTTCACATGGTATGTATATCTTTGTTAACCCCAATATGGTAATGTAACCAACCCTCATCCCTTTCTATTTGGTGAACCATAAGTTTTTTAATGAATCTGTGATTGCCTTTCTCTGTGGAAATATCTTCATTGGTATCAATTTTTAAGTAACTCCAAAAAGTGATATGATAGGATATGTGTCTTTTGCTTTCTCACTGACTACAGGTGGCGTGATTACGTCTAGACTCATCTATGGTGCTGCAAATGGCATTGTTTCATTTTTTTCACTAGCGAATATTCCATCTGTACATGGAGGAGTTCTTCTGTGTCCACCCATCTGTTGGTGGACTTTTTGGTTACTTCCATATCTTGGCTATTGTAATACTGTGCCATGCAGATTTGCCTGCCTGTGTCTTTCCAATTCTCTCTTCTTAGATTATAGGTCGAGGAGTGGGCCTGCTGGATCATATGGTAGCTCAATGTTGACCTTTTTAATGCACCTCCATTCTGTTCTATTTCGTGGCCCTTTCCAAGTTACGTCCCCCTTGAAGTTGAGGGTATGCATTTCTCTACAACACCTTCAGCATTTATTGTTTGTAGTTTTCTTGCTGATGGTTATTCTGACAAGTGTGATCTGATACCTCTTTGTGGTTGAATTCGCACGTGCCTCATAATCCATTGAAATTGAGCTTGAAGGCAAGTCCTTTTTATTTTTCAAGCTGTGATTACCTCTTAGTTCTTGAAAGTGTTCTCTTAAAGTATGTGTCACATTTTGAAATGTTTTGGCCATTACCTCCCTCAAGACATTTTGAGGGCAGGTTTCATTTACAGTCCTGCATTACCCCTTCCTATGAAATGACCATTAGCACAGGCTTTAAAGCTGGTTTTGCAGGTAACTGCCATAGGGTGGCAGCCGTTCTATGTTCCCCACCCTTGTAACTAGGGGAAAGCCCTTGCGGCCTGTGGTGTTTCTCGGTTATAAATTAGAGTGGAGTGTGCCTGGACAAACCCACACAAGCTGATGTCTCTTTACTTTTGTTGGATTTTTAAATTTAATTTTTATTTTTTATTGGAGTAATTTTCCACTGTGTACGTGGACCACTTCTACTTTGTGCATTCCTCGGTTGATGGACATTTTCATTGCTTCCAATTGTTGGCTATGGTAAATATTGTTGGAGTGCATGATTGCCAGCCTGTGACTTTTTGATTCTCATTTTCTCAGGTGATAGGCCCAGCAGTGGGTGTGATTCATTGACTGGTAGCACCGTGTTTCCCTTTTCAAAGCACCTACTTTGTGTTTTCATTAGTGGCTCTTACCACGTCCCCCTTAGAATCGAGGGTACGCATTTCTCCACAATCGCTTCAGCATTTATTGTTTGCAGCATTTATGCTAATGGCCCTTCTGGCTGCTGTGAGCTGATAGGTTTCTGTAATTTGGGTTTGCATGTCTCTGAAAATTCGTAGAACTCATCATTTTTCTCCGCCGTTTTCTTTTCTGTAAAAAAAAAGGAAACAATTGGGAATACAATATAACTCTTGAAATTGTCTTCTTGGAAGGTTGCCCTCTGTTTAATTTTTTGGTCAATTTTCCACCCCAGAAATTTTTAGAGAGCAGGTGTCATTTCCCGAACTGCAAGTTTGGTGAATATTTAGTGACCTTTAGCAATGGGTTTAAAGGTGATGTTGTGGGAAGTGGCCTCAAGCAGGCAGCATTTCTCCATTCCCAAATCTGGGTACTAGGGCAGCAGAGCCTTTCTGGAAGTTGTGTTCCTAGGTTGTAAATTACATTGGAATGTGCATGGAAAAACCCCCATAAGTTTATGTCTCATTATTTCTTCTTGGTGTTAAAAATTTTTTTAATTGGGGTAAAGCTTCGAATATTGGTTCTCCTAGGTGTACACAATCTGCTTCATTTGTACATTATATATGTCTATTCAAGTACAGATCCTCTTCCCATGTAAAATGTTACAGAGGGTTCCGCACACCTCCCTTGCTATATGGTCGGTCTTTTTGTGATATATATATAATATGTGTTTGTATACATATAGTAACACTAATCTTAATTTATCCATTCCCCCCACCTTTCCTTTTAGATGAGCATAGTTTGTTTTCTAAGTCTGTGAGTGTCTTTCTCTGTGGAAATATGTTCATTTGTGTCAGTTATTAGATAACGCCTATAAGTGATATCATAGAATATAGGTCTTTTGCTTTCCGACTTACCTCATGTTTCGTGATTACCTCCAGACTCATTTGTGGTGCCTCAAAGAGCAATGGTTCATTGTTTTCCATGGCTAATATTCCATTGTGTACATGGACCACTTCTTCTTTATCCATTCACCTGTTGTTGGACATTTTGATTGCTTCACTGTCTTGGCTATTGTGAATAAGGCTGCACTGCAGCTTTTGCGGCCTGTGTCTTCTCGATTCTTGTCTTCTCAGGTGAGACGTCCAATGATGCGCCTGCTGGATTGAATGGTGCCTCCATTTTTACTTTTAAACACAGCTCCTTTCTTTTCTCATTATTGGCTGTTACCCCTTTACGTCTCACCAGCAGGTAGAGGGTACACAGTTCTCTGAAACCCCGTCAGCATTTATTGTTTGTAGACTTTTTGCTGATGGTCAGTCGACTGGTGTAAGTTGAAACTTTTTGTAGATTAGATTGCATGCGTCTAACACTCCCTGAGGTTGAGCTTTTATCCATTTTCCTTGTTTTTAAAAAGAGTGTGAGGAAAACTTAACTCTTCATAATCTCTTCTTGAAACATTTGCCTGTTTTGAATTTTTTTGTCCATTCCCTACTTCAGCACCAATGTTTAGAGCAAGTGTCTTTTACAGCCCTGAGTCCTTGTGAATGTTAAGTGACCATTAGCTGTGAGTTTAAAGCTGCTCTTGCAGGAAACGGCCACAAGGCTGCAGCATTTCTCCTTTACCAAATCTGGTTACTAGGGAAACAGAGCCTTAATGGAAGTGGTGTTCTAGGTTGTATATTAGAATGGAATATGCCAGGAAAAAGCCCTTTAGTTTATGTCTCATTACTTCTTGTTCATATTTGTAATTGACTTTTTATTTTTTATCCCAGCAAATTTGATTACAATGGTTTGTTTGCTCTAGGTGTGCAAGATGTGGTTCTTTCACACAGATACGTGTATCTATTCTTCCTCGCATCCTTTTCCCATGTAGGTTATGGCACAATGTTGAGTAGTCTCTCTCCTGGTCTTCCGTACGTCTTTGGTGGTTATATATTTCACATGGTATGTATATCTTTGTTAACCCCAATATGGTAATGTAACCAATCCTCATCCCTTTCTATTTGGTGAACCATAAGTTTTTTAATGAATCTGTGATTGCCTTTCTCTGTGGAAATATCTTCATTGGTATCAATTTTTAAGTAACTCCAAAAAGTGATATGATAGGATATGTGTCTTTTGCTTTCTCACTGACTACAGGTGGCGTGATTACGTCTAGACTCATCTATGGTGCTGCAAATGGCATTGTTTCATTTTTTTTCACTAGCGAATATTCCATCTGTACATGGAGGAGTTCTTCTGTGTCCACCCATCTGTTGGTGGACTTTTTGGTTACTTCCATATCTTGGCTATTGTAATACTGTGCCATGCAGATTTGCCTGCCTGTGTCTTTCCAATTCTCTCTTCTTAGATTATAGGTCGAGGAGTGGGCCTGCTGGATCATATGGTAGCTCAATGTTGACCTTTTTAATGCACCTCCATTCTGTTCTATTTCGTGGCCCTTTCCAAGTTACGTCCCCCTTGAAGTTGAGGGTATGCATTTCTCTACAACACCTTCAGCATTTATTGTTTGTAGTTTTCTTGCTGATGGTTATTCTGACAAGTGTGATCTGATACCTCTTTGTGGTTGAATTCGCACGTGCCTCATAATCCATTGAAATTGAGCTTGAAGGCAAGTCCTTTTTATTTTTCAAGCTGTGATTACCTCTTAGTTCTTGAAAGTGTTCTCTTAAAGTATGTGTCACATTTTGAAATGTTTTGGCCATTACCTCCCTCAAGACATTTTGAGGGCGGGTTTCATTTACAGTCCTGCATTACTCCTTCCTATGAAATGACCATTAGCACAGGCTTTAAAGCTGGTTTTGCAGGTAACTGCCATAGGGTGGCAGCCGTTCTATGTTCCCCACCCTTGTAACTAGGGGAAAGCCCTTGCGGCCTGTGGTGTTTCTCGGTTATAAATTAGAGTGGAGTGTGCCTGGACAAACCCACACAAGCTGATGTCTCTTTACTTTTGTTGGATTTTTAAATTTAATTTTTATTTTTTATTGGAGTAATTTTCCACTGTGTACGTGGACCACTTCTACTTTGTGCATTCCTCGGTTGATGGACATTTTCATTGCTTCCAATTGTTGGCTATGGTAAATATTGTTGGAGTGCATGATTGCCAGCCTGTGACTTTTTGATTCTCATTTTCTCAGGTGATAGGCCCAGCAGTGGGTGTGATTCATTGACTGGTAGCACCGTGTTTCCCTTTTCAAAGCACCTACTTTGTGTTTTCATTAGTGGCTCTTACCACGTCCCCCTTAGAATCGAGGGTACGCATTTCTCCACAATCGCTTCAGCATTTATTGTTTGCAGCATTTATGCTAATGGCCCTTCTGGCTGCTGTGAGCTGATAGGTTTCTGTAATTTGGGTTTGCATGTCTCTGAAAATTCGTAAAACTCATCATTTTTCTCCGCCGTTTTCTTTTCTGTTAAAAAAAGGAAACAATTGGGAATACAATATAACTCTTGAAATTGTCTTCTTGGAAGGTTGCCCTCTGTTTAATTTTTTGGTCAATTTTCCACCCCAGAAATTTTTAGAGAGCAGGTGTCATTTCCCGAACTGCAAGTTTGGTGAATATTTAGTGACCTTTAGCAATGGGTTTAAAGGTGATGTTGTGGGAAGTGGCCTCAAGCAGGCAGCATTTCTCCATTCCCAAATCTGGGTACTAGGGCAGCAGAGCCTTTCTGGAAGTTGTGTTCCTAGGTTGTAAATTACATTGGAATGTGCATGGAAAAACCCCCATAAGTTTATGTCTCATTATTTCTTCTTGGTGTTAAAAATTTTTTTAATTGGGGTAAAGCTTCGAATATTGGTTCTCCTAGGTGTACACAATCTGCTTCATTTGTACATTATATATGTCTATTCAAGTACAGATCCTCTTCCCATGTAAAATGTTACAGAGGGTTCCGCACACCTCCCTTGCTATATGGTCGGTCTTTTTGTGATATATATATAATATGTGTTTGTATACATATAGTAACACTAATCTTAATTTATCCATTCCCCCCACCTTTCCTTTTAGATGAGCATAGTTTGTTTTCTAAGTCTGTGAGTGTCTTTCTCTGTGGAAATATGTTCATTTGTGTCAGTTATTAGATAACGCCTATAAGTGATATCATAGAATATAGGTCTTTTGCTTTCCGACTTACCTCATGTTTCGTGATTACCTCCAGACTCATTTGTGGTGCCTCAAAGAGCAATGGTTCATTGTTTTCCATGGCTAATATTCCATTGTGTACATGGACCACTTCTTCTTTATCCATTCACCTGTTGTTGGACATTTTGATTGCTTCACTGTCTTGGCTATTGTGAATAAGGCTGCACTGCAGCTTTTGCGGCCTGTGTCTTCTCGATTCTTGTCTTCTCAGGTGAGACGTCCAATGATGCGCCTGCTGGATTGAATGGTGCCTCCATTTTTACTTTTAAACACAGCTCCTTTCTTTTCTCATTATTGGCTGTTACCCCTTTACGTCTCACCAGCAGGTAGAGGGTACACAGTTCTCTGAAACCCCGTCAGCATTTATTGTTTGTAGACTTTTTGCTGATGGTCAGTCGACTGGTGTAAGTTGAAACTTTTTGTAGATTAGATTGCATGCGTCTAACACTCCCTGAGGTTGAGCTTTTATCCATTTTCCTTGTTTTTAAAAAGAGTGTGAGGAAAACTTAACTCTTCATAATCTCTTCTTGAAACATTTGCCTGTTTTGAATTTTTTTGTCCATTCCCTACTTCAGCACCAATGTTTAGAGCAAGTGTCTTTTACAGCCCTGAGTCCTTGTGAATGTTAAGTGACCATTAGCTGTGAGTTTAAAGCTGCTCTTGCAGGAAACGGCCACAAGGCTGCAGCATTTCTCCTTTACCAAATCTGGTTACTAGGGAAACAGAGCCTTAATGGAAGTGGTGTTCTAGGTTGTATATTAGAATGGAATATGCCAGGAAAAAGCCCTTTAGTTTATGTCTCATTACTTCTTGTTCATATTTGTAATTGACTTTTTATTTTTTATCCCAGCAAATTTGATTACAATGGTTTGTTTGCTCTAGGTGTGCAAGATGTGGTTCTTTCACACAGATACGTGTATCTATTCTTCCTCGCATCCTTTTCCCATGTAGGTTATGGCACAATGTTGAGTAGTCTCTCTCCTGGTCTTCCGTACGTCTTTGGTGGTTATATATTTCACATGGTATGTATATCTTTGTTAACCCCAATATGGTAATGTAACCAATCCTCATCCCTTTCTATTTGGTGAACCATAAGTTTTTTAATGAATCTGTGATTGCCTTTCTCTGTGGAAATATCTTCATTGGTATCAATTTTTAAGTAACTCCAAAAAGTGATATGATAGGATATGTGTCTTTTGCTTTCTCACTGACTACAGGTGGCGTGATTACGTCTAGACTCATCTATGGTGCTGCAAATGGCATTGTTTCATTTTTTTTCACTAGCGAATATTCCATCTGTACATGGAGGAGTTCTTCTGTGTCCACCCATCTGTTGGTGGACTTTTTGGTTACTTCCATATCTTGGCTATTGTAATACTGTGCCATGCAGATTTGCCTGCCTGTGTCTTTCCAATTCTCTCTTCTTAGATTATAGGTCGAGGAGTGGGCCTGCTGGATCATATGGTAGCTCAATGTTGACCTTTTTAATGCACCTCCATTCTGTTCTATTTCGTGGCCCTTTCCAAGTTACGTCCCCCTTGAAGTTGAGGGTATGCATTTCTCTACAACACCTTCAGCATTTATTGTTTGTAGTTTTCTTGCTGATGGTTATTCTGACAAGTGTGATCTGATACCTCTTTGTGGTTGAATTCGCACGTGCCTCATAATCCATTGAAATTGAGCTTGAAGGCAAGTCCTTTTTATTTTTCAAGCTGTGATTACCTCTTAGTTCTTGAAAGTGTTCTCTTAAAGTATGTGTCACATTTTGAAATGTTTTGGCCATTACCTCCCTCAAGACATTTTGAGGGCGGGTTTCATTTACAGTCCTGCATTACTCCTTCCTATGAAATGACCATTAGCACAGGCTTTAAAGCTGGTTTTGCAGGTAACTGCCATAGGGTGGCAGCCGTTCTATGTTCCCCACCCTTGTAACTAGGGGAAAGCCCTTGCGGCCTGTGGTGTTTCTCGGTTATAAATTAGAGTGGAGTGTGCCTGGACAAACCCACACAAGCTGATGTCTCTTTACTTTTGTTGGATTTTTAAATTTAATTTTTATTTTTTATTGGAGTAATTTTCCACTGTGTACGTGGACCACTTCTACTTTGTGCATTCCTCGGTTGATGGACATTTTCATTGCTTCCAATTGTTGGCTATGGTAAATATTGTTGGAGTGCATGATTGCCAGCCTGTGACTTTTTGATTCTCATTTTCTCAGGTGATAGGCCCAGCAGTGGGTGTGATTCATTGACTGGTAGCACCGTGTTTCCCTTTTCAAAGCACCTACTTTGTGTTTTCATTAGTGGCTCTTACCACGTCCCCCTTAGAATCGAGGGTACGCATTTCTCCACAATCGCTTCAGCATTTATTGTTTGCAGCATTTATGCTAATGGCCCTTCTGGCTGCTGTGAGCTGATAGGTTTCTGTAATTTGGGTTTGCATGTCTCTGAAAATTCGTAGAACTCATCATTTTTCTCCGCCGTTTTCTTTTCTGTAAAAAAAAAGGAAACAATTGGGAATACAATATAACTCTTGAAATTGTCTTCTTGGAAGGTTGCCCTCTGTTTAATTTTTTGGTCAATTTTCCACCCCAGAAATTTTTAGAGAGCAGGTGTCATTTCCCGAACTGCAAGTTTGGTGAATATTTAGTGACCTTTAGCAATGGGTTTAAAGGTGATGTTGTGGGAAGTGGCCTCAAGCAGGCAGCATTTCTCCATTCCCAAATCTGGGTACTAGGGCAGCAGAGCCTTTCTGGAAGTTGTGTTCCTAGGTTGTAAATTACATTGGAATGTGCATGGAAAAACCCCCATAAGTTTATGTCTCATTATTTCTTCTTGGTGTTAAAAATTTTTTTAATTGGGGTAAAGCTTCGAATATTGGTTCTCCTAGGTGTACACAATCTGCTTCATTTGTACATTATATATGTCTATTCAAGTACAGATCCTCTTCCCATGTAAAATGTTACAGAGGGTTCCGCACACCTCCCTTGCTATATGGTCGGTCTTTTTGTGATATATATATAATATGTGTTTGTATACATATAGTAACACTAATCTTAATTTATCCATTCCCCCCACCTTTCCTTTTAGATGAGCATAGTTTGTTTTCTAAGTCTGTGAGTGTCTTTCTCTGTGGAAATATGTTCATTTGTGTCAGTTATTAGATAACGCCTATAAGTGATATCATAGAATATAGGTCTTTTGCTTTCCGACTTACCTCATGTTTCGTGATTACCTCCAGACTCATTTGTGGTGCCTCAAAGAGCAATGGTTCATTGTTTTCCATGGCTAATATTCCATTGTGTACATGGACCACTTCTTCTTTATCCATTCACCTGTTGTTGGACATTTTGATTGCTTCACTGTCTTGGCTATTGTGAATAAGGCTGCACTGCAGCTTTTGCGGCCTGTGTCTTCTCGATTCTTGTCTTCTCAGGTGAGACGTCCAATGATGCGCCTGCTGGATTGAATGGTGCCTCCATTTTTACTTTTAAACACAGCTCCTTTCTTTTCTCATTATTGGCTGTTACCCCTTTACGTCTCACCAGCAGGTAGAGGGTACACAGTTCTCTGAAACCCCGTCAGCATTTATTGTTTGTAGACTTTTTGCTGATGGTCAGTCGACTGGTGTAAGTTGAAACTTTTTGTAGATTAGATTGCATGCGTCTAACACTCCCTGAGGTTGAGCTTTTATCCATTTTCCTTGTTTTTAAAAAGAGTGTGAGGAAAACTTAACTCTTCATAATCTCTTCTTGAAACATTTGCCTGTTTTGAATTTTTTTGTCCATTCCCTACTTCAGCACCAATGTTTAGAGCAAGTGTCCTTTACAGCCCTGAGTCCTTGTGAATGTTAAGTGACCATTAGCTGTGAGTTTAAAGCTGCTCTTGCAGGAAACGGCCACAAGGCTGCAGCATTTCTCCTTTACCAAATCTGGTTACTAGGGAAACAGAGCCTTAATGGAAGTGGTGTTCTAGGTTGTATATTAGAATGGAATATGCCAGGAAAAAGCCCTTTAGTTTATGTCTCATTACTTCTTGTTCATATTTGTAATTGACTTTTTATTTTTTATCCCAGCAAATTTGATTACAATGGTTTGTTTGCTCTAGGTGTGCAAGATGTGGTTCTTTCACACAGATACGTGTATCTATTCTTCCTCGCATCCTTTTCCCATGTAGGTTATGGCACAATGTTGAGTAGTCTCTCTCCTGGTCTTCCGTACGTCTTTGGTGGTTATATATTTCACATGGTATGTATATCTTTGTTAACCCCAATATGGTAATGTAACCAATCCTCATCCCTTTCTATTTGGTGAACCATAAGTTTTTTAATGAATCTGTGATTGCCTTTCTCTGTGGAAATATCTTCATTGGTATCAATTTTTAAGTAACTCCAAAAAGTGATATGATAGGATATGTGTCTTTTGCTTTCTCACTGACTACAGGTGGCGTGATTACGTCTAGACTCATCTATGGTGCTGCAAATGGCATTGTTTCATTTTTTTCACTAGCGAATATTCCATCTGTACATGGAGGAGTTCTTCTGTGTCCACCCATCTGTTGGTGGACTTTTTGGTTACTTCCATATCTTGGCTATTGTAATACTGTGCCATGCAGATTTGCCTGCCTGTGTCTTTCCAATTCTCTCTTCTTAGATTATAGGTCGAGGAGTGGGCCTGCTGGATCATATGGTAGCTCAATGTTGACCTTTTTAATGCACCTCCATTCTGTTCTATTTCGTGGCCCTTTCCAAGTTACGTCCCCCTTGAAGTTGAGGGTATGCATTTCTCTACAACACCTTCAGCATTTATTGTTTGTAGTTTTCTTGCTGATGGTTATTCTGACAAGTGTGATCTGATACCTCTTTGTGGTTGAATTCGCACGTGCCTCATAATCCATTGAAATTGAGCTTGAAGGCAAGTCCTTTTTATTTTTCAAGCTGTGATTACCTCTTAGTTCTTGAAAGTGTTCTCTTAAAGTATGTGTCACATTTTGAAATGTTTTGGCCATTACCTCCCTCAAGACATTTTGAGGGCGGGTTTCATTTACAGTCCTGCATTACTCCTTCCTATGAAATGACCATTAGCACAGGCTTTAAAGCTGGTTTTGCAGGTAACTGCCATAGGGTGGCAGCCGTTCTATGTTCCCCACCCTTGTAACTAGGGGAAAGCCCTTGCGGCCTGTGGTGTTTCTCGGTTATAAATTAGAGTGGAGTGTGCCTGGACAAACCCACACAAGCTGATGTCTCTTTACTTTTGTTGGATTTTTAAATTTAATTTTTATTTTTTATTGGAGTAATTTTCCACTGTGTACGTGGACCACTTCTACTTTGTGCATTCCTCGGTTGATGGACATTTTCATTGCTTCCAATTGTTGGCTATGGTAAATATTGTTGGAGTGCATGATTGCCAGCCTGTGACTTTTTGATTCTCATTTTCTCAGGTGATAGGCCCAGCAGTGGGTGTGATTCATTGACTGGTAGCACCGTGTTTCCCTTTTCAAAGCACCTACTTTGTGTTTTCATTAGTGGCTCTTACCACGTCCCCCTTAGAATCGAGGGTACGCATTTCTCCACAATCGCTTCAGCATTTATTGTTTGCAGCATTTATGCTAATGGCCCTTCTGGCTGCTGTGAGCTGATAGGTTTCTGTAATTTGGGTTTGCATGTCTCTGAAAATTCGTAAAACTCATCATTTTTCTCCGCCGTGTTCTTTTCTGTTAAAAAAAGGAAACAATTGGGAATACAATATAACTCTTGAAATTGTCTTCTTGGAAGGTTGCCCTCTGTTTAATTTTTTGGTCAATTTTCCACCCCAGAAATTTTTAGAGAGCAGGTGTCATTTCCCGAACTGCAAGTTTGGTGAATATTTAGTGACCTTTAGCAATGGGTTTAAAGGTGATGTTGTGGGAAGTGGCCTCAAGCAGGCAGCATTTCTCCATTCCCAAATCTGGGTACTAGGGCAGCAGACTCTTTCTGGAAGTTGTGTTCCTAGGTTGTAAATTACATTGGAATGTGCATGGAAAAACCCCCATAAGTTTATGTCTCATTATTTCTTCTTGGTGTTAAAAATTTTTTTAATTGGGGTAAAGCTTAGAATATTGGTTCTCCTAGGTGTACACAATCTGCTTCATTTGTACATTATATATGTCTATTCAAGTACAGATCCTCTTCCCATGTAAAATGTTACAGAGGGTTCCGCAGACCTCCCTTGCTATATGGTCGGTCTTTTTGAGATATGTATAAAATATGTGTTTGTATACATATAGTAACACTAATCTTAATTTATCCATTCCCCCCACCTTTCCTTTTAGATGAGCATAGTTTGTTTTCTAAGTCTGTGAGTGTCTTTCTCTGTGGAAATATGTTCATTTGTGTCAGTTATTAGATAACGCCTATAAGTGATATCATAGACTATAGTTCTTTTGCTTTCCGACTTACCTCATGTTTCGTGATTATTTCCAGACTCATTTGTGGTGCCTCAGAGAGCAATGCTTCATTGTCTTCCATGGCTAATATTCCATTGTGTACATGGACCACTTCTTTATCCATTCACCTGTTGTTGGACATTTTGATTGCTTCACTGTCTTGGCTATTGTGAATAAGGCTGCACTGCAGCTTTTGCGGCCTGTGTCTTCTCGATTCTTGTCTTCTCAGGTGAGAAGTCCAATGATGCGCCTGCTGGATTGAATGGTACCTCCATTTTTACTTTTAAACACAGCTTCTTTCTTTTCTCATTATTGGCTGTTACCCCTTTACGTCTCACCAGCAGATAGAGGGTACACAGTTCTCTGAAACCCCTTCAGCATTTATTGTTTGTAGACTTTTTGCTGATGGTCAGTCGACTGGTGTAAGTTGAAACTTTTTGTAGATTAGATTGCATGCGTCTAACACTCCCTGAGGTTGAGCTTTTCTTCATTTTACTTTTTTTTTTAAAAAGTGTGTGAGTAAAACTTAACTCTTCATAATCTCTTCTTGAAACATTTGCCAGTTTTGAATTTTTTTGTCCATTCCCTACTTCAGCACCAATGTTTAGACCAAGTGTCCTTTACAGCCCTGAGTCCTTGTGAATGTTAAGTGACCATTAGCTGTGAGTTTAAAGCTGCTCTTGCAGGAAACGGCCACAAGGCTGCAGCATTTCTCCTTTACCAAATTTGTTTACTAGGGAAACAGAGCCTTAATGGAAGTGGTGTTCTAGGTTGTATATTAGAATGGAATATGCCAGGAAAAAGCCCTTTAGTTTATGTCTCATTACTTCTTGTTCATATTTGTAATTGACTTTTTATTTTTTATCCCAGCAAATTTGATTACAATGGTTTGTTTGCTCTAGGTGTGCAAGATGTGGTTCTTTCACACAGATACGTGTATCTATTCTTCCTCGCATCCTTTTCCCATGTAGGTTATGGCACAATGTTGAGTAGTCTCTCTCCTGGTCTTCCATACGTCTTTGGTGGTTATATATTTCACATGGTATGTATATCTTTGTTAACCCCAATATGGTAATGTAACCAATCCTCATCCCTTTCTATTTGGTGAACCATAAGTTTTTTAATGAATCTGTGATTGCCTTTCTCTGTGGAAATATCTTCATTGGTATCAATTTTTAAGTAACTCCAAAAAGTGATATGATAGGATATGTGTCTTTTGCTTTCTCACTGACTACAGGTGGCGTGATTACGTCTAGACTCATCTATGGTGCTGCAAATGGCATTGTTTCATTTTTTTCACTAGCGAATATTCCATCTGTACATGGAGGAGTTCTTCTGTGTCCACCCATCTGTTGGTGGACTTTTTGGTTACTTCCATATCTTGGCTATTGTAATACTGTGCCATGCAGATTTGCCTGCCTGTGTCTTTCCAATTCTCTCTTCTTAGATTATAGGTCGAGGAGTGGGCCTGCTGGATCATATGGTAGCTCAATGTTGACCTTTTTAATGCACCTCCATTCTGTTCTATTTCGTGGCCCTTTCCAAGTTACGTCCCCCTTGAAGTTGAGGGTATGCATTTCTCTACAACACCTTCAGCATTTATTGTTTGTAGTTTTCTTGCTGATGGTTATTCTGACAAGTGTGATCTGATACCTCTTTGTGGTTGAATTCGCACGTGCCTCATAATCCATTGAAATTGAGCTTGAAGGCAAGTCCTTTTTATTTTTCAAGCTGTGATTACCTCTTAGTTCTTGAAAGTGTTCTCTTAAAGTATGTGTCACATTTTGAAATGTTTTGGCCATTACCTCCCTCAAGACATTTTGAGGGCGGGTTTCATTTACAGTCCTGCATTACTCCTTCCTATGAAATGACCATTAGCACAGGCTTTAAAGCTGGTTTTGCAGGTAACTGCCATAGGGTGGCAGCCGTTCTATGTTCCCCACCCTTGTAACTAGGGGAAAGCCCTTGCGGCCTGTGGTGTTTCTCGGTTATAAATTAGAGTGGAGTGTGCCTGGACAAACCCACACAAGCTGATGTCTCTTTACTTTTGTTGGATTTTTAAATTTAATTTTTATTTTTTATTGGAGTAATTTTCCACTGTGTACGTGGACCACTTCTACTTTGTGCATTCCTCGGTTGATGGACATTTTCATTGCTTCCAATTGTTGGCTATGGTAAATATTGTTGGAGTGCATGATTGCCAGCCTGTGACTTTTTGATTCTCATTTTCTCAGGTGATAGGCCCAGCAGTGGGTGTGATTCATTGACTGGTAGCACCGTGTTTCCCTTTTCAAAGCACCTACTTTGTGTTTTCATTAGTGGCTCTTACCACGTCCCCCTTAGAATCGAGGGTACGCATTTCTCCACAATCGCTTCAGCATTTATTGTTTGCAGCATTTATGCTAATGGCCCTTCTGGCTGCTGTGAGCTGATAGGTTTCTGTAATTTGGGTTTGCATGTCTCTGAAAATTCGTAAAACTCATCATTTTTCTCCGCCGTGTTCTTTTCTGTTAAAAAAAGGAAACAATTGGGAATACAATATAACTCTTGAAATTGTCTTCTTGGAAGGTTGCCCTCTGTTTAATTTTTTGGTCAATTTTCCACCCCAGAAATTTTTAGAGAGCAGGTGTCATTTCCCGAACTGCAAGTTTGGTGAATATTTAGTGACCTTTAGCAATGGGTTTAAAGGTGATGTTGTGGGAAGTGGCCTCAAGCAGGCAGCATTTCTCCATTCCCAAATCTGGGTACTAGGGCAGCAGACTCTTTCTGGAAGTTGTGTTCCTAGGTTGTAAATTACATTGGAATGTGCATGGAAAAACCCCCATAAGTTTATGTCTCATTATTTCTTCTTGGTGTTAAAAATTTTTTTAATTGGGGTAAAGCTTAGAATATTGGTTCTCCTAGGTGTACACAATCTGCTTCATTTGTACATTATATATGTCTATTCAAGTACAGATCCTCTTCCCATGTAAAATGTTACAGAGGGTTCCGCAGACCTCCCTTGCTATATGGTCGGTCTTTTTGAGATATGTATAAAATATGTGTTTGTATACATATAGTAACACTAATCTTAATTTATCCATTCCCCCCACCTTTCCTTTTAGATGAGCATAGTTTGTTTTCTAAGTCTGTGAGTGTCTTTCTCTGTGGAAATATGTTCATTTGTGTCAGTTATTAGATAACGCCTATAAGTGATATCATAGACTATAGTTCTTTTGCTTTCCGACTTACCTCATGTTTCGTGATTATTTCCAGACTCATTTGTGGTGCCTCAGAGAGCAATGCTTCATTGTCTTCCATGGCTAATATTCCATTGTGTACATGGACCACTTCTTTATCCATTCACCTGTTGTTGGACATTTTGATTGCTTCACTGTCTTGGCTATTGTGAATAAGGCTGCACTGCAGCTTTTGCGGCCTGTGTCTTCTCGATTCTTGTCTTCTCAGGTGAGAAGTCCAATGATGCGCCTGCTGGATTGAATGGTACCTCCATTTTTACTTTTAAACACAGCTTCTTTCTTTTCTCATTATTGGCTGTTACCCCTTTACGTCTCACCAGCAGATAGAGGGTACACAGTTCTCTGAAACCCCTTCAGCATTTATTGTTTGTAGACTTTTTGCTGATGGTCAGTCGACTGGTGTAAGTTGAAACTTTTTGTAGATTAGATTGCATGCGTCTAACACTCCCTGAGGTTGAGCTTTTCTTCATTTTACTTTTTTTTTTAAAAAGTGTGTGAGTAAAACTTAACTCTTCATAATCTCTTCTTGAAACATTTGCCAGTTTTGAATTTTTTTGTCCATTCCCTACTTCAGCACCAATGTTTAGACCAAGTGTCCTTTACAGCCCTGAGTCCTTGTGAATGTTAAGTGACCATTAGCTGTGAGTTTAAAGCTGCTCTTGCAGGAAACGGCCACAAGGCTGCAGCATTTCTCCTTTACCAAATTTGTTTACTAGGGAAACAGAGCCTTAATGGAAGTGGTGTTCTAGGTTGTATATTAGAATGGAATATGCCAGGAAAAAGCCCTTTAGTTTATGTCTCATTACTTCTTGTTCATATTTGTAATTGACTTTTTATTTTTTATCCCAGCAAATTTGATTACAATGGTTTGTTTGCTCTAGGTGTGCAAGATGTGGTTCTTTCACACAGATACGTGTATCTATTCTTCCTCGCATCCTTTTCCCATGTAGGTTATGGCACAATGTTGAGTAGTCTCTCTCCTGGTCTTCCATACGTCTTTGGTGGTTATATATTTCACATGGTATGTATATCTTTGTTAACCCCAATATGGTAATGTAACCAATCCTCATCCCTTTCTATTTGGTGAACCATAAGTTTTTTTAATGAATCTGTGATTGCCTTTCCCTGTGGAAATATCTTCATTGGTATCAATTTTTAAGTAACTGCAAAAAGTAATATGATAGGATATGTGTCTTTTGCTTTCTCAATGACTACAGATGGCGTGATTACGTCTAGACTCATCTATGGTGCTGCAAATGGCATTGTTTCATTTTTTTCACTAGCGAATATTCCATCTGTACATGGAGGAGTTCTTCTGTGTCCACCCATCTGTTGGTGGACTTTTTCGTTACTTCCATATCTTGGCTATTGTAATACTGTGCCATGCAGATTTGCCTGCCTGTGTCTTTCCAATTCTCTCTTCTTAGATTATAGGTCGAGGAGTGGGCCTGCTGGATCATATGGTAGCTCAATGTTGACCTTTTTAATGCACCTCCATTCTGTTCTATTTCGTGGCCCTTTCCAAGTTACGTCCCCCTTGAAGTTGAGGGTATGCATTTCTCTACAACACCTTCAGCATTTATTGTTTGTTGTTTTCTTGCTGATGGTTATTCTGACAATTGTGATCTGATACCTCTTTGTGGTTGAATTCGCACGTGCCTCATAATCCTTTGAAATTGAGCTTGAAGGCAAGTCCTATTTATTTTGCAAGCTGTGATTAACCCTTAGTTCTTGAAAGTGTTCTCTTAAAGTATGTGTCACATTTTGAAATGTTTTGGCCATTACCTCCCTCAAGACATTTTGAGGGCAGGTTTCATTTACAGTCCTGCATTACTTCTTCCTATGAAATGACCATTAGCACAGGCTTTAAAGCTGCTTTTGCAGGTAACTGCCATAGGGGGGCAGCCTTTCTATGTTCCCCACCCTTCTAACTAGGGGAAAGCCCTTGCGGCCTGTGGTGTTTCTCGGTTATAAATTAGAGTGGAGTGTGCCTGGACAAACCCACACAAGCTGATGTCTCTTTACTTTTGTTGGATTTTTAAATTTAATTTTTATTTTTTATTGGAGTAATTTTCCACTGTGTATGTGGACCACTTCTACTTTGTGCATTCCTCGGTTGATGGACATTTTCATTGCTTCCAATTGTTGGCTATGGTAAATATTGTTGGAGTGCATGATTGCCAGCCTGTGACTTTTTGATTCTCATTTTCTCAGGTGATAGGCCCAGCAGTGGGTGTGATTCATTGACTGGTAGCACCGTGTTTCCCTTTTCAAAGCACCTACTTTGTGTTTTCATTAGTGGCTCTTACCACGTCCCCCTTAGAATCGAGGGTACGCATTTCTCCACAATCGCTTCAGCATTTATTGTTTGCAGCATTTATGCTAATGGCCCTACTGGCTGCTGTGAGCTGATAGGGTTTTGTAATTTGGGTTTGCATGTCTTTGAAAATTCGTAGAACTCATCATTTTTCTCCGCCGTTTTCTGTTAAAAAAAGGAAACAATTGGGAGTACAATATAACTCTTGGTATTGTCTTCTTGGTAGGTTGCCCTCTTTTGAATTTTTTGGTCGATTTTCCACCTCAGACTTTTTTAGAGAGCAGGTGTCATTTCCCGAACTGCAAGTTTGGTGAATATTTAGTGACCTTTAGCAATGGGTTTAAAGCTGATGTTGTGGGAGGTGGCCTCAAGCAGGCAGCATTTCTCCATACACAAATCTGGGTACTAGGGCAGCAGAGTCTTTCTGGAAGTCGTGTTCCTAGGTTGTAAATTACACTGGAATATGCATGCAGAAACCCCCATTAGTTTATGTCTCATTATTTCTTCTTGGTTTTAATTTTTTTTTTAATTGGGGTAAAGCTTAGAATATTGTCTGTCCTAGGTGTACACAATCTGGTTCATTTGTACCTTATATATGTCTATTCAAGTACAGATCCTCTTCCCATGTAAAATGTTACAGAGAGTTCCGCAGACCTCCCTTGCTATATGGTCGGTCTTTTTGAGATATGTATAAAATATGTGTTTGTATACATATAGTAACACTAATCTTAATTTATCCATTCCCCCCACCTTTCCTTTTAGATGAGCATAGTTTGTTTTCTAAGTCTGTGAGTGTCTTTCTCTGTGGAAATATGTTCATTTGTGTCAGTTATTAGATAACGCCTATAAGTGATATCATAGAATATAGGTCTTTTGCTTTCCGACTTACCTCATGTTTCTTGATTATTTCCAGACTCATTTGTGGTGCCTCAGAGAGCAATGCTTCATTGTCTTCCATGGCTAATATTCCATTGTGTACATGGACCACTTCTTTATCCATTCACCTGTTGTTGGACATTTTGATTGCTTCACTGTCTTGGCTATTGTGAATAAGGCTGCACTGCAGCTTTTGCGGCCTGTGTCTTCTCGATTCTTGTCTTCTCAGGTGAGAAGTCCAATGATGCGCCTGCTGGATTGAATGGTACCTCCATTTTTACTTTTAAACACAGCTTCTTTCTTTTCTCATTATTGGCTGTTACCCCTTTACGTCTCACCAGCAGATAGAGGGTACACAGTTCTCTGAAACCCCTTCAGCATTTATTGTTTGTAGACTTTTTGCTGATGGTCAGTCGACTGGTGTAAGTTGAAACTTTTTGTAGATTAGATTGCATGCGTCTAACACTCCCTGAGGTTGAGCTTTTATTCATTTTACTTTTTCTTTTAAAAAGTGTGTGAGTAAAACTTAACTCTTCATAATCTCTTCTTGAAACATTTGCCAGTTTTGAATTTTTTTGTCCATTCCCTACTTCAGCACCAATGTTTAGACCAAGTGTCCTTTACAGCCCTGAGTCCTTGTGAATGTTAAGTGACCATTAGCTGTGAGTTTAAAGCTGTTCTTGCAGGAAACGGCCACAAGGCTGCAGCATTTCTCCTTTACCAAATTTGTTTACTAGGGAAACAGAGCCTTAATGGAAGTGGTGTTCTAGGTTGTATATTAGAATGGAATATGCCAGGAAAAAGCCCTTTAGTTTATGTCTCATTACTTCTTGTTCATATTTGTAATTGACTTTTTATTTTTTATCCCAGCAAATTTGATTACAATGGTTTGTTTGCTCTAGGTGTGCAAGATGTGGTTCTTTCACACATATACGTGTATCTATTCTTCCTCGCATCCTTTTCCCATGTAGGTTATGGCACAATGTTGAGTAGTCTCTCTCCTGGTCTTCCGTACGTCTTTGGTGGTTATATATTTCACATGGTATGTATATCTTTGTTAACCCCAATATGGTAATGTAACCAATCCTCATCCCTTTCTATTTGGTGAACCATAAGTTTTTTAATGAATCTGTGATTGCCTTTCTCTGTGGAAATATCTTCATTGGTATCAATTTTTAAGTAACTCCAAAAAGTGATATGATAGGATATGTGTCTTTTGCTTTCTCACTGACTACAGGTGGCGTGATTACGTCTAGACTCATCTATGGTGCTGCAAATGGCATTGTTTCATTTTTTTCACTAGCGAATATTCCATCTGTACATGGAGGAGTTCTTCTGTGTCCACCCATCTGTTGGTGGACTTTTTGGTTACTTCCATATCTTGGCTATTGTAATACTGTGCCATGCAGATTTGCCTGCCTGTGTCTTTCCAATTCTCTCTTCTTAGATTATAGGTCGAGGAGTGGGCCTGCTGGATCATATGGTAGCTCAATGTTGACCTTTTTAATGCACCTCCATTCTGTTCTATTTCGTGGCCCTTTCCAAGTTACGTCCCCCTTGAAGTTGAGGGTATGCATTTCTCTACAACACCTTCAGCATTTATTGTTTGTAGTTTTCTTGCTGATGGTTATTCTGACAAGTGTGATCTGATACCTCTTTGTGGTTGAATTCGCACGTGCCTCATAATCCATTGAAATTGAGCTTGAAGGCAAGTCCTTTTTATTTTTCAAGCTGTGATTACCTCTTAGTTCTTGAAAGTGTTCTCTTAAAGTATGTGTCACATTTTGAAATGTTTTGGCCATTACCTCCCTCAAGACATTTTGAGGGCAGGTTTCATTTACAGTCCTGCATTACTCCTTCCTATGAAATGACCATTAGCACAGGCTTTAAAGCTGGTTTTGCAGGTAACTGCCATAGGGTGGCAGCCGTTCTATGTTCCCCACCCTTGTAACTAGGGGAAAGCCCTTGCGGCCTGTGGTGTTTCTCGGTTATAAATTAGAGTGGAGTGTGCCTGGACAAACCCACACAAGCTGATGTCTCTTTACTTTTGTTGGATTTTTAAATTTAATTTTTATTTTTTATTCGAGTAATTTTCCACTGTGTACGTGGACCACTTCTACTTTGTGCATTCCTCGGTTGATGGACATTTTCATTGCTTCCAATTGTTGGCTATGGTAAATATTGTTGGAGTGCATGATTGCCAGCCTGTGACTTTTTGATTCTCATTTTCTCAGGTGATAGGCCCAGCAGTGGGTGTGATTCATTGACTGGTAGCACCGTGTTTCCCTTTTCAAAGCACCTACTTTGTGTTTTCATTAGTGGCTCTTACCACGTCCCCCTTAGAATCGAGGGTACGCATTTCTCCACAATCGCTTCAGCATTTATTGTTTGCAGCATTTATGCTAATGGCCCTTCTGGCTGCTGTGAGCTGATAGGTTTCTGTAATTTGGGTTTGCATGTCTCTGAAAATTCGTAAAACTCATCATTTTTCTCCGCCGTTTTCTTTTCTGTTAAAAAAAGGAAACAATTGGGAATACAATATAACTCTTGAAATTGTCTTCTTGGAAGGTTGCCCTCTGTTTAATTTTTTGGTCAATTTTCCACCCCAGAAATTTTTAGAGAGCAGGTGTCATTTCCCGAACTGCAAGTTTGGTGAATATTTAGTGACCTTTAGCAATGGGTTTAAAGGTGATGTTGTGGGAAGTGGCCTCAAGCAGGCAGCATTTCTCCATTCCCAAATCTGGGTACTAGGGCAGCAGACTCTTTCTGGAAGTTGTGTTCCTAGGTTGTAAATTACATTGGAATGTGCATGGAAAAACCCCCATAAGTTTATGTCTCATTATTTCTTCTTGGTGTTAAAAATTTTTTTAATTGGGGTAAAGCTTAGAATATTGGTTCTCCTAGGTGTACACAATCTGCTTCATTTGTACATTATATATGTCTATTCAAGTACAGATCCTCTTCCCATGTAAAATGTTACAGAGGGTTCCGCAGACCTCCCTTGCTATATGGTCGGTCTTTTTGAGATATGTATAAAATATGTGTTTGTATACATATAGTAACACTAATCTTAATTTATCCATTCCCCCCACCTTTCCTTTTAGATGAGCATAGTTTGTTTTCTAAGTCTGTGAGTGTCTTTCTCTGTGGAAATATGTTCATTTGTGTCAGTTATTAGATAACGCCTATAAGTGATATCATAGACTATAGTTCTTTTGCTTTCCGACTTACCTCATGTTTCGTGATTATTTCCAGACTCATTTGTGGTGCCTCAGAGAGCAATGCTTCATTGTCTTCCATGGCTAATATTCCATTGTGTACATGGACCACTTCTTTATCCATTCACCTGTTGTTGGACATTTTGATTGCTTCACTGTCTTGGCTATTGTGAATAAGGCTGCACTGCAGCTTTTGCGGCCTGTGTCTTCTCGATTCTTGTCTTCTCAGGTGAGAAGTCCAATGATGCGCCTGCTGGATTGAATGGTACCTCCATTTTTACTTTTAAACACAGCTTCTTTCTTTTCTCATTATTGGCTGTTACCCCTTTACGTCTCACCAGCAGATAGAGGGTACACAGTTCTCTGAAACCCCTTCAGCATTTATTGTTTGTAGACTTTTTGCTGATGGTCAGTCGACTGGTGTAAGTTGAAACTTTTTGTAGATTAGATTGCATGCGTCTAACACTCCCTGAGGTTGAGCTTTTCTTCATTTTACTTTTTTTTTTAAAAAGTGTGTGAGTAAAACTTAACTCTTCATAATCTCTTCTTGAAACATTTGCCAGTTTTGAATTTTTTTGTCCATTCCCTACTTCAGCACCAATGTTTAGACCAAGTGTCCTTTACAGCCCTGAGTCCTTGTGAATGTTAAGTGACCATTAGCTGTGAGTTTAAAGCTGCTCTTGCAGGAAACGGCCACAAGGCTGCAGCATTTCTCCTTTACCAAATTTGTTTACTAGGGAAACAGAGCCTTAATGGAAGTGGTGTTCTAGGTTGTATATTAGAATGGAATATGCCAGGAAAAAGCCCTTTAGTTTATGTCTCATTACTTCTTGTTCATATTTGTAATTGACTTTTTATTTTTTATCCCAGCAAATTTGATTACAATGGTTTGTTTGCTCTAGGTGTGCAAGATGTGGTTCTTTCACACAGATACGTGTATCTATTCTTCCTCGCATCCTTTTCCCATGTAGGTTATGGCACAATGTTGAGTAGTCTCTCTCCTGGTCTTCCATACGTCTTTGGTGGTTATATATTTCACATGGTATGTATATCTTTGTTAACCCCAATATGGTAATGTAACCAATCCTCATCCCTTTCTATTTGGTGAACCATAAGTTTTTTTAATGAATCTGTGATTGCCTTTCCCTGTGGAAATATCTTCATTGGTATCAATTTTTAAGTAACTGCAAAAAGTAATATGATAGGATATGTGTCTTTTGCTTTCTCAATGACTACAGATGGCGTGATTACGTCTAGACTCATCTATGGTGCTGCAAATGGCATTGTTTCATTTTTTTCACTAGCGAATATTCCATCTGTACATGGAGGAGTTCTTCTGTGTCCACCCATCTGTTGGTGGACTTTTTCGTTACTTCCATATCTTGGCTATTGTAATACTGTGCCATGCAGATTTGCCTGCCTGTGTCTTTCCAATTCTCTCTTCTTAGATTATAGGTCGAGGAGTGGGCCTGCTGGATCATATGGTAGCTCAATGTTGACCTTTTTAATGCACCTCCATTCTGTTCTATTTCGTGGCCCTTTCCAAGTTACGTCCCCCTTGAGGTTGAGGGTATGCATTTCTCTACAACACCTTCAGCATTTATTGTTTGTTGTTTTCTTGCTGATGGTTATTCTGACAATTGTGATCTGATACCTCTTTGTGGTTGAATTCGCACGTGCCTCATAATCCTTTGAAATTGAGCTTGAAGGCAAGTCCTATTTATTTTGCAAGCTGTGATTAACCCTTAGTTCTTCAAAGTGTTCTCTTAAAGTATGTGTCACATTTTGAAATGTTTTGGCCATTACCTCCCTCAAGACATTTTGAGGGCAGGTTTCATTTACAGTCCTGCATTACTTCTTCCTATGAAATGACCATTAGCACAGGCTTTAAAGCTGCTTTTGCAGGTAACTGCCATAGGGGGGCAGCCTTTCTATGTTCCCCACCCTTCTAACTAGGGGAAAGCCCTTGCGGCCTGTGGTGTTTCTCGGTTATAAATTAGAGTGGAGTGTGCCTGGACAAACCCACACAAGCTGATGTCTCTTTACTTTTGTTGGATTTTTAAATTTAATTTTTATTTTTTATTGGAGTAATTTTCCACTGTGTATGTGGACCACTTCTACTTTGTGCATTCCTCGGTTGATGGACATTTTCATTGCTTCCAATTGTTGGCTATGGTAAATATTGTTGGAGTGCATGATTGCCAGCCTGTGACTTTTTGATTCTCATTTTCTCAGGTGATAGGCCCAGCAGTGGGTGTGATTCATTGACTGGTAGCACCGTGTTTCCCTTTTCAAAGCACCTACTTTGTGTTTTCATTAGTGGCTCTTACCACGTCCCCCTTAGAATCGAGGGTACGCATTTCTCCACAATCGCTTCAGCATTTATTGTTTGCAGCATTTATGCTAATGGCCCTACTGGCTGCTGTGAGCTGATAGGGTTTTGTAATTTGGGTTTGCATGTCTTTGAAAATTCGTAGAACTCATCATTTTTCTCCGCCGTTTTCTGTTAAAAAAAGGAAACAATTGGGAGTACAATATAACTCTTGGTATTGTCTTCTTGGTAGGTTGCCCTCTTTTGAATTTTTTGGTCGATTTTCCACCTCAGACTTTTTTAGAGAGCAGGTGTCATTTCCCGAACTGCAAGTTTGGTGAATATTTAGTGACCTTTAGCAATGGGTTTAAAGCTGATGTTGTGGGAGGTGGCCTCAAGCAGGCAGCATTTCTCCATACACAAATCTGGGTACTAGGGCAGCAGAGTCTTTCTGGAAGTCGTGTTCCTAGGTTGTAAATTACACTGGAATATGCATGCAGAAACCCCCATTAGTTTATGTCTCATTATTTCTTCTTGGTTTTAATTTTTTTTTTAATTGGGGTAAAGCTTAGAATATTGTCTGTCCTAGGTGTACACAATCTGGTTCATTTGTACCTTATATATGTCTATTCAAGTACAGATCCTCTTCCCATGTAAAATGTTACAGAGAGTTCCGCAGACCTCCCTTGCTATATGGTCGGTCTTTTTGAGATATGTATAAAATATGTGTTTGTATACATATAGTAACACTAATCTTAATTTATCCATTCCCCCCACCTTTCCTTTTAGATGAGCATAGTTTGTTTTCTAAGTCTGTGAGTGTCTTTCTCTGTGGAAATATGTTCATTTGTGTCAGTTATTAGATAACGCCTATAAGTGATATCATAGAATATAGGTCTTTTGCTTTCCGACTTACCTCATGTTTCTTGATTATTTCCAGACTCATTTGTGGTGCCTCAGAGAGCAATGCTTCATTGTCTTCCATGGCTAATATTCCATTGTGTACATGGACCACTTCTTTATCCATTCACCTGTTGTTGGACATTTTGATTGCTTCACTGTCTTGGCTATTGTGAATAAGGCTGCACTGCAGCTTTTGCGGCCTGTGTCTTCTCGATTCTTGTCTTCTCAGGTGAGAAGTCCAATGATGCGCCTGCTGGATTGAATGGTACCTCCATTTTTACTTTTAAACACAGCTTCTTTCTTTTCTCATTATTGGCTGTTACCCCTTTACGTCTCACCAGCAGATAGAGGGTACACAGTTCTCTGAAACCCCTTCAGCATTTATTGTTTGTAGACTTTTTGCTGATGGTCAGTCGACTGGTGTAAGTTGAAACTTTTTGTAGATTAGATTGCATGCGTCTAACACTCCCTGAGGTTGAGCTTTTATTCATTTTACTTTTTCTTTTAAAAAGTGTGTGAGTAAAACTTAACTCTTCATAATCTCTTCTTGAAACATTTGCCAGTTTTGAATTTTTTTGTCCATTCCCTACTTCAGCACCAATGTTTAGACCAAGTGTCCTTTACAGCCCTGAGTCCTTGTGAATGTTAAGTGACCATTAGCTGTGAGTTTAAAGCTGTTCTTGCAGGAAACGGCCACAAGGCTGCAGCATTTCTCCTTTACCAAATTTGTTTACTAGGGAAACAGAGCCTTAATGGAAGTGGTGTTCTAGGTTGTATATTAGAATGGAATATGCCAGGAAAAAGCCCTTTAGTTTATGTCTCATTACTTCTTGTTCATATTTGTAATTGACTTTTTATTTTTTATCCCAGCAAATTTGATTACAATGGTTTGTTTGCTCTAGGTGTGCAAGATGTGGTTCTTTCACACATATACGTGTATCTATTCTTCCTCGCATCCTTTTCCCATGTAGGTTATGGCACAATGTTGAGTAGTCTCTCTCCTGGTCTTCCGTACGTCTTTGGTGGTTATATATTTCACATGGTATGTATATCTTTGTTAACCCCAATATGGTAATGTAACCAATCCTCATCCCTTTCTATTTGGTGAACCATAAGTTTTTTAATGAATCTGTGATTGCCTTTCTCTGTGGAAATATCTTCATTGGTATCAATTTTTAAGTAACTCCAAAAAGTGATATGATAGGATATGTGTCTTTTGCTTTCTCACTGACTACAGGTGGCGTGATTACGTCTAGACTCATCTATGGTGCTGCAAATGGCATTGTTTCATTTTTTTCACTAGCGAATATTCCATCTGTACATGGAGGAGTTCTTCTGTGTCCACCCATCTGTTGGTGGACTTTTTGGTTACTTCCATATCTTGGCTATTGTAATACTGTGCCATGCAGATTTGCCTGCCTGTGTCTTTCCAATTCTCTCTTCTTAGATTATAGGTCGAGGAGTGGGCCTGCTGGATCATATGGTAGCTCAATGTTGACCTTTTTAATGCACCTCCATTCTGTTCTATTTCGTGGCCCTTTCCAAGTTACGTCCCCCTTGAAGTTGAGGGTATGCATTTCTCTACAACACCTTCAGCATTTATTGTTTGTAGTTTTCTTGCTGATGGTTATTCTGACAAGTGTGATCTGATACCTCTTTGTGGTTGAATTCGCACGTGCCTCATAATCCATTGAAATTGAGCTTGAAGGCAAGTCCTTTTTATTTTTCAAGCTGTGATTACCTCTTAGTTCTTGAAAGTGTTCTCTTAAAGTATGTGTCACATTTTGAAATGTTTTGGCCATTACCTCCCTCAAGACATTTTGAGGGCAGGTTTCATTTACAGTCCTGCATTACTCCTTCCTATGAAATGACCATTAGCACAGGCTTTAAAGCTGGTTTTGCAGGTAACTGCCATAGGGTGGCAGCCGTTCTATGTTCCCCACCCTTGTAACTAGGGGAAAGCCCTTGCGGCCTGTGGTGTTTCTCGGTTATAAATTAGAGTGGAGTGTGCCTGGACAAACCCACACAAGCTGATGTCTCTTTACTTTTGTTGGATTTTTAAATTTAATTTTTATTTTTTATTCGAGTAATTTTCCACTGTGTACGTGGACCACTTCTACTTTGTGCATTCCTCGGTTGATGGACATTTTCATTGCTTCCAATTGTTGGCTATGGTAAATATTGTTGGAGTGCATGATTGCCAGCCTGTGACTTTTTGATTCTCATTTTCTCAGGTGATAGGCCCAGCAGTGGGTGTGATTCATTGACTGGTAGCACCGTGTTTCCCTTTTCAAAGCACCTACTTTGTGTTTTCATTCGTGGCTCTTACCACGTCCCCCTTAGAATCGAGGGTACGCATTTCTCCACAATCGCTTCAGCATTTATTGTTTGCAGCATTTATGCTAATGGCCCTTCTGGCTGCTGTGAGCTGATAGGTTTCTGTAATTTGGGTTTGCATGTCTCTGAAAATTCGTAAAACTCATCATTTTTCTCCGCCGTTTTCTTTTCTGTTAAAAAAAGGAAACAATTGGGAATACAATATAACTCTTGAAATTGTCTTCTTGGAAGGTTGCCCTCTGTTTAATTTTTTGGTCAATTTTCCACCCCAGAAATTTTTAGAGAGCAGGTGTCATTTCCCGAACTGCAAGTTTGGTGAATATTTAGTGACCTTTAGCAATGGGTTTAAAGGTGATGTTGTGGGAAGTGGCCTCAAGCAGGCAGCATTTCTCCATTCCCAAATCTGGGTACTAGGGCAGCAGACTCTTTCTGGAAGTTGTGTTCCTAGGTTGTAAATTACATTGGAATGTGCATGGAAAAACCCCCATAAGTTTATGTCTCATTATTTCTTCTTGGTGTTAAAAATTTTTTTAATTGGGGTAAAGCTTCGAATATTGGTTCTCCTAGGTGTACACAATCTGCTTCATTTGTACATTATATATGTCTATTCAAGTACAGATCCTCTTCCCATGTAAAATGTTACAGAGGGTTCCGCAGACCTCCCTTGCTATATGGTCGGTCTTTTTGAGATATGTATAAAATATGTGTTTGTATACATATAGTAACACTAATCTTAATTTATCCATTCCCCCCACCTTTCCTTTTAGATGAGCATAGTTTGTTTTCTAAGTCTGTGAGTGTCTTTCTCTGTGGAAATATGTTCATTTGTGTCAGTTATTAGATAACGCCTATAAGTGATATCATAGACTATAGTTCTTTTGCTTTCCGACTTACCTCATGTTTCGTGATTATTTCCAGACTCATTTGTGGTGCCTCAGAGAGCAATGCTTCATTGTCTTCCATGGCTAATATTCCATTGTGTACATGGACCACTTCTTTATCCATTCACCTGTTGTTGGACATTTTGATTGCTTCACTGTCTTGGCTATTGTGAATAAGGCTGCACTGCAGCTTTTGCGGCCTGTGTCTTCTCGATTCTTGTCTTCTCAGGTGAGAAGTCCAATGATGCGCCTGCTGGATTGAATGGTACCTCCATTTTTACTTTTAAACACAGCTTCTTTCTTTTCTCATTATTGGCTGTTACCCCTTTACGTCTCACCAGCAGATAGAGGGTACACAGTTCTCTGAAACCCCTTCAGCATTTATTGTTTGTAGACTTTTTGCTGATGGTCAGTCGACTGGTGTAAGTTGAAACTTTTTGTAGATTAGATTGCATGCGTCTAACACTCCCTGAGGTTGAGCTTTTATTCATTTTACTTTTTCTTTTAAAAAGTGTGTGAGTAAAACTTAACTCTTCATAATCTCTTCTTGAAACATTTGCCAGTTTTGAATTTTTTTGTCCATTCCCTACTTCAGCACCAATGTTTAGACCAAGTGTCCTTTACAGCCCTGAGTCCTTGTGAATGTTAAGTGACCATTAGCTGTGAGTTTAAAGCTGTTCTTGCAGGAAACGGCCACAAGGCTGCAGCATTTCTCCTTTACCAAATTTGTTTACTAGGGAAACAGAGCCTTAATGGAAGTGGTGTTCTAGGTTGTATATTAGAATGGAATATGCCAGGAAAAAGCCCTTTAGTTTATGTCTCATTACTTCTTGTTCATATTTGTAATTGACTTTTTATTTTTTATCCCAGCAAATTTGATTACAATGGTTTGTTTGCTCTAGGTGTGCAAGATGTGGTTCTTTCACACATATACGTGTATCTATTCTTCCTCGCATCCTTTTCCCATGTAGGTTATGGCACAATGTTGAGTAGTCTCTCTCCTGGTCTTCCGTACGTCTTTGGTGGTTATATATTTCACATGGTATGTATATCTTTGTTAACCCCAATATGGTAATGTAACCAATCCTCATCCCTTTCTATTTGGTGAACCATAAGTTTTTTAATGAATCTGTGATTGCCTTTCTCTGTGGAAATATCTTCATTGGTATCAATTTTTAAGTAACTCCAAAAAGTGATATGATAGGATATGTGTCTTTTGCTTTCTCACTGACTACAGGTGGCGTGATTACGTCTAGACTCATCTATGGTGCTGCAAATGGCATTGTTTCATTTTTTTCACTAGCGAATATTCCATCTGTACATGGAGGAGTTCTTCTGTGTCCACCCATCTGTTGGTGGACTTTTTGGTTACTTCCATATCTTGGCTATTGTAATACTGTGCCATGCAGATTTGCCTGCCTGTGTCTTTCCAATTCTCTCTTCTTAGATTATAGGTCGAGGAGTGGGCCTGCTGGATCATATGGTAGCTCAATGTTGACCTTTTTAATGCACCTCCATTCTGTTCTATTTCGTGGCCCTTTCCAAGTTACGTCCCCCTTGAAGTTGAGGGTATGCATTTCTCTACAACACCTTCAGCATTTATTGTTTGTAGTTTTCTTGCTGATGGTTATTCTGACAAGTGTGATCTGATACCTCTTTGTGGTTGAATTCGCACGTGCCTCATAATCCATTGAAATTGAGCTTGAAGGCAAGTCCTTTTTATTTTTCAAGCTGTGATTACCTCTTAGTTCTTGAAAGTGTTCTCTTAAAGTATGTGTCACATTTTGAAATGTTTTGGCCATTACCTCCCTCAAGACATTTTGAGGGCAGGTTTCATTTACAGTCCTGCATTACTCCTTCCTATGAAATGACCATTAGCACAGGCTTTAAAGCTGGTTTTGCAGGTAACTGCCATAGGGTGGCAGCCGTTCTATGTTCCCCACCCTTGTAACTAGGGGAAAGCCCTTGCGGCCTGTGGTGTTTCTCGGTTATAAATTAGAGTGGAGTGTGCCTGGACAAACCCACACAAGCTGATGTCTCTTTACTTTTGTTGGATTTTTAAATTTAATTTTTATTTTTTATTCGAGTAATTTTCCACTGTGTACGTGGACCACTTCTACTTTGTGCATTCCTCGGTTGATGGACATTTTCATTGCTTCCAATTGTTGGCTATGGTAAATATTGTTGGAGTGCATGATTGCCAGCCTGTGACTTTTTGATTCTCATTTTCTCAGGTGATAGGCCCAGCAGTGGGTGTGATTCATTGACTGGTAGCACCGTGTTTCCCTTTTCAAAGCACCTACTTTGTGTTTTCATTAGTGGCTCTTACCACGTCCCCCTTAGAATCGAGGGTACGCATTTCTCCACAATCGCTTCAGCATTTATTGTTTGCAGCATTTATGCTAATGGCCCTTCTGGCTGCTGTGAGCTGATAGGTTTCTGTAATTTGGGTTTGCATGTCTCTGAAAATTCGTAAAACTCATCATTTTTCTCCGCCGTGTTCTTTTCTGTTAAAAAAAGGAAACAATTGGGAATACAATATAACTCTTGAAATTGTCTTCTTGGAAGGTTGCCCTCTGTTTAATTTTTTGGTCAATTTTCCACCCCAGAAATTTTTAGAGAGCAGGTGTCATTTCCCGAACTGCAAGTTTGGTGAATATTTAGTGACCTTTAGCAATGGGTTTAAAGGTGATGTTGTGGGAAGTGGCCTCAAGCAGGCAGCATTTCTCCATTCCCAAATCTGGGTACTAGGGCAGCAGACTCTTTCTGGAAGTTGTGTTCCTAGGTTGTAAATTACATTGGAATGTGCATGGAAAAACCCCCATAAGTTTATGTCTCATTATTTCTTCTTGGTGTTAAAAATTTTTTTAATTGGGGTAAAGCTTAGAATATTGGTTCTCCTAGGTGTACACAATCTGCTTCATTTGTACATTATATATGTCTATTCAAGTACAGATCCTCTTCCCATGTAAAATGTTACAGAGGGTTCCGCAGACCTCCCTTGCTATATGGTCGGTCTTTTTGAGATATGTATAAAATATGTGTTTGTATACATATAGTAACACTAATCTTAATTTATCCATTCCCCCCACCTTTCCTTTTAGATGAGCATAGTTTGTTTTCTAAGTCTGTGAGTGTCTTTCTCTGTGGAAATATGTTCATTTGTGTCAGTTATTAGATAACGCCTATAAGTGATATCATAGACTATAGTTCTTTTGCTTTCCGACTTACCTCATGTTTCGTGATTATTTCCAGACTCATTTGTGGTGCCTCAGAGAGCAATGCTTCATTGTCTTCCATGGCTAATATTCCATTGTGTACATGGACCACTTCTTTATCCATTCACCTGTTGTTGGACATTTTGATTGCTTCACTGTCTTGGCTATTGTGAATAAGGCTGCACTGCAGCTTTTGCGGCCTGTGTCTTCTCGATTCTTGTCTTCTCAGGTGAGAAGTCCAATGATGCGCCTGCTGGATTGAATGGTACCTCCATTTTTACTTTTAAACACAGCTTCTTTCTTTTCTCATTATTGGCTGTTACCCCTTTACGTCTCACCAGCAGATAGAGGGTACACAGTTCTCTGAAACCCCTTCAGCATTTATTGTTTGTAGACTTTTTGCTGATGGTCAGTCGACTGGTGTAAGTTGAAACTTTTTGTAGATTAGATTGCATGCGTCTAACACTCCCTGAGGTTGAGCTTTTCTTCATTTTACTTTTTTTTTTAAAAAGTGTGTGAGTAAAACTTAACTCTTCATAATCTCTTCTTGAAACATTTGCCAGTTTTGAATTTTTTTGTCCATTCCCTACTTCAGCACCAATGTTTAGACCAAGTGTCCTTTACAGCCCTGAGTCCTTGTGAATGTTAAGTGACCATTAGCTGTGAGTTTAAAGCTGCTCTTGCAGGAAACGGCCACAAGGCTGCAGCATTTCTCCTTTACCAAATTTGTTTACTAGGGAAACAGAGCCTTAATGGAAGTGGTGTTCTAGGTTGTATATTAGAATGGAATATGCCAGGAAAAAGCCCTTTAGTTTATGTCTCATTACTTCTTGTTCATATTTGTAATTGACTTTTTATTTTTTATCCCAGCAAATTTGATTACAATGGTTTGTTTGCTCTAGGTGTGCAAGATGTGGTTCTTTCACACATATACGTGTATCTATTCTTCCTCGCATCCTTTTCCCATGTAGGTTATGGCACAATGTTGAGTAGTCTCTCTCCTGGTCTTCCATACGTCTTTGGTGGTTATATATTTCACATGGTATGTATATCTTTGTTAACCCCAATATGGTAATGTAACCAATCCTCATCCCTTTCTATTTGGTGAACCATAAGTTTTTTTAATGAATCTGTGATTGCCTTTCCCTGTGGAAATATCTTCATTGGTATCAATTTTTAAGTAACTGCAAAAAGTAATATGATAGGATATGTGTCTTTTGCTTTCTCAATGACTACAGATCGCGTGATTACGTCTAGACTCATCTATGGTGCTGCAAATGGCATTGTTTCATTTTTTTCACTAGCGAATATTCCATCTGTACATGGAGGAGTTCTTCTGTGTCCACCCATCTGTTGGTGGACTTTTTCGTTACTTCCATATCTTGGCTATTGTAATACTGTGCCATGCAGATTTGCCTGCCTGTGTCTTTCCAATTCTCTCTTCTTAGATTATAGGTCGAGGAGTGGGCCTGCTGGATCATATGGTAGCTCAATGTTGACCTTTTTAATGCACCTCCATTCTGTTCTATTTCGTGGCCCTTTCCAAGTTACGTCCCCCTTGAGGTTGAGGGTATGCATTTCTCTACAACACCTTCAGCATTTATTGTTTGTTGTTTTCTTGCTGATGGTTATTCTGACAATTGTGATCTGATACCTCTTTGTGGTTGAATTCGCACGTGCCTCATAATCCTTTGAAATTGAGCTTGAAGGCAAGTCCTATTTATTTTGCAAGCTGTGATTAACCCTTAGTTCTTCAAAGTGTTCTCTTAAAGTATGTGTCACATTTTGAAATGTTTTGGCCATTACCTCCCTCAAGACATTTTGAGGGCAGGTTTCATTTACAGTCCTGCATTACTTCTTCCTATGAAATGACCATTAGCACAGGCTTTAAAGCTGCTTTTGCAGGTAACTGCCATAGGGGGGCAGCCTTTCTATGTTCCCCACCCTTGTAACTAGGGGAAAGCCCTTGCGGCCTGTGGTGTTTCTCGGTTATAAATTAGAGTGGAGTGTGCCTGGACAAACCCACACAAGCTGATGTCTCTTTACTTTTGTTGGATTTTTAAATTTAATTTTTATTTTTTATTGGAGTAATTTTCCACTGTGTATGTGGACCACTTCTACTTTGTGCATTCCTCGGTTGATGGACATTTTCATTGCTTCCAATTGTTGGCTATGGTAAATATTGTTGGAGTGCATGATTGCCAGCCTGTGACTTTTTGATTCTCATTTTCTCAGGTGATAGGCCCAGCAGTGGGTGTGATTCATTGACTGGTAGCACCGTGTTTCCCTTTTCAAAGCACCTACTTTGTGTTTTCATTAGTGGCTCTTACCACGTCCCCCTTAGAATCGAGGGTACGCATTTCTCCACAATCGCTTCAGCATTTATTGTTTGCAGCATTTATGCTAATGGCCCTACTGGCTGCTGTGAGCTGATAGGGTTTTGTAATTTGGGTTTGCATGTCTTTGAAAATTCGTAGAACTCATCATTTTTCTCCGCCGTTTTCTGTTAAAAAAAGGAAACAATTGGGAGTACAATATAACTCTTGGTATTGTCTTCTTGGTAGGTTGCCCTCTTTTGAATTTTTTGGTCGATTTTCCACCTCAGACTTTTTTAGAGAGCAGGTGTCATTTCCCGAACTGCAAGTTTGGTGAATATTTAGTGACCTTTAGCAATGGGTTTAAAGCTGATGTTGTGGGAGGTGGCCTCAAGCAGGCAGCATTTCTCCATACACAAATCTGGGTACTAGGGCAGCAGAGTCTTTCTGGAAGTCGTGTTCCTAGGTTGTAAATTACACTGGAATATGCATGCAGAAACCCCCATTAGTTTATGTCTCATTATTTCTTCTTGGTTTTAATTTTTTTTTTAATTGGGGTAAAGCTTAGAATATTGTCTGTCCTAGGTGTACACAATCTGGTTCATTTGTACCTTATATATGTCTATTCAAGTACAGATCCTCTTCCCATGTAAAATGTTACAGAGAGTTCCGCAGACCTCCCTTGCTATATGGTCGGTCTTTTTGAGATATGTATAAAATATGTGTTTGTATACATATAGTAACACTAATCTTAATTTATCCATTCCCCCCACCTTTCCTTTTAGATGAGCATAGTTTGTTTTCTAAGTCTGTGAGTGTCTTTCTCTGTGGAAATATGTTCATTTGTGTCAGTTATTAGATAACGCCTATAAGTGATATCATAGAATATAGGTCTTTTGCTTTCCGACTTACCTCATGTTTCTTGATTATTTCCAGACTCATTTGTGGTGCCTCAGAGAGCAATGCTTCATTGTCTTCCATGGCTAATATTCCATTGTGTACATGGACCACTTCTTTATCCATTCACCTGTTGTTGGACATTTTGATTGCTTCACTGTCTTGGCTATTGTGAATAAGGCTGCACTGCAGCTTTTGCGGCCTGTGTCTTCTCGATTCTTGTCTTCTCAGGTGAGAAGTCCAATGATGCGCCTGCTGGATTGAATGGTACCTCCATTTTTACTTTTAAACACAGCTTCTTTCTTTTCTCATTATTGGCTGTTACCCCTTTACGTCTCACCAGCAGATAGAGGGTACACAGTTCTCTGAAACCCCTTCAGCATTTATTGTTTGTAGACTTTTTGCTGATGGTCAGTCGACTGGTGTAAGTTGAAACTTTTTGTAGATTAGATTGCATGCGTCTAACACTCCCTGAGGTTGAGCTTTTATTCATTTTACTTTTTCTTTTAAAAAGTGTGTGAGTAAAACTTAACTCTTCATAATCTCTTCTTGAAACATTTGCCAGTTTTGAATTTTTTTGTCCATTCCCTACTTCAGCACCAATGTTTAGACCAAGTGTCCTTTACAGCCCTGAGTCCTTGTGAATGTTAAGTGACCATTAGCTGTGAGTTTAAAGCTGTTCTTGCAGGAAACGGCCACAAGGCTGCAGCATTTCTCCTTTACCAAATTTGTTTACTAGGGAAACAGAGCCTTAATGGAAGTGGTGTTCTAGGTTGTATATTAGAATGGAATATGCCAGGAAAAAGCCCTTTAGTTTATGTCTCATTACTTCTTGTTCATATTTGTAATTGACTTTTTATTTTTTATCCCAGCAAATTTGATTACAATGGTTTGTTTGCTCTAGGTGTGCAAGATGTGGTTCTTTCACACATATACGTGTATCTATTCTTCCTCGCATCCTTTTCCCATGTAGGTTATGGCACAATGTTGAGTAGTCTCTCTCCTGGTCTTCCGTACGTCTTTGGTGGTTATATATTTCACATGGTATGTATATCTTTGTTAACCCCAATATGGTAATGTAACCAATCCTCATCCCTTTCTATTTGGTGAACCATAAGTTTTTTAATGAATCTGTGATTGCCTTTCTCTGTGGAAATATCTTCATTGGTATCAATTTTTAAGTAACTCCAAAAAGTGATATGATAGGATATGTGTCTTTTGCTTTCTCACTGACTACAGGTGGCGTGATTACGTCTAGACTCATCTATGGTGCTGCAAATGGCATTGTTTCATTTTTTTTCACTAGCGAATATTCCATCTGTACATGGAGGAGTTCTTCTGTGTCCACCCATCTGTTGGTGGACTTTTTGGTTACTTCCATATCTTGGCTATTGTAATACTGTGCCATGCAGATTTGCCTGCCTGTGTCTTTCCAATTCTCTCTTCTTAGATTATAGGTCGAGGAGTGGGCCTGCTGGATCATATGGTAGCTCAATGTTGACCTTTTTAATGCACCTCCATTCTGTTCTATTTCGTGGCCCTTTCCAAGTTACGTCCCCCTTGAAGTTGAGGGTATGCATTTCTCTACAACACCTTCAGCATTTATTGTTTGTAGTTTTCTTGCTGATGGTTATTCTGACAAGTGTGATCTGATACCTCTTTGTGGTTGAATTCGCACGTGCCTCATAATCCATTGAAATTGAGCTTGAAGGCAAGTCCTTTTTATTTTTCAAGCTGTGATTACCTCTTAGTTCTTGAAAGTGTTCTCTTAAAGTATGTGTCACATTTTGAAATGTTTTGGCCATTACCTCCCTCAAGACATTTTGAGGGCGGGTTTCATTTACAGTCCTGCATTACTCCTTCCTATGAAATGACCATTAGCACAGGCTTTAAAGCTGGTTTTGCAGGTAACTGCCATAGGGTGGCAGCCGTTCTATGTTCCCCACCCTTGTAACTAGGGGAAAGCCCTTGCGGCCTGTGGTGTTTCTCGGTTATAAATTAGAGTGGAGTGTGCCTGGACAAACCCACACAAGCTGATGTCTCTTTACTTTTGTTGGAGTTTTAAATTTAATTTTTATTTTTTATTGGAGTAATTTTCCACTGTGTACGTGGACCACTTCTACTTTGTGCATTCCTCGGTTGATGGACATTTTCATTGCTTCCAATTGTTGGCTATGGTAAATATTGTTGGAGTGCATGATTGCCAGCCTGTGACTTTTTGATTCTCATTTTCTCAGGTGATAGGCCCAGCAGTGGGTGTGATTCATTGACTGGTAGCACCGTGTTTCCCTTTTCAAAGCACCTACTTTGTGTTTTCATTAGTGGCTCTTACCACGTCCCCCTTAGAATCGAGGGTACGCATTTCTCCACAATCGCTTCAGCATTTATTGTTTGCAGCATTTATGCTAATGGCCCTTCTGGCTGCTGTGAGCTGATAGGTTTCTGTAATTTGGGTTTGCATGTCTCTGAAAATTCGTAGAACTCATCATTTTTCTCCGCCGTTTTCTTTTCTGTTAAAAAAAGGAAACAATTGGGAATACAATATAACTCTTGAAATTGTCTTCTTGGAAGGTTGCCCTCTGTTTAATTTTTTGGTCAATTTTCCACCCCAGAAATTTTTAGAGAGCAGGTGTCATTTCCCGAACTGCAAGTTTGGTGAATATTTAGTGACCTTTAGCAATGGGTTTAAAGGTGATGTTGTGGGAAGTGGCCTCAAGCAGGCAGCATTTCTCCATTCCCAAATCTGGGTACTAGGGCAGCAGAGCCTTTCTGGAAGTTGTGTTCCTAGGTTGTAAATTACATTGGAATGTGCATGGAAAAACCCCCATAAGTTTATGTCTCATTATTTCTTCTTGGTGTTAAAAATTTTTTTAATTGGGGTAAAGCTTCGAATATTGGTTCTCCTAGGTGTACACAATCTGCTTCATTTGTACATTATATATGTCTATTCAAGTACAGATCCTCTTCCCATGTAAAATGTTACAGAGGGTTCCGCACACCTCCCTTGCTATATGGTCGGTCTTTTTGTGATATATATATAATATGTGTTTGTATACATATAGTAACACTAATCTTAATTTATCCATTCCCCCCACCTTTCCTTTTAGATGAGCATAGTTTGTTTTCTAAGTCTGTGAGTGTCTTTCTCTGTGGAAATATGTTCATTTGTGTCAGTTATTAGATAACGCCTATAAGTGATATCATAGAATATAGGTCTTTTGCTTTCCGACTTACCTCATGTTTCGTGATTACCTCCAGACTCATTTGTGGTGCCTCAAAGAGCAATGGTTCATTGTTTTCCATGGCTAATATTCCATTGTGTACATGGACCACTTCTTCTTTATCCATTCACCTGTTGTTGGACATTTTGATTGCTTCACTGTCTTGGCTATTGTGAATAAGGCTGCACTGCAGCTTTTGCGGCCTGTGTCTTCTCGATTCTTGTCTTCTCAGGTGAGACGTCCAATGATGCGCCTGCTGGATTGAATGGTGCCTCCATTTTTACTTTTAAACACAGCTCCTTTCTTTTCTCATTATTGGCTGTTACCCCTTTACGTCTCACCAGCAGGTAGAGGGTACACAGTTCTCTGAAACCCCGTCAGCATTTATTGTTTGTAGACTTTTTGCTGATGGTCAGTCGACTGGTGTAAGTTGAAACTTTTTGTAGATTAGATTGCATGCGTCTAACACTCCCTGAGGTTGAGCTTTTATCCATTTTCCTTGTTTTTAAAAAGAGTGTGAGGAAAACTTAACTCTTCATAATCTCTTCTTGAAACATTTGCCTGTTTTGAATTTTTTTGTCCATTCCCTACTTCAGCACCAATGTTTAGAGCAAGTGTCTTTTACAGCCCTGAGTCCTTGTGAATGTTAAGTGACCATTAGCTGTGAGTTTAAAGCTGCTCTTGCAGGAAACGGCCACAAGGCTGCAGCATTTCTCCTTTACCAAATCTGGTTACTAGGGAAACAGAGCCTTAATGGAAGTGGTGTTCTAGGTTGTATATTAGAATGGAATATGCCAGGAAAAAGCCCTTTAGTTTATGTCTCATTACTTCTTGTTCATATTTGTAATTGACTTTTTATTTTTTATCCCAGCAAATTTGATTACAATGGTTTGTTTGCTCTAGGTGTGCAAGATGTGGTTCTTTCACACAGATACGTGTATCTATTCTTCCTCGCATCCTTTTCCCATGTAGGTTATGGCACAATGTTGAGTAGTCTCTCTCCTGGTCTTCCGTACGTCTTTGGTGGTTATATATTTCACATGGTATGTATATCTTTGTTAACCCCAATATGGTAATGTAACCAATCCTCATCCCTTTCTATTTGGTGAACCATAAGTTTTTTAATGAATCTGTGATTGCCTTTCTCTGTGGAAATATCTTCATTGGTATCAATTTTTAAGTAACTCCAAAAAGTGATATGATAGGATATGTGTCTTTTGCTTTCTCACTGACTACAGGTGGCGTGATTACGTCTAGACTCATCTATGGTGCTGCAAATGGCATTGTTTCATTTTTTTTCACTAGCGAATATTCCATCTGTACATGGAGGAGTTCTTCTGTGTCCACCCATCTGTTGGTGGACTTTTTGGTTACTTCCATATCTTGGCTATTGTAATACTGTGCCATGCAGATTTGCCTGCCTGTGTCTTTCCAATTCTCTCTTCTTAGATTATAGGTCGAAGAGTGGGCCTGCTGGATCATATGGTAGCTCAATGTTGACCTTTTTAATGCACCTCCATTCTGTTCTATTTCGTGGCCCTTTCCAAGTTACGTCCCCCTTGAAGTTGAGGGTATGCATTTCTCTACAACACCTTCAGCATTTATTGTTTGTAGTTTTCTTGCTGATGGTTATTCTGACAAGTGTGATCTGATACCTCTTTGTGGTTGAATTCGCACGTGCCTCATAATCCATTGAAATTGAGCTTGAAGGCAAGTCCTTTTTATTTTTCAAGCTGTGATTACCTCTTAGTTCTTGAAAGTGTTCTCTTAAAGTATGTGTCACATTTTGAAATGTTTTGGCCATTACCTCCCTCAAGACATTTTGAGGGCGGGTTTCATTTACAGTCCTGCATTACTCCTTCCTATGAAATGACCATTAGCACAGGCTTTAAAGCTGGTTTTGCAGGTAACTGCCATAGGGTGGCAGCCGTTCTATGTTCCCCACCCTTGTAACTAGGGGAAAGCCCTTGCGGCCTGTGGTGTTTCTCGGTTATAAATTAGAGTGGAGTGTGCCTGGACAAACCCACACAAGCTGATGTCTCTTTACTTTTGTTGGATTTTTAAATTTAATTTTTATTTTTTATTGGAGTAATTTTCCACTGTGTACGTGGACCACTTCTACTTTGTGCATTCCTCGGTTGATGGACATTTTCATTGCTTCCAATTGTTGGCTATGGTAAATATTGTTGGAGTGCATGATTGCCAGCCTGTGACTTTTTGATTCTCATTTTCTCAGGTGATAGGCCCAGCAGTGGGTGTGATTCATTGACTGGTAGCACCGTGTTTCCCTTTTCAAAGCACCTACTTTGTGTTTTCATTAGTGGCTCTTACCACGTCCCCCTTAGAATCGAGGGTACGCATTTCTCCACAATCGCTTCAGCATTTATTGTTTGCAGCATTTATGCTAATGGCCCTTCTGGCTGCTGTGAGCTGATAGGTTTCTGTAATTTGGGTTTGCATGTCTCTGAAAATTCGTAGAACTCATCATTTTTCTCCGCCGTTTTCTTTTCTGTTAAAAAAAGGAAACAATTGGGAATACAATATAACTCTTGAAATTGTCTTCTTGGAAGGTTGCCCTCTGTTTAATTTTTTGGTCAATTTTCCACCCCAGAAATTTTTAGAGAGCAGGTGTCATTTCCCGAACTGCAAGTTTGGTGAATATTTAGTGACCTTTAGCAATGGGTTTAAAGGTGATGTTGTGGGAAGTGGCCTCAAGCAGGCAGCATTTCTCCATTCCCAAATCTGGGTACTAGGGCAGCAGAGCCTTTCTGGAAGTTGTGTTCCTAGGTTGTAAATTACATTGGAATGTGCATGGAAAAACCCCCATAAGTTTATGTCTCATTATTTCTTCTTGGTGTTAAAAATTTTTTTAATTGGGGTAAAGCTTAGAATATTGGTTCTCCTAGGTGTACACAATCTGCTTCATTTGTACATTATATATGTCTATTCAAGTACAGATCCTCTTCCCATGTAAAATGTTACAGAGGGTTCCGCACACCTCCCTTGCTATATGGTCGGTCTTTTTGAGATATGTATAAAATATGTGTTTGTATACATATAGTAACACTAATCTTAATTTATCCATTCCCCCCACCTTTCCTTTTAGATGAGCATAGTTTGTTTTCTAAGTCTGTGAGTGTCTTTCTCTGTGGAAATATGTTCATTTGTGTCAGTTATTAGATAACGCCTATAAGTGATATCATAGAATATAGGTCTTTTGCTTTCCGACTTACCTCATGTTTCGTGATTACCTCCAGACTCATTTGTGGTGCCTCAAAGAGCAATGGTTCATTGTTTTCCATGGCTAATATTCCATTGTGTACATGGACCACTTCTTCTTTATCCATTCACCTGTTGTTGGACATTTTGATTGCTTCACTGTCTTGGCTATTGTGAATAAGGCTGCACTGCAGCTTTTGCGGCCTGTGTCTTCTCGATTCTTGTCTTCTCAGGTGAGACGTCCAATGATGCGCCTGCTGGATTGAATGGTGCCTCCATTTTTACTTTTAAACACAGCTCCTTTCTTTTCTCATTATTGGCTGTTACCCCTTTACGTCTCACCAGCAGGTAGAGGGTACACAGTTCTCTGAAACCCCGTCAGCATTTATTGTTTGTAGACTTTTTGCTGATGGTCAGTCGACTGGTGTAAGTTGAAACTTTTTGTAGATTAGATTGCATGCGTCTAACACTCCCTGAGGTTGAGCTTTTATCCATTTTCCTTGTTTTTAAAAAGAGTGTGAGGAAAACTTAACTCTTCATAATCTCTTCTTGAAACATTTGCCTGTTTTGAATTTTTTTGTCCATTCCCTACTTCAGCACCAATGTTTAGAGCAAGTGTCTTTTACAGCCCTGAGTCCTTGAGAATGTTAAGTGACCATTAGCTGTGAGTTTAAAGCTGCTCTTGCAGGAAACGGCCACAAGGCTGCAGCATTTCTCCTTTACCAAATCTGGTTACTAGGGAAACAGAGCCTTAATGGAAGTGGTGTTCTAGGTTGTATATTAGAATGGAATATGCCAGGAAAAAGCCCTTTAGTTTATGTCTCATTACTTCTTGTTCATATTTGTAATTGACTTTTTATTTTTTATCCCAGCAAATTTGATTACAATGGTTTGTTTGCTCTAGGTGTGCAAGATGTGGTTCTTTCACACAGATACGTGTATCTATTCTTCCTCGCATCCTTTTCCCATGTAGGTTATGGCACAATGTTGAGTAGTCTCTCTCCTGGTCTTCCGTACGTCTTTGGTGGTTATATATTTCACATGGTATGTATATCTTTGTTAACCCCAATATGGTAATGTAACCAATCCTCATCCCTTTCTATTTGGTGAACCATAAGTTTTTTAATGAATCTGTGATTGCCTTTCTCTGTGGAAATATCTTCATTGGTATCAATTTTTAAGTAACTCCAAAAAGTGATATGATAGGATATGTGTCTTTTGCTTTCTCACTGACTACAGGTGGCGTGATTACGTCTAGACTCATCTATGGTGCTGCAAATGGCATTGTTTCATTTTTTTTCACTAGCGAATATTCCATCTGTACATGGAGGAGTTCTTCTGTGTCCACCCATCTGTTGGTGGACTTTTTGGTTACTTCCATATCTTGGCTATTGTAATACTGTGCCATGCAGATTTGCCTGCCTGTGTCTTTCCAATTCTCTCTTCTTAGATTATAGGTCGAGGAGTGGGCCTGCTGGATCATATGGTAGCTCAATGTTGACCTTTTTAATGCACCTCCATTCTGTTCTATTTCGTGGCCCTTTCCAAGTTACGTCCCCCTTGAAGTTGAGGGTATGCATTTCTCTACAACACCTTCAGCATTTATTGTTTGTAGTTTTCTTGCTGATGGTTATTCTGACAAGTGTGATCTGATACCTCTTTGTGGTTGAATTCGCACGTGCCTCATAATCCATTGAAATTGAGCTTGAAGGCAAGTCCTTTTTATTTTTCAAGCTGTGATTACCTCTTAGTTCTTGAAAGTGTTCTCTTAAAGTATGTGTCACATTTTGAAATGTTTTGGCCATTACCTCCCTCAAGACATTTTGAGGGCGGGTTTCATTTACAGTCCTGCATTACTCCTTCCTATGAAATGACCATTAGCACAGGCTTTAAAGCTGGTTTTGCAGGTAACTGCCATAGGGTGGCAGCCGTTCTATGTTCCCCACCCTTGTAACTAGGGGAAAGCCCTTGCGGCCTGTGGTGTTTCTCGGTTATAAATTAGAGTGGAGTGTGCCTGGACAAACCCACACAAGCTGATGTCTCTTTACTTTTGTTGGATTTTTAAATTTAATTTTTATTTTTTATTGGAGTAATTTTCCACTGTGTACGTGGACCACTTCTACTTTGTGCATTCCTCGGTTGATGGACATTTTCATTGCTTCCAATTGTTGGCTATGGTAAATATTGTTGGAGTGCATGATTGCCAGCCTGTGACTTTTTGATTCTCATTTTCTCAGGTGATAGGCCCAGCAGTGGGTGTGATTCATTGACTGGTAGCACCGTGTTTCCCTTTTCAAAGCACCTACTTTGTGTTTTCATTAGTGGCTCTTACCACGTCCCCCTTAGAATCGAGGGTACGCATTTCTCCACAATCGCTTCAGCATTTATTGTTTGCAGCATTTATGCTAATGGCCCTTCTGGCTGCTGTGAGCTGATAGGTTTCTGTAATTTGGGTTTGCATGTCTCTGAAAATTCGTAGAACTCATCATTTTTCTCCGCCGTTTTCTTTTCTGTTAAAAAAAGGAAACAATTGGGAATACAATATAACTCTTGAAATTGTCTTCTTGGAAGGTTGCCCTCTGTTTAATTTTTTGGTCAATTTTCCACCCCAGAAATTTTTAGAGAGCAGGTGTCATTTCCCGAACTGCAAGTTTGGTGAATATTTAGTGACCTTTAGCAATGGGTTTAAAGGTGATGTTGTGGGAAGTGGCCTCAAGCAGGCAGCATTTCTCCATTCCCAAATCTGGGTACTAGGGCAGCAGAGCCTTTCTGGAAGTTGTGTTCCTAGGTTGTAAATTACATTGGAATGTGCATGGAAAAACCCCCATAAGTTTATGTCTCATTATTTCTTCTTGGTGTTAAAAATTTTTTTAATTGGGGTAAAGCTTAGAATATTGGTTCTCCTAGGTGTACACAATCTGCTTCATTTGTACATTATATATGTCTATTCAAGTACAGATCCTCTTCCCATGTAAAATGTTACAGAGGGTTCCACACACCTCCCTTGCTATATGGTCGGTCTTTTTGTGATATATATATAATATGTGTTTGTATACATATAGTAACACTAATCTTAATTTATCCATTCCCCCCACCTTTCCTTTTAGATGAGCATAGTTTGTTTTCTAAGTCTGTGAGTGTCTTTCTCTGTGGAAATATGTTCATTTGTGTCAGTTATTAGATAACGCCTATAAGTGATATCATAGAATATAGGTCTTTTGCTTTCCGACTTACCTCATGTTTCGTGATTACCTCCAGACTCATTTGTGGTGCCTCAGAGAGCAATGGTTCATTGTCTTCCATGGCTAATATTCCATTGTGTACATGGACCACTTCTTCTTTATCCATTCACCTGTTGTTGGACATTTTGATTGCTTCACTGTCTTGGCTATTGTGAATAAGGCTGCACTGCAGCTTTTGCGGCCTGTGTCTTCTCGATTCTTGTCTTCTCAGGTGAGACGTCCAATGATGCGCCTGCTGGATTGAATGGTGCCTCCATTTTTACTTTTAAACACAGCTCCCTTCTTTTCTCATTATTGGCTGTTACCCCTTTACGTCTCACCAGCAGGTAGAGGGTACACAGTTCTCTGAAACCCCGTCAGCATTTATTGTTTGTAGACTTTTTGCTGATGGTCAGTCGACTGGTGTAAGTTGAAACTTTTTGTAGATTAGATTGCATGCGTCTAACACTCCCTGAGGTTGAGCTTTTATCCATTTTCCTTGTTTTTAAAAAGAGTGTGAGGAAAACTTAACTCTTCATAATCTCTTCTTGAAACATTTGCCTGTTTTGAATTTTTTTGTCCATTCCCTACTTCAGCACCAATGTTTAGAGCAAGTGTCTTTTACAGCCCTGAGTCCTTGTGAATGTTAAGTGACCATTAGCTGTGAGTTTAAAGCTGCTCTTGCAGGAAACGGCCACAAGGCTGCAGCATTTCTCCTTTACCAAATCTGGTTACTAGGGAAACAGAGCCTTAATGGAAGTGGTGTTCTAGGTTGTATATTAGAATGGAATATGCCAGGAAAAAGCCCTTTAGTTTATGTCTCATTACTTCTTGTTCATATTTGTAATTGACTTTTTATTTTTTATCCCAGCAAATTTGATTACAATGGTTTGTTTGCTCTAGGTGTGCAAGATGTGGTTCTTTCACACAGATACGTGTATCTATTCTTCCTCGCATCCTTTTCCCATGTAGGTTATGGCACAATGTTGAGTAGTCTCTCTCCTGGTCTTCCGTACGTCTTTGGTGGTTATATATTTCACATGGTATGTATATCTTTGTTAACCCCAATATGGTAATGTAACCAATCCTCATCCCTTTCTATTTGGTGAACCATAAGTTTTTTAATGAATCTGTGATTGCCTTTCTCTGTGGAAATATCTTCATTGGTATCAATTTTTAAGTAACTCCAAAAAGTGATATGATAGGATATGTGTCTTTTGCTTTCTCACTGACTACAGGTGGCGTGAATACGTCTAGACTCATCTATGGTGCTGCAAATGGCATTGTTTCATTTTTTTCACTAGCGAATATTCCATCTGTACATGGAGGAGTTCTTCTGTGTCCACCCATCTGTTGGTGGACTTTTTGGTTACTTCCATATCTTGGCTATTGTAATACTGTGCCATGCAGATTTGCCTGCCTGTGTCTTTCCAATTCTCTCTTCTTAGATTATAGGTCGAGGAGTGGGCCTGCTGGATCATATGGTAGCTCAATGTTGACCTTTTTAATGCACCTCCATTCTGTTCTATTTCGTGGCCCTTTCCAAGTTACGTCCCCCTTGAAGTTGAGGGTATGCTTTTCTCTACAACACCTTCAGCATTTATTGTTTGTAGTTTTCTTGCTGATGGTTATTCTGACAAGTGTGATCTGATACCTCTTTGTGGTTGAATTCGCACGTGCCTCATAATCCATTGAAATTGAGCTTGAAGGCAAGTCCTTTTTATTTTTCAAGCTGTGATTACCTCTTAGTTCTTGAAAGTGTTCTCTTAAAGTATGTGTCACATTTTGAAATGTTTTGGCCATTACCTCCCTCAAGACATTTTGAGGGCGGGTTTCATTTACAGTCCTGCATTACTCCTTCCTATGAAATGACCATTAGCACAGGCTTTAAAGCTGGTTTTGCAGGTAACTGCCATAGGGTGGCAGCCGTTCTATGTTCCCCACCCTTGTAACTAGGGGAAAGCCCTTGCGGCCTGTGGTGTTTCTCGGTTATAAATTAGAGTGGAGTGTGCCTGGACAAACCCACACAAGCTGATGTCTCTTTACTTTTGTTGGATTTTTAAATTTAATTTTTATTTTTTATTGGAGTAATTTTCCACTGTGTACGTGGACCACTTCTACTTTGTGCATTCCTCGGTTGATGGACATTTTCATTGCTTCCAATTGTTGGCTATGGTAAATATTGTTGGAGTGCATGATTGCCAGCCTGTGACTTTTTGATTCTCATTTTCTCAGGTGATAGGCCCAGCAGTGGGTGTGATTCATTGACTGGTAGCACCGTGTTTCCCTTTTCAAAGCACCTACTTTGTGTTTTCATTAGTGGCTCTTACCACGTCCCCCTTAGAATCGAGGGTACGCATTTCTCCACAATCGCTTCAGCATTTATTGTTTGCAGCATTTATGCTAATGGCCCTTCTGGCTGCTGTGAGCTGATAGGTTTCTGTAATTTGGGTTTGCATGTCTCTGAAAATTCGTAGAACTCATCATTTTTCTCCGCCGTTTTCTTTTCTGTTAAAAAAAGGAAACAATTGGGAATACAATATAACTCTTGAAATTGTCTTCTTGGAAGGTTGCCCTCTGTTTAATTTTTTGGTCAATTTTCCACCCCAGAAATTTTTAGAGAGCAGGTGTCATTTCCCGAACTGCAAGTTTGGTGAATATTTAGTGACCTTTAGCAATGGGTTTAAAGGTGATGTTGTGGGAAGTGGCCTCAAGCAGGCAGCATTTCTCCATTCCCAAATCTGGGTACTAGGGCAGCAGAGCCTTTCTGGAAGTTGTGTTCCTAGGTTGTAAATTACATTGGAATGTGCATGGAAAAACCCCCATAAGTTTATGTCTCATTATTTCTTCTTGGTGTTAAAAATTTTTTTAATTGGGGTAAAGCTTCGAATATTGGTTCTCCTAGGTGTACACAATCTGCTTCATTTGTACATTATATATGTCTATTCAAGTACAGATCCTCTTCCCATGTAAAATGTTACAGAGGGTTCCGCACACCTCCCTTGCTATATGGTCGGTCTTTTTGTGATATATATATAATATGTGTTTGTATACATATAGTAACACTAATCTTAATTTATCCATTCCCCCCACCTTTCCTTTTAGATGAGCATAGTTTGTTTTCTAAGTCTGTGAGTGTCTTTCTCTGTGGAAATATGTTCATTTGTGTCAGTTATTAGATAACGCCTATAAGTGATATCATAGAATATAGGTCTTTTGCTTTCCGACTTACCTCATGTTTCGTGATTACCTCCAGACTCATTTGTGGTGCCTCAAAGAGCAATGGTTCATTGTTTTCCATGGCTAATATTCCATTGTGTACATGGACCACTTCTTCTTTATCCATTCACCTGTTGTTGGACATTTTGATTGCTTCACTGTCTTGGCTATTGTGAATAAGGCTGCACTGCAGCTTTTGCGGCCTGTGTCTTCTCGATTCTTGTCTTCTCAGGTGAGACGTCCAATGATGCGCCTGCTGGATTGAATGGTGCCTCCATTTTTACTTTTAAACACAGCTCCTTTCTTTTCTCATTATTGGCTGTTACCCCTTTACGTCTCACCAGCAGGTAGAGGGTACACAGTTCTCTGAAACCCCGTCAGCATTTATTGTTTGTAGACTTTTTGCTGATGGTCAGTCGACTGGTGTAAGTTGAAACTTTTTGTAGATTAGATTGCATGCGTCTAACACTCCCTGAGGTTGAGCTTTTATCCATTTTCCTTGTTTTTAAAAAGAGTGTGAGGAAAACTTAACTCTTCATAATCTCTTCTTGAAACATTTGCCTGTTTTGAATTTTTTTGTCCATTCCCTACTTCAGCACCAATGTTTAGAGCAAGTGTCTTTTACAGCCCTGAGTCCTTGTGAATGTTAAGTGACCATTAGCTGTGAGTTTAAAGCTGCTCTTGCAGGAAACGGCCACAAGGCTGCAGCATTTCTCCTTTACCAAATCTGGTTACTAGGGAAACAGAGCCTTAATGGAAGTGGTGTTCTAGGTTGTATATTAGAATGGAATATGCCAGGAAAAAGCCCTTTAGTTTATGTCTCATTACTTCTTGTTCATATTTGTAATTGACTTTTTATTTTTTATCCCAGCAAATTTGATTACAATGGTTTGTTTGCTCTAGGTGTGCAAGATGTGGTTCTTTCACACATATACGTGTATCTATTCTTCCTCGCATCCTTTTCCCATGTAGGTTATGGCACAATGTTGAGTAGTCTCTCTCCTGGTCTTCCGTACGTCTTTGGTGGTTATATATTTCACATGGTATGTATATCTTTGTTAACCCCAATATGGTAATGTAACCAATCCTCATCCCTTTCTATTTGGTGAACCATAAGTTTTTTAATGAATCTGTGATTGCCTTTCTCTGTGGAAATATCTTCATTGGTATCAATTTTTAAGTAACTCCAAAAAGTGATATGATAGGATATGTGTCTTTTGCTTTCTCACTGACTACAGGTGGCGTGATTACGTCTAGACTCATCTATGGTGCTGCAAATGGCATTGTTTCATTTTTTTCACTAGCGAATATTCCATCTGTACATGGAGGAGTTCTTCTGTGTCCACCCATCTGTTGGTGGACTTTTTGGTTACTTCCATATCTTGGCTATTGTAATACTGTGCCATGCAGATTTGCCTGCCTGTGTCTTTCCAATTCTCTCTTCTTAGATTATAGGTCGAGGAGTGGGCCTGCTGGATCATATGGTAGCTCAATGTTGACCTTTTTAATGCACCTCCATTCTGTTCTATTTCGTGGCCCTTTCCAAGTTACGTCCCCCTTGAAGTTGAGGGTATGCATTTCTCTACAACACCTTCAGCATTTATTGTTTGTAGTTTTCTTGCTGATGGTTATTCTGACAAGTGTGATCTGATACCTCTTTGTGGTTGAATTCGCACGTGCCTCATAATCCATTGAAATTGAGCTTGAAGGCAAGTCCTTTTTATTTTTCAAGCTGTGATTACCTCTTAGTTCTTGAAAGTGTTCTCTTAAAGTATGTGTCACATTTTGAAATGTTTTGGCCATTACCTCCCTCAAGACATTTTGAGGGCGGGTTTCATTGACAGTCCTGCATTACTCCTTCCTATGAAATGACCATTAGCACAGGCTTTAAAGCTGGTTTTGCAGGTAACTGCCATAGGGTGGCAGCCGTTCTATGTTCCCCACCCTTGTAACTAGGGGAAAGCCCTTGCGGCCTGTGGTGTTTCTCGGTTATAAATTAGAGTGGAGTGTGCCTGGACAAACCCACACAAGCTGATGTCTCTTTACTTTTGTTGGATTTTTAAATTTAATTTTTATTTTTTATTGGAGTAATTTTCCACTGTGTACGTGGACCACTTCTACTTTGTGCATTCCTCGGTTGATGGACATTTTCATTGCTTCCAATTGTTGGCTATGGTAAATATTGTTGGAGAGCATGATTGCCAGCCTGTGACTTTTTGATTCTCATTTTCTCAGGTGATAGGCCCAGCAGTGGGTGTGATTCATTGACTGGTAGCACCGTGTTTCCCTTTTCAAAGCACCTACTTTGTGTTTTCATTAGTGGCTCTTACCACGTCCCCCTTAGAATCGAGGGTACGCATTTCTCCACAATCGCTTCAGCATTTATTGTTTGCAGCATTTATGCTAATGGCCCTTCTGGCTGCTGTGAGCTGATAGGTTTCTGTAATTTGGGTTTGCATGTCTCTGAAAATTCGTAGAACTCATCATTTTTCTCCGCCGTTTTCTTTTCTGTTAAAAAAAGGAAACAATTGGGAATACAATATAACTCTTGAAATTGTCTTCTTGGAAGGTTGCCCTCTGTTTAATTTTTTGGTCAATTTTCCACCCCAGAAATTTTTAGAGAGCAGGTGTCATTTCCCGAACTGCAAGTTTGGTGAATATTTAGTGACCTTTAGCAATGGGTTTAAAGGTGATGTTGTGGGAAGTGGCCTCAAGCAGGCAGCATTTCTCCATTCCCAAATCTGGGTACTAGGGCAGCAGAGCCTTTCTGGAAGTTGTGTTCCTAGGTTGTAAATTACATTGGAATGTGCATGGAAAAACCCCCATAAGTTTATGTCTCATTATTTCTTCTTGGTGTTAAAAATTTTTTTAATTGGGGTAAAGCTTAGAATATTGGTTCTCCTAGGTGTACACAATCTGCTTCATTTGTACATTATATATGTCTATTCAAGTACAGATCCTCTTCCCATGTAAAATGTTACAGAGGGTTCCACACACCTCCCTTGCTATATGGTCGGTCTTTTTGTGATATATATATAATATGTGTTTGTATACATATAGTAACACTAATCTTAATTTATCCATTCCCCCCACCTTTCCTTTTAGATGAGCATAGTTTGTTTTCTAAGTCTGTGAGTGTCTTTCTCTGTGGAAATATGTTCATTTGTGTCAGTTATTAGATAACGCCTATAAGTGATATCATAGAATATAGGTCTTTTGCTTTCCGACTTACCTCATGTTTCGTGATTACCTCCAGACTCATTTGTGGTGCCTCAGAGAGCAATGGTTCATTGTCTTCCATGGCTAATATTCCATTGTGTACATGGACCACTTCTTCTTTATCCATTCACCTGTTGTTGGACATTTTGATTGCTTCACTGTCTTGGCTATTGTGAATAAGGCTGCACTGCAGCTTTTGCGGCCTGTGTCTTCTCGATTCTTGTCTTCTCAGGTGAGACGTCCAATGATGCGCCTGCTGGATTGAATGGTGCCTCCATTTTTACTTTTAAACACAGCTCCCTTCTTTTCTCATTATTGGCTGTTACCCCTTTACGTCTCACCAGCAGGTAGAGGGTACACAGTTCTCTGAAACCCCGTCAGCATTTATTGTTTGTAGACTTTTTGCTGATGGTCAGTCGACTGGTGTAAGTTGAAACTTTTTGTAGATTAGATTGCATGCGTCTAACACTCCCTGAGGTTGAGCTTTTATCCATTTTCCTTGTTTTTAAAAAGAGTGTGAGGAAAACTTAACTCTTCATAATCTCTTCTTGAAACATTTGCCTGTTTTGAATTTTTTTGTCCATTCCCTACTTCAGCACCAATGTTTAGAGCAAGTGTCTTTTACAGCCCTGAGTCCTTGTGAATGTTAAGTGACCATTAGCTGTGAGTTTAAAGCTGCTCTTGCAGGAAACGGCCACAAGGCTGCAGCATTTCTCCTTTACCAAATCTGGTTACTAGGGAAACAGAGCCTTAATGGAAGTGGTGTTCTAGGTTGTATATTAGAATGGAATATGCCAGGAAAAAGCCCTTTAGTTTATGTCTCATTACTTCTTGTTCATATTTGTAATTGACTTTTTATTTTTTATCCCAGCAAATTTGATTACAATGGTTTGTTTGCTCTAGGTGTGCAAGATGTGGTTCTTTCACACAGATACGTGTATCTATTCTTCCTCGCATCCTTTTCCCATGTAGGTTATGGCACAATGTTGAGTAGTCTCTCTCCTGGTCTTCCGTACGTCTTTGGTGGTTATATATTTCACATGGTATGTATATCTTTGTTAACCCCAATATGGTAATGTAACCAATCCTCATCCCTTTCTATTTGGTGAACCATAAGTTTTTTAATGAATCTGTGATTGCCTTTCTCTGTGGAAATATCTTCATTGGTATCAATTTTTAAGTAACTCCAAAAAGTGATATGATAGGATATGTGTCTTTTGCTTTCTCACTGACTACAGGTGGCGTGAATACGTCTAGACTCATCTATGGTGCTGCAAATGGCATTGTTTCATTTTTTTCACTAGCGAATATTCCATCTGTACATGGAGGAGTTCTTCTGTGTCCACCCATCTGTTGGTGGACTTTTTGGTTACTTCCATATCTTGGCTATTGTAATACTGTGCCATGCAGATTTGCCTGCCTGTGTCTTTCCAATTCTCTCTTCTTAGATTATAGGTCGAGGAGTGGGCCTGCTGGATCATATGGTAGCTCAATGTTGACCTTTTTAATGCACCTCCATTCTGTTCTATTTCGTGGCCCTTTCCAAGTTACGTCCCCCTTGAAGTTGAGGGTATGCTTTTCTCTACAACACCTTCAGCATTTATTGTTTGTAGTTTTCTTGCTGATGGTTATTCTGACAAGTGTGATCTGATACCTCTTTGTGGTTGAATTCGCACGTGCCTCATAATCCATTGAAATTGAGCTTGAAGGCAAGTCCTTTTTATTTTTCAAGCTGTGATTACCTCTTAGTTCTTGAAAGTGTTCTCTTAAAGTATGTGTCACATTTTGAAATGTTTTGGCCATTACCTCCCTCAAGACATTTTGAGGGCGGGTTTCATTTACAGTCCTGCATTACTCCTTCCTATGAAATGACCATTAGCACAGGCTTTAAAGCTGGTTTTGCAGGTAACTGCCATAGGGTGGCAGCCGTTCTATGTTCCCCACCCTTGTAACTAGGGGAAAGCCCTTGCGGCCTGTGGTGTTTCTCGGTTATAAATTAGAGTGGAGTGTGCCTGGACAAACCCACACAAGCTGATGTCTCTTTACTTTTGTTGGATTTTTAAATTTAATTTTTATTTTTTATTGGAGTAATTTTCCACTGTGTACGTGGACCACTTCTACTTTGTGCATTCCTCGGTTGATGGACATTTTCATTGCTTCCAATTGTTGGCTATGGTAAATATTGTTGGAGTGCATGATTGCCAGCCTGTGACTTTTTGATTCTCATTTTCTCAGGTGATAGGCCCAGCAGTGGGTGTGATTCATTGACTGGTAGCACCGTGTTTCCCTTTTCAAAGCACCTACTTTGTGTTTTCATTAGTGGCTCTTACCACGTCCCCCTTAGAATCGAGGGTACGCATTTCTCCACAATCGCTTCAGCATTTATTGTTTGCAGCATTTATGCTAATGGCCCTTCTGGCTGCTGTGAGCTGATAGGTTTCTGTAATTTGGGTTTGCATGTCTCTGAAAATTCGTAGAACTCATCATTTTTCTCCGCCGTTTTCTTTTCTGTTAAAAAAAGGAAACAATTGGGAATACAATATAACTCTTGAAATTGTCTTCTTGGAAGGTTGCCCTCTGTTTAATTTTTTGGTCAATTTTCCACCCCAGAAATTTTTAGAGAGCAGGTGTCATTTCCCGAACTGCAAGTTTGGTGAATATTTAGTGACCTTTAGCAATGGGTTTAAAGGTGATGTTGTGGGAAGTGGCCTCAAGCAGGCAGCATTTCTCCATTCCCAAATCTGGGTACTAGGGCAGCAGAGCCTTTCTGGAAGTTGTGTTCCTAGGTTGTAAATTACATTGGAATGTGCATGGAAAAACCCCCATAAGTTTATGTCTCATTATTTCTTCTTGGTGTTAAAAATTTTTTTAATTGGGGTAAAGCTTCGAATATTGGTTCTCCTAGGTGTACACAATCTGCTTCATTTGTACATTATATATGTCTATTCAAGTACAGATCCTCTTCCCATGTAAAATGTTACAGAGGGTTCCGCACACCTCCCTTGCTATATGGTCGGTCTTTTTGTGATATATATATAATATGTGTTTGTATACATATAGTAACACTAATCTTAATTTATCCATTCCCCCCACCTTTCCTTTTAGATGAGCATAGTTTGTTTTCTAAGTCTGTGAGTGTCTTTCTCTGTGGAAATATGTTCATTTGTGTCAGTTATTAGATAACGCCTATAAGTGATATCATAGAATATAGGTCTTTTGCTTTCCGACTTACCTCATGTTTCGTGATTACCTCCAGACTCATTTGTGGTGCCTCAAAGAGCAATGGTTCATTGTTTTCCATGGCTAATATTCCATTGTGTACATGGACCACTTCTTCTTTATCCATTCACCTGTTGTTGGACATTTTGATTGCTTCACTGTCTTGGCTATTGTGAATAAGGCTGCACTGCAGCTTTTGCGGCCTGTGTCTTCTCGATTCTTGTCTTCTCAGGTGAGACGTCCAATGATGCGCCTGCTGGATTGAATGGTGCCTCCATTTTTACTTTTAAACACAGCTCCTTTCTTTTCTCATTATTGGCTGTTACCCCTTTACGTCTCACCAGCAGGTAGAGGGTACACAGTTCTCTGAAACCCCGTCAGCATTTATTGTTTGTAGACTTTTTGCTGATGGTCAGTCGACTGGTGTAAGTTGAAACTTTTTGTAGATTAGATTGCATGCGTCTAACACTCCCTGAGGTTGAGCTTTTATCCATTTTCCTTGTTTTTAAAAAGAGTGTGAGGAAAACTTAACTCTTCATAATCTCTTCTTGAAACATTTGCCTGTTTTGAATTTTTTTGTCCATTCCCTACTTCAGCACCAATGTTTAGAGCAAGTGTCTTTTACAGCCCTGAGTCCTTGTGAATGTTAAGTGACCATTAGCTGTGAGTTTAAAGCTGCTCTTGCAGGAAACGGCCACAAGGCTGCAGCATTTCTCCTTTACCAAATCTGGTTACTAGGGAAACAGAGCCTTAATGGAAGTGGTGTTCTAGGTTGTATATTAGAATGGAATATGCCAGGAAAAAGCCCTTTAGTTTATGTCTCATTACTTCTTGTTCATATTTGTAATTGACTTTTTATTTTTTATCCCAGCAAATTTGATTACAATGGTTTGTTTGCTCTAGGTGTGCAAGATGTGGTTCTTTCACACATATACGTGTATCTATTCTTCCTCGCATCCTTTTCCCATGTAGGTTATGGCACAATGTTGAGTAGTCTCTCTCCTGGTCTTCCGTACGTCTTTGGTGGTTATATATTTCACATGGTATGTATATCTTTGTTAACCCCAATATGGTAATGTAACCAATCCTCATCCCTTTCTATTTGGTGAACCATAAGTTTTTTAATGAATCTGTGATTGCCTTTCTCTGTGGAAATATCTTCATTGGTATCAATTTTTAAGTAACTCCAAAAAGTGATATGATAGGATATGTGTCTTTTGCTTTCTCACTGACTACAGGTGGCGTGATTACGTCTAGACTCATCTATGGTGCTGCAAATGGCATTGTTTCATTTTTTTCACTAGCGAATATTCCATCTGTACATGGAGGAGTTCTTCTGTGTCCACCCATCTGTTGGTGGACTTTTTGGTTACTTCCATATCTTGGCTATTGTAATACTGTGCCATGCAGATTTGCCTGCCTGTGTCTTTCCAATTCTCTCTTCTTAGATTATAGGTCGAGGAGTGGGCCTGCTGGATCATATGGTAGCTCAATGTTGACCTTTTTAATGCACCTCCATTCTGTTCTATTTCGTGGCCCTTTCCAAGTTACGTCCCCCTTGAAGTTGAGGGTATGCATTTCTCTACAACACCTTCAGCATTTATTGTTTGTAGTTTTCTTGCTGATGGTTATTCTGACAAGTGTGATCTGATACCTCTTTGTGGTTGAATTCGCACGTGCCTCATAATCCATTGAAATTGAGCTTGAAGGCAAGTCCTTTTTATTTTTCAAGCTGTGATTACCTCTTAGTTCTTGAAAGTGTTCTCTTAAAGTATGTGTCACATTTTGAAATGTTTTGGCCATTACCTCCCTCAAGACATTTTGAGGGCGGGTTTCATTGACAGTCCTGCATTACTCCTTCCTATGAAATGACCATTAGCACAGGCTTTAAAGCTGGTTTTGCAGGTAACTGCCATAGGGTGGCAGCCGTTCTATGTTCCCCACCCTTGTAACTAGGGGAAAGCCCTTGCGGCCTGTGGTGTTTCTCGGTTATAAATTAGAGTGGAGTGTGCCTGGACAAACCCACACAAGCTGATGTCTCTTTACTTTTGTTGGATTTTTAAATTTAATTTTTATTTTTTATTGGAGTAATTTTCCACTGTGTACGTGGACCACTTCTACTTTGTGCATTCCTCGGTTGATGGACATTTTCATTGCTTCCAATTGTTGGCTATGGTAAATATTGTTGGAGAGCATGATTGCCAGCCTGTGACTTTTTGATTCTCATTTTCTCAGGTGATAGGCCCAGCAGTGGGTGTGATTCATTGACTGGTAGCACCGTGTTTCCCTTTTCAAAGCACCTACTTTGTGTTTTCATTAGTGGCTCTTACCACGTCCCCCTTAGAATCGAGGGTACGCATTTCTCCACAATCGCTTCAGCATTTATTGTTTGCAGCATTTATGCTAATGGCCCTTCTGGCTGCTGTGAGCTGATAGGTTTCTGTAATTTGGGTTTGCATGTCTCTGAAAATTCGTAAAACTCATCATTTTTCTCCGCCGTTTTCTTTTCTGTTAAAAAAAGGAAACAATTGGGAATACAATATAACTCTTGAAATTGTCTTCTTGGAAGGTTGCCCTCTGTTTAATTTTTTGGTCAATTTTCCACCCCAGAAATTTTTAGAGAGCAGGTGTCATTTCCCGAACTGCAAGTTTGGTGAATATTTAGTGACCTTTAGCAATGGGTTTAAAGGTGATGTTGTGGGAAGTGGCCTCAAGCAGGCAGCATTTCTCCATTCCCAAATCTGGGTACTAGGGCAGCAGAGCCTTTCTGGAAGTTGTGTTCCTAGGTTGTAAATTACATTGGAATGTGCATGGAAAAACCCCCATAAGTTTATGTCTCATTATTTCTTCTTGGTGTTAAAATTTTTTTTAATTGGGGTAAAGCTTAGAATATTGGTTCTCCTAGGTGTACACAATCTGCTTCATTTGTACATTATATATGTCTATTCAAGTACAGATCCTCTTCCCATGTAAAATGTTACAGAGGGTTCCACACACCTCCCTTGCTATCTGGTCGGTCTTTTTGTGATATATATATAATATGTGTTTGTATACATATAGTAACACTAATCTTAATTTATCCATTCCCCCCACCTTTCCTTTTAGATGAGCATAGTTTGTTTTCTAAGTCTGTGAGTGTCTTTCTCTGTGGAAATATGTTCATTTGTGTCAGTTATTAGATAACGCCTATAAGTGATATCATAGAATATAGGTCTTTTGCTTTCCGACTTACCTCATGTTTCGTGATTACCTCCAGACTCATTTGTGGTGCCTCAAAGAGCAATGGTTCATTGTTTTCCATGGCTAATATTCCATTGTGTACATGGACCACTTCTTCTTTATCCATTCACCTGTTGTTGGACATTTTGATTGCTTCACTGTCTTGGCTATTGTGAATAAGGCTGCACTGCAGCTTTTGCGGCCTGTGTCTTCTCGATTCTTGTCTTCTCAGGTGAGACGTCCAATGATGCGCCTGCTGGATTGAATGGTGCCTCCATTTTTACTTTTAAACACAGCTCCTTTCTTTTCTCATTATTGGCTGTTACCCCTTTACGTCTCACCAGCAGGTAGAGGGTACACAGTTCTCTGAAACCCCGTCAGCATTTATTGTTCGTAGACTTTTTGCTGATGGTCAGTCGACTGGTGTAAGTTGAAACTTTTTGTAGATTAGATTGCATGCGTCTAACACTCCCTGAGGTTGAGCTTTTATCCATTTTCCTTGTTTTTAAAAAGAGTGTGAGGAAAACTTAACTCTTCATAATCTCTTCTTGAAACATTTGCCTGTTTTGAATTTTTTTGTCCATTCCCTACTTCAGCACCAATGTTTAGAGCAAGTGTCTTTTACAGCCCTGAGTCCTTGTGAATGTTAAGTGACCATTAGCTGTGAGTTTAAAGCTGCTCTTGCAGGAAACGGCCACAAGGCTGCAGCATTTCTCCTTTACCAAATCTGGTTACTAGGGAAACAGAGCCTTAATGGAAGTGGTGTTCTAGGTTGTATATTAGAATGGAATATGCCAGGAAAAAGCCCTTTAGTTTATGTCTCATTACTTCTTGTTCATATTTGTAATTGACTTTTTATTTTTTATCCCAGCAAATTTGATTACAATGGTTTGTTTGCTCTAGGTGTGCAAGATGTGGTTCTTTCACACATATACGTGTATCTATTCTTCCTCGCATCCTTTTCCCATGTAGGTTATGGCACAATGTTGAGTAGTCTCTCTCCTGGTCTTCCGTACGTCTTTGGTGGTTATATATTTCACATGGTATGTATATCTTTGTTAACCCCAATATGGTAATGTAACCAACCCTCATCCCTTTCTATTTGGTGAACCATAAGTTTTTTAATGAATCTGTGATTGCCTTTCTCTGTGGAAATATCTTCATTGGTATCAATTTTTAAGTAACTCCAAAAAGTGATATGATAGGATATGTGTCTTTTGCTTTCTCACTGACTACAGGTGGCGTGATTACGTCTAGACTCATCTATGGTGCTGCAAATGGCATTGTTTCATTTTTTTCACTAGCGAATATTCCATCTGTACATGGAGGAGTTCTTCTGTGTCCACCCATCTGTTGGTGGACTTTTTGGTTACTTCCATATCTTGGCTATTGTAATACTGTGCCATGCAGATTTGCCTGCCTGTGTCTTTCCAATTCTCTCTTCTTAGATTATAGGTCGAGGAGTGGGCCTGCTGGATCATATGGTAGCTCAATGTTGACCTTTTTAATGCACCTCCATTCTGTTCTATTTCGTGGCCCTTTCCAAGTTACGTCCCCCTTGAGGTTGAGGGTATGCATTTCTCTACAACACCTTCAGCATTTATTGTTTGTAGTTTTCTTGCTGATGGTTATTCTGACAAGTGTGATCTGATACCTCTTTGTGGTTGAATTCGCACGTGCCTCATAATCCATTGAAATTGAGCTTGAAGGCAAGTCCTTTTTATTTTTCAAGCTGTGATTACCTCTTAGTTCTTGAAAGTGTTCTCTTAAAGTATGTGTCACATTTTGAAATGTTTTGGCCATTACCTCCCTCAAGACATTTTGAGGGCGGGTTTCATTTACAGTCCTGCATTACTCCTTCCTATGAAATGACCATTAGCACAGGCTTTAAAGCTGGTTTTGCAGGTAACTGCCATAGGGTGGCAGCCGTTCTATGTTCCCCACCCTTGTAACTAGGGGAAAGCCCTTGCGGCCTGTGGTGTTTCTAGGTTATAAATTAGAGTGGAGTGTGCCTGGACAAACCCACACAAGCTGATGTCTCTTTACTTTTGTTGGATTTTTAAATTTAATTTTTATTTTTTATTGGAGTAATTTTCCACTGTGTACGTGGACCACTTCTACTTTGTGCATTCCTCGGTTGATGGACATTTTCATTGCTTCCAATTGTTGGCTATGGTAAATATTGTTGGAGTGCATGATTGCCAGCCTGTGACTTTTTGATTCTCATTTTCTCAGGTGATAGGCCCAGCAGTGGGTGTGATTCATTGACTGGTAGCACCGTGTTTCCCTTTTCAAAGCACCTACTTTGTGTTTTCATTAGTGGCTCTTACCACGTCCCCCTTAGAATCGAGGGTACGCATTTCTCCACAATCGCTTCAGCATTTATTGTTTGCAGCATTTATGCTAATGGCCCTTCTGGCTGCTGTGAGCTGATAGGTTTCTGTAATTTGGGTTTGCATGTCTCTGAAAATTCGTAGAACTCATCATTTTTCTCCGCCGTTTTCTTTTCTGTTAAAAAAAGGAAACAATTGGGAATACAATATAACTCTTGAAATTGTCTTCTTGGAAGGTTGCCCTCTGTTTAATTTTTTGGTCAATTTTCCACCCCAGAAATTTTTAGAGAGCAGGTGTCATTTCCCGAACTGCAAGTTTGGTGAATATTTAGTGACCTTTAGCAATGGGTTTAAAGGTGATGTTGTGGGAAGTGGCCTCAAGCAGGCAGCATTTCTCCATTCCCAAATCTGGGTACTAGGGCAGCAGAGCCTTTCTGGAAGTTGTGTTCCTAGGTTGTAAATTACATTGGAATGTGCATGGAAAAACCCCCATAAGTTTATGTCTCATTATTTCTTCTTGGTGTTAAAAATTTTTTTAATTGGGGTAAAGCTTCGAATATTGGTTCTCCTAGGTGTACACAATCTGCTTCATTTGTACATTATATATGTCTATTCAAGTACAGATCCTCTTCCCATGTAAAATGTTACAGAGGGTTCCGCACACCTCCCTTGCTATATGGTCGGTCTTTTTGTGATATGTATATAATATGTGTTTGTATACATATAGTAACACTAATCTTAATTTATCCATTCCCCCCACCTTTCCTTTTAGATGAGCATAGTTTGTTTTCTAAGTCTGTGAGTGTCTTTCTCTGTGGAAATATGTTCATTTGTGTCAGTTATTAGATAACGCCTATAAGTGATATCATAGAATATAGGTCTTTTGCTTTCCGACTTACCTCATGTTTCGTGATTACCTCCAGACTCATTTGTGGTGCCTCAAAGAGCAATGGTTCATTGTTTTCCATGGCTAATATTCCATTGTGTACATGGACCACTTCTTCTTTATCCATTCACCTGTTGTTGGACATTTTGATTGCTTCACTGTCTTGGCTATTGTGAATAAGGCTGCACTGCAGCTTTTGCGGCCTGTGTCTTCTCGATTCTTGTCTTCTCAGGTGAGACGTCCAATGATGCGCCTGCTGGATTGAATGGTGCCTCCATTTTTACTTTTAAACACAGCTCCTTTCTTTTCTCATTATTGGCTGTTACCCCTTTACGTCTCACCAGCAGGTAGAGGGTACACAGTTCTCTGAAACCCCGTCAGCATTTATTGTTTGTAGACTTTTTGCTGATGGTCAGTCGACTGGTGTAAGTTGAAACTTTTTGTAGATTAGATTGCATGCGTCTAACACTCCCTGAGGTTGAGCTTTTATCCATTTTCCTTGTTTTTAAAAAGAGTATGAGGAAAACTTAACTCTTCATAATCTCTTCTTGAAACATTTGCCTGTTTTGAATTTTTTTGTCCATTCCCTACTTCAGCACCAATGTTTAGAGCAAGTGTCTTTTACAGCCCTGAGTCCTTGTGAATGTTAAGTGACCATTAGCTGTGAGTTTAAAGCTGCTCTTGCAGGAAACGGCCACAAGGCTGCAGCATTTCTCCTTTACCAAATCTGGTTACTAGGGAAACAGAGCCTTAATGGAAGTGGTGTTCTAGGTTGTATATTAGAATGGAATATGCCAGGAAAAAGCCCTTTAGTTTATGTCTCATTACTTCTTGTTCATATTTGTAATTGACTTTTTATTTTTTATCCCAGCAAATTTGATTACAATGGTTTGTTTGCTCTAGGTGTGCAAGATGTGGTTCTTTCACACATATACGTGTATCTATTCTTCCTCGCATCCTTTTCCCATGTAGGTTATGGCACAATGTTGAGTAGTCTCTCTCCTGGTCTTCCGTACGTCTTTGGTGGTTATATATTTCACATGGTATGTATATCTTTGTTAACCCCAATATGGTAATGTAACCAACCCTCATCCCTTTCTATTTGGTGAACCATAAGTTTTTTAATGAATCTGTGATTGCCTTTCTCTGTGGAAATATCTTCATTGGTATCAATTTTTAAGTAACTCCAAAAAGTGATATGATAGGATATGTGTCTTTTGCTTTCTCACTGACTACAGGTGGCGTGATTACGTCTAGACTCATCTATGGTGCTGCAAATGGCATTGTTTCGTTTTTTTCACTAGCGAATATTCCATCTGTACATGGAGGAGTTCTTCTGTGTCCACCCATCTGTTGGTGGACTTTTTGGTTACTTCCATATCTTGGCTATTGTAATACTGTGCCATGCAGATTTGCCTGCCTGTGTCTTTCCAATTCTCTCTTCTTAGATTATAGGTCGAGGAGTGGGCCTGCTGGATCATATGGTAGCTCAATGTTGACCTTTTTAATGCACCTCCATTCTGTTCTATTTCGTGGCCCTTTCCAAGTTACGTCCCCCTTGAGGTTGAGGGTATGCATTTCTCTACAACACCTTCAGCATTTATTGTTTGTAGTTTTCTTGCTGATGGTTATTCTGACAAGTGTGATCTGATACCTCTTTGTGGTTGAATTCGCACGTGCCTCATAATCCATTGAAATTGAGCTTGAAGGCAAGTCCTTTTTATTTTTCAAGCTGTGATTACCTCTTAGTTCTTGAAAGTGTTCTCTTAAAGTATGTGTCACATTTTGAAATGTTTTGGCCATTACCTCCCTCAAGACATTTTGAGGGCGGGTTTCATTTACAGTCCTGCATTACTCCTTCCTATGAAATGACCATTAGCACAGGCTTTAAAGCTGGTTTTGCAGGTAACTGCCATAGGGTGGCAGCCGTTCTATGTTCCCCACCCTTGTAACTAGGGGAAAGCCCTTGCGGCCTGTGGTGTTTCTCGGTTATAAATTAGAGTGGAGTGTGCCTGGACAAACCCACACAAGCTGATGTCTCTTTACTTTTGTTGGATTTTTAAATTTAATTTTTATTTTTTATTGGAGTAATTTTCCACTGTGTACGTGGACCACTTCTACTTTGTGCATTCCTCGGTTGATGGACATTTTCATTGCTTCCAATTGTTGGCTATGGTAAATATTGTTGGAGTGCATGATTGCCAGCCTGTGACTTTTTGATTCTCATTTTCTCAGGTGATAGGCCCAGCAGTGGGTGTGATTCATTGACTGGTAGCACCGTGTTTCCCTTTTCAAAGCACCTACTTTGTGTTTTCATTAGTGGCTCTTACCACGTCCCCCTTAGAATCGAGGGTACGCATTTCTCCACAATCGCTTCAGCATTTATTGTTTGCAGCATTTATGCTAATGGCCCTTCTGGCTGCTGTGAGCTGATAGGTTTCTGTAATTTGGGTTTGCATGTCTCTGAAAATTCGTAAAACTCATCATTTTTCTCCGCCGTTTTCTTTTCTGTTAAAAAAAGGAAACAATTGGGAATACAATATAACTCTTGAAATTGTCTTCTTGGAAGGTTGCCCTCTGTTTAATTTTTTGGTCAATTTTCCACCCCAGAAATTTTTAGAGAGCAGGTGTCATTTCCCGAACTGCAAGTTTGGTGAATATTTAGTGACCTTTAGCAATGGGTTTAAAGGTGATGTTGTGGGAAGTGGCCTCAAGCAGGCAGCATTTCTCCATTCCCAAATCTGGGTACTAGGGCAGCAGAGCCTTTCTGGAAGTTGTGTTCCTAGGTTGTAAATTACATTGGAATGTGCATGGAAAAACCCCCATAAGTTTATGTCTCATTATTTCTTCTTGGTGTTAAAATTTTTTTTAATTGGGGTAAAGCTTCGAATATTGGTTCTCCTAGGTGTACACAATCTGCTTCATTTGTACATTATATATGTCTATTCAAGTACAGATCCTCTTCCCATGTAAAATGTTACAGAGGGTTCCGCACACCTCCCTTGCTATATGGTCGGTCTTTTTGTGATATATATATAATATGTGTTTGTATACATATAGTAACACTAATCTTAATTTATCCATTCCCCCCACCTTTCCTTTTAGATGAGCATAGTTTGTTTTCTAAGTCTGTGAGTGTCTTTCTCTGTGGAAATATGTTCATTTGTGTCAGTTATTAGATAACGCCTATAAGTGATATCATAGAATATAGGTCTTTTGCTTTCCGACTTACCTCATGTTTCGTGATTATTTCCAGACTCATTTGTGGTGCCTCAAAGAGCAATGGTTCATTGTTTTCCATGGCTAATATTCCATTGTGTACATGGACCACTTCTTCTTTATCCATTCACCTGTTGTTGGACATTTTGATTGCTTCACTGTCTTGGCTATTGTGAATAAGGCTGCACTGCAGCTTTTGCGGCCTGTGTCTTCTCGATTCTTGTCTTCTCAGGTGAGACGTCCAATGATGCGCCTGCTGGATTGAATGGTGCCTCCATTTTTACTTTTAAACACAGCTCCTTTCTTTTCTCATTATTGGCTGTTATCCCTTTACGTCTCACCAGCAGGTAGAGGGTACACAGTTCTCTGAAACCCCGTCAGCATTTATTGTTTGTAGACTTTTTGCTGATGGTCAGTCGACTGGTGTAAGTTGAAACTTTTTGTAGATTAGATTGCATGCGTCTAACACTCCCTGAGGTTGAGCTTTTATCCATTTTCCTTGTTTTTAAAAAGAGTGTGAGGAAAACTTAACTCTTCATAATCTCTTCTTGAAACATTTGCCTGTTTTGAATTTTTTTGTCCATTCCCTACTTCAGCACCAATGTTTAGAGCAAGTGTCTTTTACAGCCCTGAGTCCTTGTGAATGTTAAGTGACCATTAGCTGTGAGTTTAAAGCTGCTCTTGCAGGAAACGGCCACAAGGCTGCAGCATTTCTCCTTTACCAAATCTGGTTACTAGGGAAACAGAGCCTTAATGGAAGTGGTGTTCTAGGTTGTATATTAGAATGGAATATGCCAGGAAAAAGCCCTTTAGTTTATGTCTCATTACTTCTTGTTCATATTTGTAATTGACTTTTTATTTTTTATCCCAGCAAATTTGATTACAATGGTTTGTTTGCTCTAGGTGTGCAAGATGTGGTTCTTTCACACATATACGTGTATCTATTCTTCCTCGCATCCTTTTCCCATGTAGGTTATGGCACAATGTTGAGTAGTCTCTCTCCTGGTCTTCCGTACGTCTTTGGTGGTTATATATTTCACATGGTATGTATATCTTTGTTAACCCCAATATGGTAATGTAACCAACCCTCATCCCTTTCTATTTGGTGAACCATAAGTTTTTTAATGAATCTGTGATTGCCTTTCTCTGTGGAAATATCTTCATTGGTATCAATTTTTAAGTAACTCCAAAAAGTGATATGATAGGATATGTGTCTTTTGCTTTCTCACTGACTACAGGTGGCGTGATTACGTCTAGACTCATCTATGGTGCTGCAAATGGCATTGTTTCATTTTTTTCACTAGCGAATATTCCATCTGTACATGGAGGAGTTCTTCTGTGTCCACCCATCTGTTGGTGGACTTTTTGGTTACTTCCATATCTTGGCTATTGTAATACTGTGCCATGCAGATTTGCCTGCCTGTGTCTTTCCAATTCTCTCTTCTTAGATTATAGGTCGAGGAGTGGGCCTGCTGGATCATATGGTAGCTCAATGTTGACCTTTTTAATGCACCTCCATTCTGTTCTATTTCGTGGCCCTTTCCAAGTTACGTCCCCCTTGAGGTTGAGGGTATGCATTTCTCTACAACACCTTCAGCATTTATTGTTTGTAGTTTTCTTGCTGATGGTTATTCTGACAAGTGTGATCTGATACCTCTTTGTGGTTGAATTCGCACGTGCCTCATAATCCATTGAAATTGAGCTTGAAGGCAAGTCCTTTTTATTTTTCAAGCTGTGATTACCTCTTAGTTCTTGAAAGTGTTCTCTTAAAGTATGTGTCACATTTTGAAATGTTTTGGCCATTACCTCCCTCAAGACATTTTGAGGGCGGGTTTCATTTACAGTCCTGCATTACTCCTTCCTATGAAATGACCATTAGCACAGGCTTTAAAGCTGGTTTTGCAGGTAACTGCCATAGGGTGGCAGCCGTTCTATGTTCCCCACCCTTGTAACTAGGGGAAAGCCCTTGCGGCCTGTGGTGTTTCTCGGTTATAAATTAGAGTGGAGTGTGCCTGGACAAACCCACACAAGCTGATGTCTCTTTACTTTTGTTGGATTTTTAAATTTAATTTTTATTTTTTATTGGAGTAATTTTCCACTGTGTACGTGGACCACTTCTACTTTGTGCATTCCTCGGTTGATGGACATTTTCATTGCTTCCAATTGTTGGCTATGGTAAATATTGTTGGAGTGCATGATTGCCAGCCTGTGACTTTTTGATTCTCATTTTCTCAGGTGATAGGCCCAGCAGTGGGTGTGATTCATTGACTGGTAGCACCGTGTTTCCCTTTTCAAAGCACCTACTTTGTGTTTTCATTAGTGGCTCTTACCACGTCCCCCTTAGAATCGAGGGTACGCATTTCTCCACAATCGCTTCAGCATTTATTGTTTGCAGCATTTATGCTAATGGCCCTTCTGGCTGCTGTGAGCTGATAGGTTTCTGTAATTTGGGTTTGCATGTCTCTGAAAATTCGTAAAACTCATCATTTTTCTCCGCCGTTTTCTTTTCTGTTAAAAAAAGGAAACAATTGGGAATACAATATAACTCTTGAAATTGTCTTCTTGGAAGGTTGCCCTCTGTTTAATTTTTTGGTCAATTTTCCACCCCAGAAATTTTTAGAGAGCAGGTGTCATTTCCCGAACTGCAAGTTTGGTGAATATTTAGTGACCTTTAGCAATGGGTTTAAAGGTGATGTTGTGGGAAGTGGCCTCAAGCAGGCAGCATTTCTCCATTCCCAAATCTGGGTACTAGGGCAGCAGAGCCTTTCTGGAAGTTGTGTTCCTAGGTTGTAAATTACATTGGAATGTGCATGGAAAAACCCCCATAAGTTTATGTCTCATTATTTCTTCTTGGTGTTAAAATTTTTTTTAATTGGGGTAAAGCTTCGAATATTGGTTCTCCTAGGTGTACACAATCTGCTTCATTTGTACATTATATATGTCTATTCAAGTACAGATCCTCTTCCCATGTAAAATGTTACAGAGGGTTCCGCACACCTCCCTTGCTATATGGTCGGTCTTTTTGTGATATATATATAATATGTGTTTGTATACATATAGTAACACTAATCTTAATTTATCCATTCCCCCCACCTTTCCTTTTAGATGAGCATAGTTTGTTTTCTAAGTCTGTGAGTGTCTTTCTCTGTGGAAATATGTTCATTTGTGTCAGTTATTAGATAACGCCTATAAGTGATATCATAGAATATAGGTCTTTTGCTTTCCGACTTACCTCATGTTTCGTGATTATTTCCAGACTCATTTGTGGTGCCTCAAAGAGCAATGGTTCATTGTTTTCCATGGCTAATATTCCATTGTGTACATGGACCACTTCTTCTTTATCCATTCACCTGTTGTTGGACATTTTGATTGCTTCACTGTCTTGGCTATTGTGAATAAGGCTGCACTGCAGCTTTTGCGGCCTGTGTCTTCTCGATTCTTGTCTTCTCAGGTGAGACGTCCAATGATGCGCCTGCTGGATTGAATGGTGCCTCCATTTTTACTTTTAAACACAGCTCCTTTCTTTTCTCATTATTGGCTGTTATCCCTTTACGTCTCACCAGCAGGTAGAGGGTACACAGTTCTCTGAAACCCCGTCAGCATTTATTGTTTGTAGACTTTTTGCTGATGGTCAGTCGACTGGTGTAAGTTGAAACTTTTTGTAGATTAGATTGCATGCGTCTAACACTCCCTGAGGTTGAGCTTTTATCCATTTTCCTTGTTTTTAAAAAGAGTGTGAGGAAAACTTAACTCTTCATAATCTCTTCTTGAAACATTTGCCTGTTTTGAATTTTTTTGTCCATTCCCTACTTCAGCACCAATGTTTAGAGCAAGTGTCTTTTACAGCCCTGAGTCCTTGTGAATGTTAAGTGACCATTAGCTGTGAGTTTAAAGCTGCTCTTGCAGGAAACGGCCACAAGGCTGCAGCATTTCTCCTTTACCAAATCTGGTTACTAGGGAAACAGAGCCTTAATGGAAGTGGTGTTCTAGGTTGTATATTAGAATGGAATATGCCAGGAAAAAGCCCTTTAGTTTATGTCTCATTACTTCTTGTTCATATTTGTAATTGACTTTTTATTTTTTATCCCAGCAAATTTGATTACAATGGTTTGTTTGCTCTAGGTGTGCAAGATGTGGTTCTTTCACACATATACGTGTATCTATTCTTCCTCGCATCCTTTTCCCATGTAGGTTATGGCACAATGTTGAGTAGTCTCTCTCCTGGTCTTCCGTACGTCTTTGGTGGTTATATATTTCACATGGTATGTATATCTTTGTTAACCCCAATATGGTAATGTAACCAACCCTCATCCCTTTCTATTTGGTGAACCATAAGTTTTTTAATGAATCTGTGATTGCCTTTCTCTGTGGAAATATCTTCATTGGTATCAATTTTTAAGTAACTCCAAAAAGTGATATGATAGGATATGTGTCTTTTGCTTTCTCACTGACTACAGGTGGCGTGATTACGTCTAGACTCATCTATGGTGCTGCAAATGGCATTGTTTCATTTTTTTCACTAGCGAATATTCCATCTGTACATGGAGGAGTTCTTCTGTGTCCACCCATCTGTTGGTGGACTTTTTGGTTACTTCCATATCTTGGCTATTGTAATACTGTGCCATGCAGATTTGCCTGCCTGTGTCTTTCCAATTCTCTCTTCTTAGATTATAGGTCGAGGAGTGGGCCTGCTGGATCATATGGTAGCTCAATGTTGACCTTTTTAATGCACCTCCATTCTGTTCTATTTCGTGGCCCTTTCCAAGTTACGTCCCCCTTGAGGTTGAGGGTATGCATTTCTCTACAACACCTTCAGCATTTATTGTTTGTAGTTTTCTTGCTGATGGTTATTCTGACAAGTGTGATCTGATACCTCTTTGTGGTTGAATTCGCACGTGCCTCATAATCCATTGAAATTGAGCTTGAAGGCAAGTCCTTTTTATTTTTCAAGCTGTGATTACCTCTTAGTTCTTGAAAGTGTTCTCTTAAAGTATGTGTCACATTTTGAAATGTTTTGGCCATTACCTCCCTCAAGACATTTTGAGGGCGGGTTTCATTTACAGTCCTGCATTACTCCTTCCTATGAAATGACCATTAGCACAGGCTTTAAAGCTGGTTTTGCAGGTAACTGCCATAGGGTGGCAGCCGTTCTATGTTCCCCACCCTTGTAACTAGGGGAAAGCCCTTGCGGCCTGTGGTGTTTCTCGGTTATAAATTAGAGTGGAGTGTGCCTGGACAAACCCACACAAGCTGATGTCTCTTTACTTTTGTTGGATTTTTAAATTTAATTTTTATTTTTTATTGGAGTAATTTTCCACTGTGTACGTGGACCACTTCTACTTTGTGCATTCCTCGGTTGATGGACATTTTCATTGCTTCCAATTGTTGGCTATGGTAAATATTGTTGGAGTGCATGATTGCCAGCCTGTGACTTTTTGATTCTCATTTTCTCAGGTGATAGGCCCAGCAGTGGGTGTGATTCATTGACTGGTAGCACCGTGTTTCCCTTTTCAAAGCACCTACTTTGTGTTTTCATTAGTGGCTCTTACCACGTCCCCCTTAGAATCGAGGGTACGCATTTCTCCACAATCGCTTCAGCATTTATTGTTTGCAGCATTTATGCTAATGGCCCTTCTGGCTGCTGTGAGCTGATAGGTTTCTGTAATTTGGGTTTGCATGTCTCTGAAAATTCGTAAAACTCATCATTTTTCTCCGCCGTTTTCTTTTCTGTTAAAAAAAGGAAACAATTGGGAATACAATATAACTCTTGAAATTGTCTTCTTGGAAGGTTGCCCTCTGTTTAATTTTTTGGTCAATTTTCCACCCCAGAAATTTTTAGAGAGCAGGTGTCATTTCCCGAACTGCAAGTTTGGTGAATATTTAGTGACCTTTAGCAATGGGTTTAAAGGTGATGTTGTGGGAAGTGGCCTCAAGCAGGCAGCATTTCTCCATTCCCAAATCTGGGTACTAGGGCAGCAGAGCCTTTCTGGAAGTTGTGTTCCTAGGTTGTAAATTACATTGGAATGTGCATGGAAAAACCCCCATAAGTTTATGTCTCATTATTTCTTCTTGGTGTTAAAATTTTTTTTAATTGGGGTAAAGCTTCGAATATTGGTTCTCCTAGGTGTACACAATCTGCTTCATTTGTACATTATATATGTCTATTCAAGTACAGATCCTCTTCCCATGTAAAATGTTACAGAGGGTTCCGCACACCTCCCTTGCTATATGGTCGGTCTTTTTGTGATATATATATAATATGTGTTTGTATACATATAGTAACACTAATCTTAATTTATCCATTCCCCCCACCTTTCCTTTTAGATGAGCATAGTTTGTTTTCTAAGTCTGTGAGTGTCTTTCTCTGTGGAAATATGTTCATTTGTGTCAGTTATTAGATAACGCCTATAAGTGATATCATAGAATATAGGTCTTTTGCTTTCCGACTTACCTCATGTTTCGTGATTATTTCCAGACTCATTTGTGGTGCCTCAAAGAGCAATGGTTCATTGTTTTCCATGGCTAATATTCCATTGTGTACATGGACCACTTCTTCTTTATCCATTCACCTGTTGTTGGACATTTTGATTGCTTCACTGTCTTGGCTATTGTGAATAAGGCTGCACTGCAGCTTTTGCGGCCTGTGTCTTCTCGATTCTTGTCTTCTCAGGTGAGACGTCCAATGATGCGCCTGCTGGATTGAATGGTGCCTCCATTTTTACTTTTAAACACAGCTCCTTTCTTTTCTCATTATTGGCTGTTATCCCTTTACGTCTCACCAGCAGGTAGAGGGTACACAGTTCTCTGAAACCCCGTCAGCATTTATTGTTTGTAGACTTTTTGCTGATGGTCAGTCGACTGGTGTAAGTTGAAACTTTTTGTAGATTAGATTGCATGCGTCTAACACTCCCTGAGGTTGAGCTTTTATCCATTTTCCTTGTTTTTAAAAAGAGTGTGAGGAAAACTTAACTCTTCATAATCTCTTCTTGAAACATTTGCCTGTTTTGAATTTTTTTGTCCATTCCCTACTTCAGCACCAATGTTTAGAGCAAGTGTCTTTTACAGCCCTGAGTCCTTGTGAATGTTAAGTGACCATTAGCTGTGAGTTTAAAGCTGCTCTTGCAGGAAACGGCCACAAGGCTGCAGCATTTCTCCTTTACCAAATCTGGTTACTAGGGAAACAGAGCCTTAATGGAAGTGGTGTTCTAGGTTGTATATTAGAATGGAATATGCCAGGAAAAAGCCCTTTAGTTTATGTCTCATTACTTCTTGTTCATATTTGTAATTGACTTTTTATTTTTTATCCCAGCAAATTTGATTACAATGGTTTGTTTGCTCTAGGTGTGCAAGATGTGGTTCTTTCACACATATACGTGTATCTATTCTTCCTCGCATCCTTTTCCCATGTAGGTTATGGCACAATGTTGAGTAGTCTCTCTCCTGGTCTTCCGTACGTCTTTGGTGGTTATATATTTCACATGGTATGTATATCTTTGTTAACCCCAATATGGTAATGTAACCAACCCTCATCCCTTTCTATTTGGTGAACCATAAGTTTTTTAATGAATCTGTGATTGCCTTTCTCTGTGGAAATATCTTCATTGGTATCAATTTTTAAGTAACTCCAAAAAGTGATATGATAGGATATGTGTCTTTTGCTTTCTCACTGACTACAGGTGGCGTGATTACGTCTAGACTCATCTATGGTGCTGCAAATGGCATTGTTTCATTTTTTTCACTAGCGAATATTCCATCTGTACATGGAGGAGTTCTTCTGTGTCCACCCATCTGTTGGTGGACTTTTTGGTTACTTCCATATCTTGGCTATTGTAATACTGTGCCATGCAGATTTGCCTGCCTGTGTCTTTCCAATTCTCTCTTCTTAGATTATAGGTCGAGGAGTGGGCCTGCTGGATCATATGGTAGCTCAATGTTGACCTTTTTAATGCACCTCCATTCTGTTCTATTTCGTGGCCCTTTCCAAGTTACGTCCCCCTTGAGGTTGAGGGTATGCATTTCTCTACAACACCTTCAGCATTTATTGTTTGTAGTTTTCTTGCTGATGGTTATTCTGACAAGTGTGATCTGATACCTCTTTGTGGTTGAATTCGCACGTGCCTCATAATCCATTGAAATTGAGCTTGAAGGCAAGTCCTTTTTATTTTTCAAGCTGTGATTACCTCTTAGTTCTTGAAAGTGTTCTCTTAAAGTATGTGTCACATTTTGAAATGTTTTGGCCATTACCTCCCTCAAGACATTTTGAGGGCGGGTTTCATTTACAGTCCTGCATTACTCCTTCCTATGAAATGACCATTAGCACAGGCTTTAAAGCTGGTTTTGCAGGTAACTGCCATAGGGTGGCAGCCGTTCTATGTTCCCCACCCTTGTAACTAGGGGAAAGCCCTTGCGGCCTGTGGTGTTTCTCGGTTATAAATTAGAGTGGAGTGTGCCTGGACAAACCCACACAAGCTGATGTCTCTTTACTTTTGTTGGATTTTTAAATTTAATTTTTATTTTTTATTGGAGTAATTTTCCACTGTGTACGTGGACCACTTCTACTTTGTGCATTCCTCGGTTGATGGACATTTTCATTGCTTCCAATTGTTGGCTATGGTAAATATTGTTGGAGTGCATGATTGCCAGCCTGTGACTTTTTGATTCTCATTTTCTCAGGTGATAGGCCCAGCAGTGGGTGTGATTCATTGACTGGTAGCACCGTGTTTCCCTTTTCAAAGCACCTACTTTGTGTTTTCATTAGTGGCTCTTACCACGTCCCCCTTAGAATCGAGGGTACGCATTTCTCCACAATCGCTTCAGCATTTATTGTTTGCAGCATTTATGCTAATGGCCCTTCTGGCTGCTGTGAGCTGATAGGTTTCTGTAATTTGGGTTTGCATGTCTCTGAAAATTCGTAAAACTCATCATTTTTCTCCGCCGTTTTCTTTTCTGTTAAAAAAAGGAAACAATTGGGAATACAATATAACTCTTGAAATTGTCTTCTTGGAAGGTTGCCCTCTGTTTAATTTTTTGGTCAATTTTCCACCCCAGAAATTTTTAGAGAGCAGGTGTCATTTCCCGAACTGCAAGTTTGGTGAATATTTAGTGACCTTTAGCAATGGGTTTAAAGGTGATGTTGTGGGAAGTGGCCTCAAGCAGGCAGCATTTCTCCATTCCCAAATCTGGGTACTAGGGCAGCAGAGCCTTTCTGGAAGTTGTGTTCCTAGGTTGTAAATTACATTGGAATGTGCATGGAAAAACCCCCATAAGTTTATGTCTCATTATTTCTTCTTGGTGTTAAAATTTTTTTTAATTGGGGTAAAGCTTCGAATATTGGTTCTCCTAGGTGTACACAATCTGCTTCATTTGTACATTATATATGTCTATTCAAGTACAGATCCTCTTCCCATGTAAAATGTTACAGAGGGTTCCGCACACCTCCCTTGCTATATGGTCGGTCTTTTTGTGATATATATATAATATGTGTTTGTATACATATAGTAACACTAATCTTAATTTATCCATTCCCCCCACCTTTCCTTTTAGATGAGCATAGTTTGTTTTCTAAGTCTGTGAGTGTCTTTCTCTGTGGAAATATGTTCATTTGTGTCAGTTATTAGATAACGCCTATAAGTGATATCATAGAATATAGGTCTTTTGCTTTCCGACTTACCTCATGTTTCGTGATTATTTCCAGACTCATTTGTGGTGCCTCAAAGAGCAATGGTTCATTGTTTTCCATGGCTAATATTCCATTGTGTACATGGACCACTTCTTCTTTATCCATTCACCTGTTGTTGGACATTTTGATTGCTTCACTGTCTTGGCTATTGTGAATAAGGCTGCACTGCAGCTTTTGCGGCCTGTGTCTTCTCGATTCTTGTCTTCTCAGGTGAGACGTCCAATGATGCGCCTGCTGGATTGAATGGTGCCTCCATTTTTACTTTTAAACACAGCTCCTTTCTTTTCTCATTATTGGCTGTTATCCCTTTACGTCTCACCAGCAGGTAGAGGGTACACAGTTCTCTGAAACCCCGTCAGCATTTATTGTTTGTAGACTTTTTGCTGATGGTCAGTCGACTGGTGTAAGTTGAAACTTTTTGTAGATTAGATTGCATGCGTCTAACACTCCCTGAGGTTGAGCTTTTATCCATTTTCCTTGTTTTTAAAAAGAGTGTGAGGAAAACTTAACTCTTCATAATCTCTTCTTGAAACATTTGCCTGTTTTGAATTTTTTTGTCCATTCCCTACTTCAGCACCAATGTTTAGAGCAAGTGTCTTTTACAGCCCTGAGTCCTTGTGAATGTTAAGTGACCATTAGCTGTGAGTTTAAAGCTGCTCTTGCAGGAAACGGCCACAAGGCTGCAGCATTTCTCCTTTACCAAATCTGGTTACTAGGGAAACAGAGCCTTAATGGAAGTGGTGTTCTAGGTTGTATATTAGAATGGAATATGCCAGGAAAAAGCCCTTTAGTTTATGTCTCATTACTTCTTGTTCATATTTGTAATTGACTTTTTATTTTTTATCCCAGCAAATTTGATTACAATGGTTTGTTTGCTCTAGGTGTGCAAGATGTGGTTCTTTCACACATATACGTGTATCTATTCTTCCTCGCATCCTTTTCCCATGTAGGTTATGGCACAATGTTGAGTAGTCTCTCTCCTGGTCTTCCGTACGTCTTTGGTGGTTATATATTTCACATGGTATGTATATCTTTGTTAACCCCAATATGGTAATGTAACCAACCCTCATCCCTTTCTATTTGGTGAACCATAAGTTTTTTAATGAATCTGTGATTGCCTTTCTCTGTGGAAATATCTTCATTGGTATCAATTTTTAAGTAACTCCAAAAAGTGATATGATAGGATATGTGTCTTTTGCTTTCTCACTGACTACAGGTGGCGTGATTACGTCTAGACTCATCTATGGTGCTGCAAATGGCATTGTTTCATTTTTTTCACTAGCGAATATTCCATCTGTACATGGAGGAGTTCTTCTGTGTCCACCCATCTGTTGGTGGACTTTTTGGTTACTTCCATATCTTGGCTATTGTAATACTGTGCCATGCAGATTTGCCTGCCTGTGTCTTTCCAATTCTCTCTTCTTAGATTATAGGTCGAGGAGTGGGCCTGCTGGATCATATGGTAGCTCAATGTTGACCTTTTTAATGCACCTCCATTCTGTTCTATTTCGTGGCCCTTTCCAAGTTACGTCCCCCTTGAGGTTGAGGGTATGCATTTCTCTACAACACCTTCAGCATTTATTGTTTGTAGTTTTCTTGCTGATGGTTATTCTGACAAGTGTGATCTGATACCTCTTTGTGGTTGAATTCGCACGTGCCTCATAATCCATTGAAATTGAGCTTGAAGGCAAGTCCTTTTTATTTTTCAAGCTGTGATTACCTCTTAGTTCTTGAAAGTGTTCTCTTAAAGTATGTGTCACATTTTGAAATGTTTTGGCCATTACCTCCCTCAAGACATTTTGAGGGCGGGTTTCATTTACAGTCCTGCATTACTCCTTCCTATGAAATGACCATTAGCACAGGCTTTAAAGCTGGTTTTGCAGGTAACTGCCATAGGGTGGCAGCCGTTCTATGTTCCCCACCCTTGTAACTAGGGGAAAGCCCTTGCGGCCTGTGGTGTTTCTCGGTTATAAATTAGAGTGGAGTGTGCCTGGACAAACCCACACAAGCTGATGTCTCTTTACTTTTGTTGGATTTTTAAATTTAATTTTTATTTTTTATTGGAGTAATTTTCCACTGTGTACGTGGACCACTTCTACTTTGTGCATTCCTCGGTTGATGGACATTTTCATTGCTTCCAATTGTTGGCTATGGTAAATATTGTTGGAGTGCATGATTGCCAGCCTGTGACTTTTTGATTCTCATTTTCTCAGGTGATAGGCCCAGCAGTGGGTGTGATTCATTGACTGGTAGCACCGTGTTTCCCTTTTCAAAGCACCTACTTTGTGTTTTCATTAGTGGCTCTTACCACGTCCCCCTTAGAATCGAGGGTACGCATTTCTCCACAATCGCTTCAGCATTTATTGTTTGCAGCATTTATGCTAATGGCCCTTCTGGCTGCTGTGAGCTGATAGGTTTCTGTAATTTGGGTTTGCATGTCTCTGAAAATTCGTAAAACTCATCATTTTTCTCCGCCGTTTTCTTTTCTGTTAAAAAAAGGAAACAATTGGGAATACAATATAACTCTTGAAATTGTCTTCTTGGAAGGTTGCCCTCTGTTTAATTTTTTGGTCAATTTTCCACCCCAGAAATTTTTAGAGAGCAGGTGTCATTTCCCGAACTGCAAGTTTGGTGAATATTTAGTGACCTTTAGCAATGGGTTTAAAGGTGATGTTGTGGGAAGTGGCCTCAAGCAGGCAGCATTTCTCCATTCCCAAATCTGGGTACTAGGGCAGCAGAGCCTTTCTGGAAGTTGTGTTCCTAGGTTGTAAATTACATTGGAATGTGCATGGAAAAACCCCCATAAGTTTATGTCTCATTATTTCTTCTTGGTGTTAAAATTTTTTTTAATTGGGGTAAAGCTTCGAATATTGGTTCTCCTAGGTGTACACAATCTGCTTCATTTGTACATTATATATGTCTATTCAAGTACAGATCCTCTTCCCATGTAAAATGTTACAGAGGGTTCCGCACACCTCCCTTGCTATATGGTCGGTCTTTTTGTGATATATATATAATATGTGTTTGTATACATATAGTAACACTAATCTTAATTTATCCATTCCCCCCACCTTTCCTTTTAGATGAGCATAGTTTGTTTTCTAAGTCTGTGAGTGTCTTTCTCTGTGGAAATATGTTCATTTGTGTCAGTTATTAGATAACGCCTATAAGTGATATCATAGAATATAGGTCTTTTGCTTTCCGACTTACCTCATGTTTCGTGATTATTTCCAGACTCATTTGTGGTGCCTCAAAGAGCAATGGTTCATTGTTTTCCATGGCTAATATTCCATTGTGTACATGGACCACTTCTTCTTTATCCATTCACCTGTTGTTGGACATTTTGATTGCTTCACTGTCTTGGCTATTGTGAATAAGGCTGCACTGCAGCTTTTGCGGCCTGTGTCTTCTCGATTCTTGTCTTCTCAGGTGAGACGTCCAATGATGCGCCTGCTGGATTGAATGGTGCCTCCATTTTTACTTTTAAACACAGCTCCTTTCTTTTCTCATTATTGGCTGTTATCCCTTTACGTCTCACCAGCAGGTAGAGGGTACACAGTTCTCTGAAACCCCGTCAGCATTTATTGTTTGTAGACTTTTTGCTGATGGTCAGTCGACTGGTGTAAGTTGAAACTTTTTGTAGATTAGATTGCATGCGTCTAACACTCCCTGAGGTTGAGCTTTTATCCATTTTCCTTGTTTTTAAAAAGAGTGTGAGGAAAACTTAACTCTTCATAATCTCTTCTTGAAACATTTGCCTGTTTTGAATTTTTTTGTCCATTCCCTACTTCAGCACCAATGTTTAGAGCAAGTGTCTTTTACAGCCCTGAGTCCTTGTGAATGTTAAGTGACCATTAGCTGTGAGTTTAAAGCTGCTCTTGCAGGAAACGGCCACAAGGCTGCAGCATTTCTCCTTTACCAAATCTGGTTACTAGGGAAACAGAGCCTTAATGGAAGTGGTGTTCTAGGTTGTATATTAGAATGGAATATGCCAGGAAAAAGCCCTTTAGTTTATGTCTCATTACTTCTTGTTCATATTTGTAATTGACTTTTTATTTTTTATCCCAGCAAATTTGATTACAATGGTTTGTTTGCTCTAGGTGTGCAAGATGTGGTTCTTTCACACATATACGTGTATCTATTCTTCCTCGCATCCTTTTCCCATGTAGGTTATGGCACAATGTTGAGTAGTCTCTCTCCTGGTCTTCCGTACGTCTTTGGTGGTTATATATTTCACATGGTATGTATATCTTTGTTAACCCCAATATGGTAATGTAACCAACCCTCATCCCTTTCTATTTGGTGAACCATAAGTTTTTTAATGAATCTGTGATTGCCTTTCTCTGTGGAAATATCTTCATTGGTATCAATTTTTAAGTAACTCCAAAAAGTGATATGATAGGATATGTGTCTTTTGCTTTCTCACTGACTACAGGTGGCGTGATTACGTCTAGACTCATCTATGGTGCTGCAAATGGCATTGTTTCATTTTTTTCACTAGCGAATATTCCATCTGTACATGGAGGAGTTCTTCTGTGTCCACCCATCTGTTGGTGGACTTTTTGGTTACTTCCATATCTTGGCTATTGTAATACTGTGCCATGCAGATTTGCCTGCCTGTGTCTTTCCAATTCTCTCTTCTTAGATTATAGGTCGAGGAGTGGGCCTGCTGGATCATATGGTAGCTCAATGTTGACCTTTTTAATGCACCTCCATTCTGTTCTATTTCGTGGCCCTTTCCAAGTTACGTCCCCCTTGAGGTTGAGGGTATGCATTTCTCTACAACACCTTCAGCATTTATTGTTTGTAGTTTTCTTGCTGATGGTTATTCTGACAAGTGTGATCTGATACCTCTTTGTGGTTGAATTCGCACGTGCCTCATAATCCATTGAAATTGAGCTTGAAGGCAAGTCCTTTTTATTTTTCAAGCTGTGATTACCTCTTAGTTCTTGAAAGTGTTCTCTTAAAGTATGTGTCACATTTTGAAATGTTTTGGCCATTACCTCCCTCAAGACATTTTGAGGGCGGGTTTCATTTACAGTCCTGCATTACTCCTTCCTATGAAATGACCATTAGCACAGGCTTTAAAGCTGGTTTTGCAGGTAACTGCCATAGGGTGGCAGCCGTTCTATGTTCCCCACCCTTGTAACTAGGGGAAAGCCCTTGCGGCCTGTGGTGTTTCTCGGTTATAAATTAGAGTGGAGTGTGCCTGGACAAACCCACACAAGCTGATGTCTCTTTACTTTTGTTGGATTTTTAAATTTAATTTTTATTTTTTATTGGAGTAATTTTCCACTGTGTACGTGGACCACTTCTACTTTGTGCATTCCTCGGTTGATGGACATTTTCATTGCTTCCAATTGTTGGCTATGGTAAATATTGTTGGAGTGCATGATTGCCAGCCTGTGACTTTTTGATTCTCATTTTCTCAGGTGATAGGCCCAGCAGTGGGTGTGATTCATTGACTGGTAGCACCGTGTTTCCCTTTTCAAAGCACCTACTTTGTGTTTTCATTAGTGGCTCTTACCACGTCCCCCTTAGAATCGAGGGTACGCATTTCTCCACAATCGCTTCAGCATTTATTGTTTGCAGCATTTATGCTAATGGCCCTTCTGGCTGCTGTGAGCTGATAGGTTTCTGTAATTTGGGTTTGCATGTCTCTGAAAATTCGTAAAACTCATCATTTTTCTCCGCCGTTTTCTTTTCTGTTAAAAAAAGGAAACAATTGGGAATACAATATAACTCTTGAAATTGTCTTCTTGGAAGGTTGCCCTCTGTTTAATTTTTTGGTCAATTTTCCACCCCAGAAATTTTTAGAGAGCAGGTGTCATTTCCCGAACTGCAAGTTTGGTGAATATTTAGTGACCTTTAGCAATGGGTTTAAAGGTGATGTTGTGGGAAGTGGCCTCAAGCAGGCAGCATTTCTCCATTCCCAAATCTGGGTACTAGGGCAGCAGAGCCTTTCTGGAAGTTGTGTTCCTAGGTTGTAAATTACATTGGAATGTGCATGGAAAAACCCCCATAAGTTTATGTCTCATTATTTCTTCTTGGTGTTAAAATTTTTTTTAATTGGGGTAAAGCTTCGAATATTGGTTCTCCTAGGTGTACACAATCTGCTTCATTTGTACATTATATATGTCTATTCAAGTACAGATCCTCTTCCCATGTAAAATGTTACAGAGGGTTCCGCACACCTCCCTTGCTATATGGTCGGTCTTTTTGTGATATATATATAATATGTGTTTGTATACATATAGTAACACTAATCTTAATTTATCCATTCCCCCCACCTTTCCTTTTAGATGAGCATAGTTTGTTTTCTAAGTCTGTGAGTGTCTTTCTCTGTGGAAATATGTTCATTTGTGTCAGTTATTAGATAACGCCTATAAGTGATATCATAGAATATAGGTCTTTTGCTTTCCGACTTACCTCATGTTTCGTGATTATTTCCAGACTCATTTGTGGTGCCTCAAAGAGCAATGGTTCATTGTTTTCCATGGCTAATATTCCATTGTGTACATGGACCACTTCTTCTTTATCCATTCACCTGTTGTTGGACATTTTGATTGCTTCACTGTCTTGGCTATTGTGAATAAGGCTGCACTGCAGCTTTTGCGGCCTGTGTCTTCTCGATTCTTGTCTTCTCAGGTGAGACGTCCAATGATGCGCCTGCTGGATTGAATGGTGCCTCCATTTTTACTTTTAAACACAGCTCCTTTCTTTTCTCATTATTGGCTGTTATCCCTTTACGTCTCACCAGCAGGTAGAGGGTACACAGTTCTCTGAAACCCCGTCAGCATTTATTGTTTGTAGACTTTTTGCTGATGGTCAGTCGACTGGTGTAAGTTGAAACTTTTTGTAGATTAGATTGCATGCGTCTAACACTCCCTGAGGTTGAGCTTTTATCCATTTTCCTTGTTTTTAAAAAGAGTGTGAGGAAAACTTAACTCTTCATAATCTCTTCTTGAAACATTTGCCTGTTTTGAATTTTTTTGTCCATTCCCTACTTCAGCACCAATGTTTAGAGCAAGTGTCTTTTACAGCCCTGAGTCCTTGTGAATGTTAAGTGACCATTAGCTGTGAGTTTAAAGCTGCTCTTGCAGGAAACGGCCACAAGGCTGCAGCATTTCTCCTTTACCAAATCTGGTTACTAGGGAAACAGAGCCTTAATGGAAGTGGTGTTCTAGGTTGTATATTAGAATGGAATATGCCAGGAAAAAGCCCTTTAGTTTATGTCTCATTACTTCTTGTTCATATTTGTAATTGACTTTTTATTTTTTATCCCAGCAAATTTGATTACAATGGTTTGTTTGCTCTAGGTGTGCAAGATGTGGTTCTTTCACACATATACGTGTATCTATTCTTCCTCGCATCCTTTTCCCATGTAGGTTATGGCACAATGTTGAGTAGTCTCTCTCCTGGTCTTCCGTACGTCTTTGGTGGTTATATATTTCACATGGTATGTATATCTTTGTTAACCCCAATATGGTAATGTAACCAACCCTCATCCCTTTCTATTTGGTGAACCATAAGTTTTTTAATGAATCTGTGATTGCCTTTCTCTGTGGAAATATCTTCATTGGTATCAATTTTTAAGTAACTCCAAAAAGTGATATGATAGGATATGTGTCTTTTGCTTTCTCACTGACTACAGGTGGCGTGATTACGTCTAGACTCATCTATGGTGCTGCAAATGGCATTGTTTCATTTTTTTCACTAGCGAATATTCCATCTGTACATGGAGGAGTTCTTCTGTGTCCACCCATCTGTTGGTGGACTTTTTGGTTACTTCCATATCTTGGCTATTGTAATACTGTGCCATGCAGATTTGCCTGCCTGTGTCTTTCCAATTCTCTCTTCTTAGATTATAGGTCGAGGAGTGGGCCTGCTGGATCATATGGTAGCTCAATGTTGACCTTTTTAATGCACCTCCATTCTGTTCTATTTCGTGGCCCTTTCCAAGTTACGTCCCCCTTGAGGTTGAGGGTATGCATTTCTCTACAACACCTTCAGCATTTATTGTTTGTAGTTTTCTTGCTGATGGTTATTCTGACAAGTGTGATCTGATACCTCTTTGTGGTTGAATTCGCACGTGCCTCATAATCCATTGAAATTGAGCTTGAAGGCAAGTCCTTTTTATTTTTCAAGCTGTGATTACCTCTTAGTTCTTGAAAGTGTTCTCTTAAAGTATGTGTCACATTTTGAAATGTTTTGGCCATTACCTCCCTCAAGACATTTTGAGGGCGGGTTTCATTTACAGTCCTGCATTACTCCTTCCTATGAAATGACCATTAGCACAGGCTTTAAAGCTGGTTTTGCAGGTAACTGCCATAGGGTGGCAGCCGTTCTATGTTCCCCACCCTTGTAACTAGGGGAAAGCCCTTGCGGCCTGTGGTGTTTCTCGGTTATAAATTAGAGTGGAGTGTGCCTGGACAAACCCACACAAGCTGATGTCTCTTTACTTTTGTTGGATTTTTAAATTTAATTTTTATTTTTTATTGGAGTAATTTTCCACTGTGTACGTGGACCACTTCTACTTTGTGCATTCCTCGGTTGATGGACATTTTCATTGCTTCCAATTGTTGGCTATGGTAAATATTGTTGGAGTGCATGATTGCCAGCCTGTGACTTTTTGATTCTCATTTTCTCAGGTGATAGGCCCAGCAGTGGGTGTGATTCATTGACTGGTAGCACCGTGTTTCCCTTTTCAAAGCACCTACTTTGTGTTTTCATTAGTGGCTCTTACCACGTCCCCCTTAGAATCGAGGGTACGCATTTCTCCACAATCGCTTCAGCATTTATTGTTTGCAGCATTTATGCTAATGGCCCTTCTGGCTGCTGTGAGCTGATAGGTTTCTGTAATTTGGGTTTGCATGTCTCTGAAAATTCGTAAAACTCATCATTTTTCTCCGCCGTTTTCTTTTCTGTTAAAAAAAGGAAACAATTGGGAATACAATATAACTCTTGAAATTGTCTTCTTGGAAGGTTGCCCTCTGTTTAATTTTTTGGTCAATTTTCCACCCCAGAAATTTTTAGAGAGCAGGTGTCATTTCCCGAACTGCAAGTTTGGTGAATATTTAGTGACCTTTAGCAATGGGTTTAAAGGTGATGTTGTGGGAAGTGGCCTCAAGCAGGCAGCATTTCTCCATTCCCAAATCTGGGTACTAGGGCAGCAGAGCCTTTCTGGAAGTTGTGTTCCTAGGTTGTAAATTACATTGGAATGTGCATGGAAAAACCCCCATAAGTTTATGTCTCATTATTTCTTCTTGGTGTTAAAATTTTTTTTAATTGGGGTAAAGCTTCGAATATTGGTTCTCCTAGGTGTACACAATCTGCTTCATTTGTACATTATATATGTCTATTCAAGTACAGATCCTCTTCCCATGTAAAATGTTACAGAGGGTTCCGCACACCTCCCTTGCTATATGGTCGGTCTTTTTGTGATATATATATAATATGTGTTTGTATACATATAGTAACACTAATCTTAATTTATCCATTCCCCCCACCTTTCCTTTTAGATGAGCATAGTTTGTTTTCTAAGTCTGTGAGTGTCTTTCTCTGTGGAAATATGTTCATTTGTGTCAGTTATTAGATAACGCCTATAAGTGATATCATAGAATATAGGTTTTTTGCTTTCCGACTTACCTCATGTTTCGTGATTATTTCCAGACTCATTTGTGGTGCCTCAAAGAGCAATGGTTCATTGTTTTCCATGGCTAATATTCCATTGTGTACATGGACCACTTCTTCTTTATCCATTCACCTGTTGTTGGACATTTTGATTGCTTCACTGTCTTGGCTATTGTGAATAAGGCTGCACTGCAGCTTTTGCGGCCTGTGTCTTCTCGATTCTTGTCTTCTCAGGTGAGACGTCCAATGATGCGCCTGCTGGATTGAATGGTGCCTCCATTTTTACTTTTAAACACAGCTCCTTTCTTTTCTCATTATTGGCTGTTATCCCTTTACGTCTCACCAGCAGGTAGAGGGTACACAGTTCTCTGAAACCCCGTCAGCATTTATTGTTTGTAGACTTTTTGCTGATGGTCAGTCGACTGGTGTAAGTTGAAACTTTTTGTAGATTAGATTGCATGCGTCTAACACTCCCTGAGGTTGAGCTTTTATCCATTTTCCTTGTTTTTAAAAAGAGTGTGAGGAAAACTTAACTCTTCATAATCTCTTCTTGAAACATTTGCCTGTTTTGAATTTTTTTGTCCATTCCCTACTTCAGCACCAATGTTTAGAGCAAGTGTCTTTTACAGCCCTGAGTCCTTGTGAATGTTAAGTGACCATTAGCTGTGAGTTTAAAGCTGCTCTTGCAGGAAACGGCCACAAGGCTGCAGCATTTCTCCTTTACCAAATCTGGTTACTAGGGAAACAGAGCCTTAATGGAAGTGGTGTTCTAGGTTGTATATTAGAATGGAATATGCCAGGAAAAAGCCCTTTAGTTTATGTCTCATTACTTCTTGTTCATATTTGTAATTGACTTTTTATTTTTTATCCCAGCAAATTTGATTACAATGGTTTGTTTGCTCTAGGTGTGCAAGATGTGGTTCTTTCACACATATACGTGTATCTATTCTTCCTCGCATCCTTTTCCCATGTAGGTTATGGCACAATGTTGAGTAGTCTCTCTCCTGGTCTTCCGTACGTCTTTGGTGGTTATATATTTCACATGGTATGTATATCTTTGTTAACCCCAATATGGTAATGTAACCAACCCTCATCCCTTTCTATTTGGTGAACCATAAGTTTTTTAATGAATCTGTGATTGCCTTTCTCTGTGGAAATATCTTCATTGGTATCAATTTTTAAGTAACTCCAAAAAGTGATATGATAGGATATGTGTCTTTTGCTTTCTCACTGACTACAGGTGGCGTGATTACGTCTAGACTCATCTATGGTGCTGCAAATGGCATTGTTTCGTTTTTTTCACTAGCGAATATTCCATCTGTACATGGAGGAGTTCTTCTGTGTCCACCCATCTGTTGGTGGACTTTTTGGTTACTTCCATATCTTGGCTATTGTAATACTGTGCCATGCAGATTTGCCTGCCTGTGTCTTTCCAATTCTCTCTTCTTAGATTATAGGTCGAGGAGTGGGCCTGCTGGATCATATGGTAGCTCAATGTTGACCTTTTTAATGCACCTCCATTCTGTTCTATTTCGTGGCCCTTTCCAAGTTACGTCCCCCTTGAGGTTGAGGGTATGCATTTCTCTACAACACCTTCAGCATTTATTGTTTGTAGTTTTCTTGCTGATGGTTATTCTGACAAGTGTGATCTGATACCTCTTTGTGGTTGAATTCGCACGTGCCTCATAATCCATTGAAATTGAGCTTGAAGGCAAGTCCTTTTTATTTTTCAAGCTGTGATTACCTCTTAGTTCTTGAAAGTGTTCTCTTAAAGTATGTGTCACATTTTGAAATGTTTTGGCCATTACCTCCCTCAAGACATTTTGAGGGCGGGTTTCATTTACAGTCCTGCATTACTCCTTCCTATGAAATGACCATTAGCACAGGCTTTAAAGCTGGTTTTGCAGGTAACTGCCATAGGGTGGCAGCCGTTCTATGTTCCCCACCCTTGTAACTAGGGGAAAGCCCTTGCGGCCTGTGGTGTTTCTCGGTTATAAATTAGAGTGGAGTGTGCCTGGACAAACCCACACAAGCTGATGTCTCTTTACTTTTGTTGGATTTTTAAATTTAATTTTTATTTTTTATTGGAGTAATTTTCCACTGTGTACGTGGACCACTTCTACTTTGTGCATTCCTCGGTTGATGGACATTTTCATTGCTTCCAATTGTTGGCTATGGTAAATATTGTTGGAGTGCATGATTGCCAGCCTGTGACTTTTTGATTCTCATTTTCTCAGGTGATAGGCCCAGCAGTGGGTGTGATTCATTGACTGGTAGCACCGTGTTTCCCTTTTCAAAGCACCTACTTTGTGTTTTCATTAGTGGCTCTTACCACGTCCCCCTTAGAATCGAGGGTACGCATTTCTCCACAATCGCTTCAGCATTTATTGTTTGCAGCATTTATGCTAATGGCCCTTCTGGCTGCTGTGAGCTGATAGGTTTCTGTAATTTGGGTTTGCATGTCTCTGAAAATTCGTAGAACTCATCATTTTTCTCCGCCGTTTTCTTTTCTGTTAAAAAAAGGAAACAATTGGGAATACAATATAACTCTTGAAATTGTCTTCTTGGAAGGTTGCCCTCTGTTTAATTTTTTGGTCAATTTTCCACCCCAGAAATTTTTAGAGAGCAGGTGTCATTTCCCGAACTGCAAGTTTGGTGAATATTTAGTGACCTTTAGCAATGGGTTTAAAGGTGATGTTGTGGGAAGTGGCCTCAAGCAGGCAGCATTTCTCCATTCCCAAATCTGGGTACTAGGGCAGCAGAGCCTTTCTGGAAGTTGTGTTCCTAGGTTGTAAATTACATTGGAATGTGCATGGAAAAACCCCCATAAGTTTATGTCTCATTATTTCTTCTTGGTGTTAAAATTTTTTTTAATTGGGGTAAAGCTTCGAATATTGGTTCTCCTAGGTGTACACAATCTGCTTCATTTGTACATTATATATGTCTATTCAAGTACAGATCCTCTTCCCATGTAAAATGTTACAGAGGGTTCCGCACACCTCCCTTGCTATATGGTCGGTCTTTTTGTGATATATATATAATATGTGTTTGTATACATATAGTAACACTAATCTTAATTTATCCATTCCCCCCACCTTTCCTTTTAGATGAGCATAGTTTGTTTTCTAAGTCTGTGAGTGTCTTTCTCTGTGGAAATATGTTCATTTGTGTCAGTTATTAGATAACGCCTATAAGTGATATCATAGAATATAGGTCTTTTGCTTTCCGACTTACCTCATGTTTCGTGATTATTTCCAGACTCATTTGTGGTGCCTCAAAGAGCAATGGTTCATTGTTTTCCATGGCTAATATTCCATTGTGTACATGGACCACTTCTTCTTTATCCATTCACCTGTTGTTGGACATTTTGATTGCTTCACTGTCTTGGCTATTGTGAATAAGGCTGCACTGCAGCTTTTGCGGCCTGTGTCTTCTCGATTCTTGTCTTCTCAGGTGAGACGTCCAATGATGCGCCTGCTGGATTGAATGGTGCCTCCATTTTTACTTTTAAACACAGCTCCTTTCTTTTCTCATTATTGGCTGTTATCCCTTTACGTCTCACCAGCAGGTAGAGGGTACACAGTTCTCTGAAACCCCGTCAGCATTTATTGTTTGTAGACTTTTTGCTGATGGTCAGTCGACTGGTGTAAGTTGAAACTTTTTGTAGATTAGATTGCATGCGTCTAACACTCCCTGAGGTTGAGCTTTTATCCATTTTCCTTGTTTTTAAAAAGAGTGTGAGGAAAACTTAACTCTTCATAATCTCTTCTTGAAACATTTGCCTGTTTTGAATTTTTTTGTCCATTCCCTACTTCAGCACCAATGTTTAGAGCAAGTGTCTTTTACAGCCCTGAGTCCTTGTGAATGTTAAGTGACCATTAGCTGTGAGTTTAAAGCTGCTCTTGCAGGAAACGGCCACAAGGCTGCAGCATTTCTCCTTTACCAAATCTGGTTACTAGGGAAACAGAGCCTTAATGGAAGTGGTGTTCTAGGTTGTATATTAGAATGGAATATGCCAGGAAAAAGCCCTTTAGTTTATGTCTCATTACTTCTTGTTCATATTTGTAATTGACTTTTTATTTTTTATCCCAGCAAATTTGATTACAATGGTTTGTTTGCTCTAGGTGTGCAAGATGTGGTTCTTTCACACATATACGTGTATCTATTCTTCCTCGCATCCTTTTCCCATGTAGGTTATGGCACAATGTTGAGTAGTCTCTCTCCTGGTCTTCCGTACGTCTTTGGTGGTTATATATTTCACATGGTATGTATATCTTTGTTAACCCCAATATGGTAATGTAACCAACCCTCATCCCTTTCTATTTGGTGAACCATAAGTTTTTTAATGAATCTGTGATTGCCTTTCTCTGTGGAAATATCTTCATTGGTATCAATTTTTAAGTAACTCCAAAAAGTGATATGATAGGATATGTGTCTTTTGCTTTCTCACTGACTACAGGTGGCGTGATTACGTCTAGACTCATCTATGGTGCTGCAAATGGCATTGTTTCATTTTTTTCACTAGCGAATATTCCATCTGTACATGGAGGAGTTCTTCTGTGTCCACCCATCTGTTGGTGGACTTTTTGGTTACTTCCATATCTTGGCTATTGTAATACTGTGCCATGCAGATTTGCCTGCCTGTGTCTTTCCAATTCTCTCTTCTTAGATTATAGGTCGAGGAGTGGGCCTGCTGGATCATATGGTAGCTCAATGTTGACCTTTTTAATGCACCTCCATTCTGTTCTATTTCGTGGCCCTTTCCAAGTTACGTCCCCCTTGAGGTTGAGGGTATGCATTTCTCTACAACACCTTCAGCATTTATTGTTTGTAGTTTTCTTGCTGATGGTTATTCTGACAAGTGTGATCTGATACCTCTTTGTGGTTGAATTCGCACGTGCCTCATAATCCATTGAAATTGAGCTTGAAGGCAAGTCCTTTTTATTTTTCAAGCTGTGATTACCTCTTAGTTCTTGAAAGTGTTCTCTTAAAGTATGTGTCACATTTTGAAATGTTTTGGCCATTACCTCCCTCAAGACATTTTGAGGGCGGGTTTCATTTACAGTCCTGCATTACTCCTTCCTATGAAATGACCATTAGCACAGGCTTTAAAGCTGGTTTTGCAGGTAACTGCCATAGGGTGGCAGCCGTTCTATGTTCCCCACCCTTGTAACTAGGGGAAAGCCCTTGCGGCCTGTGGTGTTTCTCGGTTATAAATTAGAGTGGAGTGTGCCTGGACAAACCCACACAAGCTGATGTCTCTTTACTTTTGTTGGATTTTTAAATTTAATTTTTATTTTTTATTGGAGTAATTTTCCACTGTGTACGTGGACCACTTCTACTTTGTGCATTCCTCGGTTGATGGACATTTTCATTGCTTCCAATTGTTGGCTATGGTAAATATTGTTGGAGTGCATGATTGCCAGCCTGTGACTTTTTGATTCTCATTTTCTCAGGTGATAGGCCCAGCAGTGGGTGTGATTCATTGACTGGTAGCACCGTGTTTCCCTTTTCAAAGCACCTACTTTGTGTTTTCATTAGTGGCTCTTACCACGTCCCCCTTAGAATCGAGGGTACGCATTTCTCCACAATCGCTTCAGCATTTATTGTTTGCAGCATTTATGCTAATGGCCCTTCTGGCTGCTGTGAGCTGATAGGTTTCTGTAATTTGGGTTTGCATGTCTCTGAAAATTCGTAGAACTCATCATTTTTCTCCGCCGTTTTCTTTTCTGTTAAAAAAAGGAAACAATTGGGAATACAATATAACTCTTGAAATTGTCTTCTTGGAAGGTTGCCCTCTGTTTAATTTTTTGGTCAATTTTCCACCCCAGAAATTTTTAGAGAGCAGGTGTCATTTCCCGAACTGCAAGTTTGGTGAATATTTAGTGACCTTTAGCAATGGGTTTAAAGGTGATGTTGTGGGAAGTGGCCTCAAGCAGGCAGCATTTCTCCATTCCCAAATCTGGGTACTAGGGCAGCAGAGCCTTTCTGGAAGTTGTGTTCCTAGGTTGTAAATTACATTGGAATGTGCATGGAAAAACCCCCATAAGTTTATGTCTCATTATTTCTTCTTGGTGTTAAAAATTTTTTTAATTGGGGTAAAGCTTCGAATATTGGTTCTCCTAGGTGTACACAATCTGCTTCATTTGTACATTATATATGTCTATTCAAGTACAGATCCTCTTCCCATGTAAAATGTTACAGAGGGTTCCGCACACCTCCCTTGCTATATGGTCGGTCTTTTTGTGATATATATATATAATATGTGTTTGTATACATATAGTAACACTAATCTTAATTTATCCATTCCCCCCACCTTTCCTTTTAGATGAGCATAGTTTGTTTTCTAAGTCTGTGAGTGTCTTTCTCTGTGGAAATATGTTCATTTGTGTCAGTTATTAGATAACGCCTATAAGTGATATCATAGAATATAGGTCTTTTGCTTTCCGACTTACCTCATGTTTCGTGATTACCTCCAGACTCATTTGTGGTGCCTCAAAGAGCAATGGTTCATTGTTTTCCATGGCTAATATTCCATTGTGTACATGGACCACTTCTTCTTTATCCATTCACCTGTTGTTGGACATTTTGATTGCTTCACTGTCTTGGCTATTGTGAATAAGGCTGCACTGCAGCTTTTGCGGCCTGTGTCTTCTCGATTCTTGTCTTCTCAGGTGAGACGTCCAATGATGCGCCTGCTGGATTGAATGGTGCCTCCATTTTTACTTTTAAACACAGCTCCTTTCTTTTCTCATTATTGGCTGTTACCCCTTTACGTCTCACCAGCAGGTAGAGGGTACACAGTTCTCTGAAACCCCGTCAGCATTTATTGTTTGTAGACTTTTTGCTGATGGTCAGTCGACTGGTGTAAGTTGAAACTTTTTGTAGATTAGATTGCATGCGTCTAACACTCCCTGAGGTTGAGCTTTTATCCATTTTCCTTGTTTTTAAAAAGAGTGTGAGGAAAACTTAACTCTTCATAATCTCTTCTTGAAACATTTGCCTGTTTTGAATTTTTTTGTCCATTCCCTACTTCAGCACCAATGTTTAGAGCAAGTGTCTTTTACAGCCCTGAGTCCTTGTGAATGTTAAGTGACCATTAGCTGTGAGTTTAAAGCTGCTCTTGCAGGAAACGGCCACAAGGCTGCAGCATTTCTCCTTTACCAAATCTGGTTACTAGGGAAACAGAGCCTTAATGGAAGTGGTGTTCTAGGTTGTATATTAGAATGGAATATGCCAGGAAAAAGCCCTTTAGTTTATGTCTCATTACTTCTTGTTCATATTTGTAATTGACTTTTTATTTTTTATCCCAGCAAATTTGATTACAATGGTTTGTTTGCTCTAGGTGTGCAAGATGTGGTTCTTTCACACATATACGTGTATCTATTCTTCCTCGCATCCTTTTCCCATGTAGGTTATGGCACAATGTTGAGTAGTCTCTCTCCTGGTCTTCCGTACGTCTTTGGTGGTTATATATTTCACATGGTATGTATATCTTTGTTAACCCCAATATGGTAATGTAACCAACCCTCATCCCTTTCTATTTGGTGAACCATAAGTTTTTTAATGAATCTGTGATTGCCTTTCTCTGTGGAAATATCTTCATTGGTATCAATTTTTAAGTAACTCCAAAAAGTGATATGATAGGATATGTGTCTTTTGCTTTCTCACTGACTACAGGTGGCGTGATTACGTCTAGACTCATCTATGGTGCTGCAAATGGCATTGTTTCATTTTTTTCACTAGCGAATATTCCATCTGTACATGGAGGAGTTCTTCTGTGTCCACCCATCTGTTGGTGGACTTTTTGGTTACTTCCATATCTTGGCTATTGTAATACTGTGCCATGCAGATTTGCCTGCCTGTGTCTTTCCAATTCTCTCTTCTTAGATTATAGGTCGAGGAGTGGGCCTGCTGGATCATATGGTAGCTCAATGTTGACCTTTTTAATGCACCTCCATTCTGTTCTATTTCGTGGCCCTTTCCAAGTTACGTCCCCCTTGAGGTTGAGGGTATGCATTTCTCTACAACACCTTCAGCATTTATTGTTTGTAGTTTTCTTGCTGATGGTTATTCTGACAAGTGTGATCTGATACCTCTTTGTGGTTGAATTCGCACGTGCCTCATAATCCATTGAAATTGAGCTTGAAGGCAAGTCCTTTTTATTTTTCAAGCTGTGATTACCTCTTAGTTCTTGAAAGTGTTCTCTTAAAGTATGTGTCACATTTTGAAATGTTTTGGCCATTACCTCCCTCAAGACATTTTGAGGGCGGGTTTCATTTACAGTCCTGCATTACTCCTTCCTATGAAATGACCATTAGCACAGGCTTTAAAGCTGGTTTTGCAGGTAACTGCCATAGGGTGGCAGCCGTTCTATGTTCCCCACCCTTGTAACTAGGGGAAAGCCCTTGCGGCCTGTGGTGTTTCTCGGTTATAAATTAGAGTGGAGTGTGCCTGGACAAACCCACACAAGCTGATGTCTCTTTACTTTTGTTGGATTTTTAAATTTAATTTTTATTTTTTATTGGAGTAATTTTCCACTGTGTACGTGGACCACTTCTACTTTGTGCATTCCTCGGTTGATGGACATTTTCATTGCTTCCAATTGTTGGCTATGGTAAATATTGTTGGAGTGCATGATTGCCAGCCTGTGACTTTTTGATTCTCATTTTCTCAGGTGATAGGCCCAGCAGTGGGTGTGATTCATTGACTGGTAGCACCGTGTTTCCCTTTTCAAAGCACCTACTTTGTGTTTTCATTAGTGGCTCTTACCACGTCCCCCTTAGAATCGAGGGTACGCATTTCTCCACAATCGCTTCAGCATTTATTGTTTGCAGCATTTATGCTAATGGCCCTTCTGGCTGCTGTGAGCTGATAGGTTTCTGTAATTTGGGTTTGCATGTCTCTGAAAATTCGTAGAACTCATCATTTTTCTCCGCCGTTTTCTTTTCTGTTAAAAAAAGGAAACAATTGGGAATACAATATAACTCTTGAAATTGTCTTCTTGGAAGGTTGCCCTCTGTTTAATTTTTTGGTCAATTTTCCACCCCAGAAATTTTTAGAGAGCAGGTGTCATTTCCCGAACTGCAAGTTTGGTGAATATTTAGTGACCTTTAGCAATGGGTTTAAAGGTGATGTTGTGGGAAGTGGCCTCAAGCAGGCAGCATTTCTCCATTCCCAAATCTGGGTACTAGGGCAGCAGAGCCTTTCTGGAAGTTGTGTTCCTAGGTTGTAAATTACATTGGAATGTGCATGGAAAAACCCCCATAAGTTTATGTCTCATTATTTCTTCTTGGTGTTAAAAATTTTTTTAATTGGGGTAAAGCTTCGAATATTGGTTCTCCTAGGTGTACACAATCTGCTTCATTTGTACATTATATATGTCTATTCAAGTACAGATCCTCTTCCCATGTAAAATGTTACAGAGGGTTCCGCACACCTCCCTTGCTATATGGTCGGTCTTTTTGTGATATATATATATAATATGTGTTTGTATACATATAGTAACACTAATCTTAATTTATCCATTCCCCCCACCTTTCCTTTTAGATGAGCATAGTTTGTTTTCTAAGTCTGTGAGTGTCTTTCTCTGTGGAAATATGTTCATTTGTGTCAGTTATTAGATAACGCCTATAAGTGATATCATAGAATATAGGTCTTTTGCTTTCCGACTTACCTCATGTTTCGTGATTACCTCCAGACTCATTTGTGGTGCCTCAAAGAGCAATGGTTCATTGTTTTCCATGGCTAATATTCCATTGTGTACATGGACCACTTCTTCTTTATCCATTCACCTGTTGTTGGACATTTTGATTGCTTCACTGTCTTGGCTATTGTGAATAAGGCTGCACTGCAGCTTTTGCGGCCTGTGTCTTCTCGATTCTTGTCTTCTCAGGTGAGACGTCCAATGATGCGCCTGCTGGATTGAATGGTGCCTCCATTTTTACTTTTAAACACAGCTCCTTTCTTTTCTCATTATTGGCTGTTACCCCTTTACGTCTCACCAGCAGGTAGAGGGTACACAGTTCTCTGAAACCCCGTCAGCATTTATTGTTTGTAGACTTTTTGCTGATGGTCAGTCGACTGGTGTAAGTTGAAACTTTTTGTAGATTAGATTGCATGCGTCTAACACTCCCTGAGGTTGAGCTTTTATCCATTTTCCTTGTTTTTAAAAAGAGTGTGAGGAAAACTTAACTCTTCATAATCTCTTCTTGAAACATTTGCCTGTTTTGAATTTTTTTGTCCATTCCCTACTTCAGCACCAATGTTTAGAGCAAGTGTCTTTTACAGCCCTGAGTCCTTGTGAATGTTAAGTGACCATTAGCTGTGAGTTTAAAGCTGCTCTTGCAGGAAACGGCCACAAGGCTGCAGCATTTCTCCTTTACCAAATCTGGTTACTAGGGAAACAGAGCCTTAATGGAAGTGGTGTTCTAGGTTGTATATTAGAATGGAATATGCCAGGAAAAAGCCCTTTAGTTTATGTCTCATTACTTCTTGTTCATATTTGTAATTGACTTTTTATTTTTTATCCCAGCAAATTTGATTACAATGGTTTGTTTGCTCTAGGTGTGCAAGATGTGGTTCTTTCACACATATACGTGTATCTATTCTTCCTCGCATCCTTTTCCCATGTAGGTTATGGCACAATGTTGAGTAGTCTCTCTCCTGGTCTTCCGTACGTCTTTGGTGGTTATATATTTCACATGGTATGTATATCTTTGTTAACCCCAATATGGTAATGTAACCAACCCTCATCCCTTTCTATTTGGTGAACCATAAGTTTTTTAATGAATCTGTGATTGCCTTTCTCTGTGGAAATATCTTCATTGGTATCAATTTTTAAGTAACTCCAAAAAGTGATATGATAGGATATGTGTCTTTTGCTTTCTCACTGACTACAGGTGGCGTGATTACGTCTAGACTCATCTATGGTGCTGCAAATGGCATTGTTTCATTTTTTTCACTAGCGAATATTCCATCTGTACATGGAGGAGTTCTTCTGTGTCCACCCATCTGTTGGTGGACTTTTTGGTTACTTCCATATCTTGGCTATTGTAATACTGTGCCATGCAGATTTGCCTGCCTGTGTCTTTCCAATTCTCTCTTCTTAGATTATAGGTCGAGGAGTGGGCCTGCTGGATCATATGGTAGCTCAATGTTGACCTTTTTAATGCACCTCCATTCTGTTCTATTTCGTGGCCCTTTCCAAGTTACGTCCCCCTTGAGGTTGAGGGTATGCATTTCTCTACAACACCTTCAGCATTTATTGTTTGTAGTTTTCTTGCTGATGGTTATTCTGACAAGTGTGATCTGATACCTCTTTGTGGTTGAATTCGCACGTGCCTCATAATCCATTGAAATTGAGCTTGAAGGCAAGTCCTTTTTATTTTTCAAGCTGTGATTACCTCTTAGTTCTTGAAAGTGTTCTCTTAAAGTATGTGTCACATTTTGAAATGTTTTGGCCATTACCTCCCTCAAGACATTTTGAGGGCGGGTTTCATTTACAGTCCTGCATTACTCCTTCCTATGAAATGACCATTAGCACAGGCTTTAAAGCTGGTTTTGCAGGTAACTGCCATAGGGTGGCAGCCGTTCTATGTTCCCCACCCTTGTAACTAGGGGAAAGCCCTTGCGGCCTGTGGTGTTTCTCGGTTATAAATTAGAGTGGAGTGTGCCTGGACAAACCCACACAAGCTGATGTCTCTTTACTTTTGTTGGATTTTTAAATTTAATTTTTATTTTTTATTGGAGTAATTTTCCACTGTGTACGTGGACCACTTCTACTTTGTGCATTCCTCGGTTGATGGACATTTTCATTGCTTCCAATTGTTGGCTATGGTAAATATTGTTGGAGTGCATGATTGCCAGCCTGTGACTTTTTGATTCTCATTTTCTCAGGTGATAGGCCCAGCAGTGGGTGTGATTCATTGACTGGTAGCACCGTGTTTCCCTTTTCAAAGCACCTACTTTGTGTTTTCATTAGTGGCTCTTACCACGTCCCCCTTAGAATCGAGGGTACGCATTTCTCCACAATCGCTTCAGCATTTATTGTTTGCAGCATTTATGCTAATGGCCCTTCTGGCTGCTGTGAGCTGATAGGTTTCTGTAATTTGGGTTTGCATGTCTCTGAAAATTCGTAGAACTCATCATTTTTCTCCGCCGTTTTCTTTTCTGTTAAAAAAAGGAAACAATTGGGAATACAATATAACTCTTGAAATTGTCTTCTTGGAAGGTTGCCCTCTGTTTAATTTTTTGGTCAATTTTCCACCCCAGAAATTTTTAGAGAGCAGGTGTCATTTCCCGAACTGCAAGTTTGGTGAATATTTAGTGACCTTTAGCAATGGGTTTAAAGGTGATGTTGTGGGAAGTGGCCTCAAGCAGGCAGCATTTCTCCATTCCCAAATCTGGGTACTAGGGCAGCAGAGCCTTTCTGGAAGTTGTGTTCCTAGGTTGTAAATTACATTGGAATGTGCATGGAAAAACCCCCATAAGTTTATGTCTCATTATTTCTTCTTGGTGTTAAAATTTTTTTTAATTGGGGTAAAGCTTCGAATATTGGTTCTCCTAGGTGTACACAATCTGCTTCATTTGTACATTATATATGTCTATTCAAGTACAGATCCTCTTCCCATGTAAAATGTTACAGAGGGTTCCGCACACCTCCCTTGCTATATGGTCGGTCTTTTTGTGATATGTATATAATATGTGTTTGTATACATATAGTAACACTAATCTTAATTTATCCATTCCCCCCACCTTTCCTTTTAGATGAGCATAGTTTGTTTTCTAAGTCTGTGAGTGTCTTTCTCTGTGGAAATATGTTCATTTGTGTCAGTTATTAGATAACGCCTATAAGTGATATCATAGAATATAGGTCTTTTGCTTTCCGACTTACCTCATGTTTCGTGATTATTTCCAGACTCATTTGTGGTGCCTCAAAGAGCAATGGTTCATTGTTTTCCATGGCTAATATTCCATTGTGTACATGGACCACTTCTTCTTTATCCATTCACCTGTTGTTGGACATTTTGATTGCTTCACTGTCTTGGCTATTGTGAATAAGGCTGCACTGCAGCTTTTGCGGCCTGTGTCTTCTCGATTCTTGTCTTCTCAGGTGAGACGTCCAATGATGCGCCTGCTGGATTGAATGGTGCCTCCATTTTTACTTTTAAACACAGCTCCTTTCTTTTCTCATTATTGGCTGTTATCCCTTTACGTCTCACCAGCAGGTAGAGGGTACACAGTTCTCTGAAACCCCGTCAGCATTTATTGTTTGTAGACTTTTTGCTGATGGTCAGTCGACTGGTGTAAGTTGAAACTTTTTGTAGATTAGATTGCATGCGTCTAACACTCCCTGAGGTTGAGCTTTTATCCATTTTCCTTGTTTTTAAAAAGAGTGTGAGGAAAACTTAACTCTTCATAATCTCTTCTTGAAACATTTGCCTGTTTTGAATTTTTTTGTCCATTCCCTACTTCAGCACCAATGTTTAGAGCAAGTGTCTTTTACAGCCCTGAGTCCTTGTGAATGTTAAGTGACCATTAGCTGTGAGTTTAAAGCTGCTCTTGCAGGAAACGGCCACAAGGCTGCAGCATTTCTCCTTTACCAAATCTGGTTACTAGGGAAACAGAGCCTTAATGGAAGTGGTGTTCTAGGTTGTATATTAGAATGGAATATGCCAGGAAAAAGCCCTTTAGTTTATGTCTCATTACTTCTTGTTCATATTTGTAATTGACTTTTTATTTTTTATCCCAGCAAATTTGATTACAATGGTTTGTTTGCTCTAGGTGTGCAAGATGTGGTTCTTTCACACATATACGTGTATCTATTCTTCCTCGCATCCTTTTCCCATGTAGGTTATGGCACAATGTTGAGTAGTCTCTCTCCTGGTCTTCCGTACGTCTTTGGTGGTTATATATTTCACATGGTATGTATATCTTTGTTAACCCCAATATGGTAATGTAACCAACCCTCATCCCTTTCTATTTGGTGAACCATAAGTTTTTTAATGAATCTGTGATTGCCTTTCTCTGTGGAAATATCTTCATTGGTATCAATTTTTAAGTAACTCCAAAAAGTGATATGATAGGATATGTGTCTTTTGCTTTCTCACTGACTACAGGTGGCGTGATTACGTCTAGACTCATCTATGGTGCTGCAAATGGCATTGTTTCATTTTTTTCACTAGCGAATATTCCATCTGTACATGGAGGAGTTCTTCTGTGTCCACCCATCTGTTGGTGGACTTTTTGGTTACTTCCATATCTTGGCTATTGTAATACTGTGCCATGCAGATTTGCCTGCCTGTGTCTTTCCAATTCTCTCTTCTTAGATTATAGGTCGAGGAGTGGGCCTGCTGGATCATATGGTAGCTCAATGTTGACCTTTTTAATGCACCTCCATTCTGTTCTATTTCGTGGCCCTTTCCAAGTTACGTCCCCCTTGAGGTTGAGGGTATGCATTTCTCTACAACACCTTCAGCATTTATTGTTTGTAGTTTTCTTGCTGATGGTTATTCTGACAAGTGTGATCTGATACCTCTTTGTGGTTGAATTCGCACGTGCCTCATAATCCATTGAAATTGAGCTTGAAGGCAAGTCCTTTTTATTTTTCAAGCTGTGATTACCTCTTAGTTCTTGAAAGTGTTCTCTTAAAGTATGTGTCACATTTTGAAATGTTTTGGCCATTACCTCCCTCAAGACATTTTGAGGGCGGGTTTCATTTACAGTCCTGCATTACTCCTTCCTATGAAATGACCATTAGCACAGGCTTTAAAGCTGGTTTTGCAGGTAACTGCCATAGGGTGGCAGCCGTTCTATGTTCCCCACCCTTGTAACTAGGGGAAAGCCCTTGCGGCCTGTGGTGTTTCTCGGTTATAAATTAGAGTGGAGTGTGCCTGGACAAACCCACACAAGCTGATGTCTCTTTACTTTTGTTGGATTTTTAAATTTAATTTTTATTTTTTATTGGAGTAATTTTCCACTGTGTACGTGGACCACTTCTACTTTGTGCATTCCTCGGTTGATGGACATTTTCATTGCTTCCAATTGTTGGCTATGGTAAATATTGTTGGAGTGCATGATTGCCAGCCTGTGACTTTTTGATTCTCATTTTCTCAGGTGATAGGCCCAGCAGTGGGTGTGATTCATTGACTGGTAGCACCGTGTTTCCCTTTTCAAAGCACCTACTTTGTGTTTTCATTAGTGGCTCTTACCACGTCCCCCTTAGAATCGAGGGTACGCATTTCTCCACAATCGCTTCAGCATTTATTGTTTGCAGCATTTATGCTAATGGCCCTTCTGGCTGCTGTGAGCTGATAGGTTTCTGTAATTTGGGTTTGCATGTCTCTGAAAATTCGTAGAACTCATCATTTTTCTCCGCCGTTTTCTTTTCTGTTAAAAAAAGGAAACAATTGGGAATACAATATAACTCTTGAAATTGTCTTCTTGGAAGGTTGCCCTCTGTTTAATTTTTTGGTCAATTTTCCACCCCAGAAATTTTTAGAGAGCAGGTGTCATTTCCCGAACTGCAAGTTTGGTGAATATTTAGTGACCTTTAGCAATGGGTTTAAAGGTGATGTTGTGGGAAGTGGCCTCAAGCAGGCAGCATTTCTCCATTCCCAAATCTGGGTACTAGGGCAGCAGAGCCTTTCTGGAAGTTGTGTTCCTAGGTTGTAAATTACATTGGAATGTGCATGGAAAAACCCCCATAAGTTTATGTCTCATTATTTCTTCTTGGTGTTAAAAATTTTTTTAATTGGGGTAAAGCTTCGAATATTGGTTCTCCTAGGTGTACACAATCTGCTTCATTTGTACATTATATATGTCTATTCAAGTACAGATCCTCTTCCCATGTAAAATGTTACAGAGGGTTCCGCACACCTCCCTTGCTATATGGTCGGTCTTTTTGTGATATGTATATAATATGTGTTTGTATACATATAGTAACACTAATCTTAATTTATCCATTCCCCCCACCTTTCCTTTTAGATGAGCATAGTTTGTTTTCTAAGTCTGTGAGTGTCTTTCTCTGTGGAAATATGTTCATTTGTGTCAGTTATTAGATAACGCCTATAAGTGATATCATAGAATATAGGTCTTTTGCTTTCCGACTTACCTCATGTTTCGTGATTATTTCCAGACTCATTTGTGGTGCCTCAAAGAGCAATGGTTCATTGTTTTCCATGGCTAATATTCCATTGTGTACATGGACCACTTCTTCTTTATCCATTCACCTGTTGTTGGACATTTTGATTGCTTCACTGTCTTGGCTATTGTGAATAAGGCTGCACTGCAGCTTTTGCGGCCTGTGTCTTCTCGATTCTTGTCTTCTCAGGTGAGACGTCCAATGATGCGCCTGCTGGATTGAATGGTGCCTCCATTTTTACTTTTAAACACAGCTCCTTTCTTTTCTCATTATTGGCTGTTATCCCTTTACGTCTCACCAGCAGGTAGAGGGTACACAGTTCTCTGAAACCCCGTCAGCATTTATTGTTTGTAGACTTTTTGCTGATGGTCAGTCGACTGGTGTAAGTTGAAACTTTTTGTAGATTAGATTGCATGCGTCTAACACTCCCTGAGGTTGAGCTTTTATCCATTTTCCTTGTTTTTAAAAAGAGTGTGAGGAAAACTTAACTCTTCATAATCTCTTCTTGAAACATTTGCCTGTTTTGAATTTTTTTGTCCATTCCCTACTTCAGCACCAATGTTTAGAGCAAGTGTCTTTTACAGCCCTGAGTCCTTGTGAATGTTAAGTGACCATTAGCTGTGAGTTTAAAGCTGCTCTTGCAGGAAACGGCCACAAGGCTGCAGCATTTCTCCTTTACCAAATCTGGTTACTAGGGAAACAGAGCCTTAATGGAAGTGGTGTTCTAGGTTGTATATTAGAATGGAATATGCCAGGAAAAAGCCCTTTAGTTTATGTCTCATTACTTCTTGTTCATATTTGTAATTGACTTTTTATTTTTTATCCCAGCAAATTTGATTACAATGGTTTGTTTGCTCTAGGTGTGCAAGATGTGGTTCTTTCACACATATACGTGTATCTATTCTTCCTCGCATCCTTTTCCCATGTAGGTTATGGCACAATGTTGAGTAGTCTCTCTCCTGGTCTTCCGTACGTCTTTGGTGGTTATATATTTCACATGGTATGTATATCTTTGTTAACCCCAATATGGTAATGTAACCAACCCTCATCCCTTTCTATTTGGTGAACCATAAGTTTTTTAATGAATCTGTGATTGCCTTTCTCTGTGGAAATATCTTCATTGGTATCAATTTTTAAGTAACTCCAAAAAGTGATATGATAGGATATGTGTCTTTTGCTTTCTCACTGACTACAGGTGGCGTGATTACGTCTAGACTCATCTATGGTGCTGCAAATGGCATTGTTTCATTTTTTTCACTAGCGAATATTCCATCTGTACATGGAGGAGTTCTTCTGTGTCCACCCATCTGTTGGTGGACTTTTTGGTTACTTCCATATCTTGGCTATTGTAATACTGTGCCATGCAGATTTGCCTGCCTGTGTCTTTCCAATTCTCTCTTCTTAGATTATAGGTCGAGGAGTGGGCCTGCTGGATCATATGGTAGCTCAATGTTGACCTTTTTAATGCACCTCCATTCTGTTCTATTTCGTGGCCCTTTCCAAGTTACGTCCCCCTTGAGGTTGAGGGTATGCATTTCTCTACAACACCTTCAGCATTTATTGTTTGTAGTTTTCTTGCTGATGGTTATTCTGACAAGTGTGATCTGATACCTCTTTGTGGTTGAATTCGCACGTGCCTCATAATCCATTGAAATTGAGCTTGAAGGCAAGTCCTTTTTATTTTTCAAGCTGTGATTACCTCTTAGTTCTTGAAAGTGTTCTCTTAAAGTATGTGTCACATTTTGAAATGTTTTGGCCATTACCTCCCTCAAGACATTTTGAGGGCGGGTTTCATTTACAGTCCTGCATTACTCCTTCCTATGAAATGACCATTAGCACAGGCTTTAAAGCTGGTTTTGCAGGTAACTGCCATAGGGTGGCAGCCGTTCTATGTTCCCCACCCTTGTAACTAGGGGAAAGCCCTTGCGGCCTGTGGTGTTTCTCGGTTATAAATTAGAGTGGAGTGTGCCTGGACAAACCCACACAAGCTGATGTCTCTTTACTTTTGTTGGATTTTTAAATTTAATTTTTATTTTTTATTGGAGTAATTTTCCACTGTGTACGTGGACCACTTCTACTTTGTGCATTCCTCGGTTGATGGACATTTTCATTGCTTCCAATTGTTGGCTATGGTAAATATTGTTGGAGTGCATGATTGCCAGCCTGTGACTTTTTGATTCTCATTTTCTCAGGTGATAGGCCCAGCAGTGGGTGTGATTCATTGACTGGTAGCACCGTGTTTCCCTTTTCAAAGCACCTACTTTGTGTTTTCATTAGTGGCTCTTACCACGTCCCCCTTAGAATCGAGGGTACGCATTTCTCCACAATCGCTTCAGCATTTATTGTTTGCAGCATTTATGCTAATGGCCCTTCTGGCTGCTGTGAGCTGATAGGTTTCTGTAATTTGGGTTTGCATGTCTCTGAAAATTCGTAGAACTCATCATTTTTCTCCGCCGTTTTCTTTTCTGTTAAAAAAAGGAAACAATTGGGAATACAATATAACTCTTGAAATTGTCTTCTTGGAAGGTTGCCCTCTGTTTAATTTTTTGGTCAATTTTCCACCCCAGAAATTTTTAGAGAGCAGGTGTCATTTCCCGAACTGCAAGTTTGGTGAATATTTAGTGACCTTTAGCAATGGGTTTAAAGGTGATGTTGTGGGAAGTGGCCTCAAGCAGGCAGCATTTCTCCATTCCCAAATCTGGGTACTAGGGCAGCAGAGCCTTTCTGGAAGTTGTGTTCCTAGGTTGTAAATTACATTGGAATGTGCATGGAAAAACCCCCATAAGTTTATGTCTCATTATTTCTTCTTGGTGTTAAAAATTTTTTTAATTGGGGTAAAGCTTCGAATATTGGTTCTCCTAGGTGTACACAATCTGCTTCATTTGTACATTATATATGTCTATTCAAGTACAGATCCTCTTCCCATGTAAAATGTTACAGAGGGTTCCGCACACCTCCCTTGCTATATGGTCGGTCTTTTTGTGATATGTATATAATATGTGTTTGTATACATATAGTAACACTAATCTTAATTTATCCATTCCCCCCACCTTTCCTTTTAGATGAGCATAGTTTGTTTTCTAAGTCTGTGAGTGTCTTTCTCTGTGGAAATATGTTCATTTGTGTCAGTTATTAGATAACGCCTATAAGTGATATCATAGAATATAGGTCTTTTGCTTTCCGACTTACCTCATGTTTCGTGATTACCTCCAGACTCATTTGTGGTGCCTCAAAGAGCAATGGTTCATTGTTTTCCATGGCTAATATTCCATTGTGTACATGGACCACTTCTTCTTTATCCATTCACCTGTTGTTGGACATTTTGATTGCTTCACTGTCTTGGCTATTGTGAATAAGGCTGCACTGCAGCTTTTGCGGCCTGTGTCTTCTCGATTCTTGTCTTCTCAGGTGAGACGTCCAATGATGCGCCTGCTGGATTGAATGGTGCCTCCATTTTTACTTTTAAACACAGCTCCTTTCTTTTCTCATTATTGGCTGTTACCCCTTTACGTCTCACCAGCAGGTAGAGGGTACACAGTTCTCTGAAACCCCGTCAGCATTTATTGTTTGTAGACTTTTTGCTGATGGTCAGTCGACTGGTGTAAGTTGAAACTTTTTGTAGATTAGATTGCATGCGTCTAACACTCCCTGAGGTTGAGCTTTTATCCATTTTCCTTGTTTTTAAAAAGAGTGTGAGGAAAACTTAACTCTTCATAATCTCTTCTTGAAACATTTGCCTGTTTTGAATTTTTTTGTCCATTCCCTACTTCAGCACCAATGTTTAGAGCAAGTGTCTTTTACAGCCCTGAGTCCTTGTGAATGTTAAGTGACCATTAGCTGTGAGTTTAAAGCTGCTCTTGCAGGAAACGGCCACAAGGCTGCAGCATTTCTCCTTTACCAAATCTGGTTACTAGGGAAACAGAGCCTTAATGGAAGTGGTGTTCTAGGTTGTATATTAGAATGGAATATGCCAGGAAAAAGCCCTTTAGTTTATGTCTCATTACTTCTTGTTCATATTTGTAATTGACTTTTTATTTTTTATCCCAGCAAATTTGATTACAATGGTTTGTTTGCTCTAGGTGTGCAAGATGTGGTTCTTTCACACATATACGTGTATCTATTCTTCCTCGCATCCTTTTCCCATGTAGGTTATGGCACAATGTTGAGTAGTCTCTCTCCTGGTCTTCCGTACGTCTTTGGTGGTTATATATTTCACATGGTATGTATATCTTTGTTAACCCCAATATGGTAATGTAACCAACCCTCATCCCTTTCTATTTGGTGAACCATAAGTTTTTTAATGAATCTGTGATTGCCTTTCTCTGTGGAAATATCTTCATTGGTATCAATTTTTAAGTAACTCCAAAAAGTGATATGATAGGATATGTGTCTTTTGCTTTCTCACTGACTACAGGTGGCGTGATTACGTCTAGACTCATCTATGGTGCTGCAAATGGCATTGTTTCATTTTTTTCACTAGCGAATATTCCATCTGTACATGGAGGAGTTCTTCTGTGTCCACCCATCTGTTGGTGGACTTTTTGGTTACTTCCATATCTTGGCTATTGTAATACTGTGCCATGCAGATTTGCCTGCCTGTGTCTTTCCAATTCTCTCTTCTTAGATTATAGGTCGAGGAGTGGGCCTGCTGGATCATATGGTAGCTCAATGTTGACCTTTTTAATGCACCTCCATTCTGTTCTATTTCGTGGCCCTTTCCAAGTTACGTCCCCCTTGAGGTTGAGGGTATGCATTTCTCTACAACACCTTCAGCATTTATTGTTTGTAGTTTTCTTGCTGATGGTTATTCTGACAAGTGTGATCTGATACCTCTTTGTGGTTGAATTCGCACGTGCCTCATAATCCATTGAAATTGAGCTTGAAGGCAAGTCCTTTTTATTTTTCAAGCTGTGATTACCTCTTAGTTCTTGAAAGTGTTCTCTTAAAGTATGTGTCACATTTTGAAATGTTTTGGCCATTACCTCCCTCAAGACATTTTGAGGGCGGGTTTCATTTACAGTCCTGCATTACTCCTTCCTATGAAATGACCATTAGCACAGGCTTTAAAGCTGGTTTTGCAGGTAACTGCCATAGGGTGGCAGCCGTTCTATGTTCCCCACCCTTGTAACTAGGGGAAAGCCCTTGCGGCCTGTGGTGTTTCTCGGTTATAAATTAGAGTGGAGTGTGCCTGGACAAACCCACACAAGCTGATGTCTCTTTACTTTTGTTGGATTTTTAAATTTAATTTTTATTTTTTATTGGAGTAATTTTCCACTGTGTACGTGGACCACTTCTACTTTGTGCATTCCTCGGTTGATGGACATTTTCATTGCTTCCAATTGTTGGCTATGGTAAATATTGTTGGAGTGCATGATTGCCAGCCTGTGACTTTTTGATTCTCATTTTCTCAGGTGATAGGCCCAGCAGTGGGTGTGATTCATTGACTGGTAGCACCGTGTTTCCCTTTTCAAAGCACCTACTTTGTGTTTTCATTAGTGGCTCTTACCACGTCCCCCTTAGAATCGAGGGTACGCATTTCTCCACAATCGCTTCAGCATTTATTGTTTGCAGCATTTATGCTAATGGCCCTTCTGGCTGCTGTGAGCTGATAGGTTTCTGTAATTTGGGTTTGCATGTCTCTGAAAATTCGTAAAACTCATCATTTTTCTCCGCCGTTTTCTTTTCTGTTAAAAAAAGGAAACAATTGGGAATACAATATAACTCTTGAAATTGTCTTCTTGGAAGGTTGCCCTCTGTTTAATTTTTTGGTCAATTTTCCACCCCAGAAATTTTTAGAGAGCAGGTGTCATTTCCCGAACTGCAAGTTTGGTGAATATTTAGTGACCTTTAGCAATGGGTTTAAAGGTGATGTTGTGGGAAGTGGCCTCAAGCAGGCAGCATTTCTCCATTCCCAAATCTGGGTACTAGGGCAGCAGAGCCTTTCTGGAAGTTGTGTTCCTAGGTTGTAAATTACATTGGAATGTGCATGGAAAAACCCCCATAAGTTTATGTCTCATTATTTCTTCTTGGTGTTAAAATTTTTTTTAATTGGGGTAAAGCTTCGAATATTGGTTCTCCTAGGTGTACACAATCTGCTTCATTTGTACATTATATATGTCTATTCAAGTACAGATCCTCTTCCCATGTAAAATGTTACAGAGGGTTCCGCACACCTCCCTTGCTATATGGTCGGTCTTTTTGTGATATATATATAATATGTGTTTGTATACATATAGTAACACTAATCTTAATTTATCCATTCCCCCCACCTTTCCTTTTAGATGAGCATAGTTTGTTTTCTAAGTCTGTGAGTGTCTTTCTCTGTGGAAATATGTTCATTTGTGTCAGTTATTAGATAACGCCTATAAGTGATATCATAGAATATAGGTCTTTTGCTTTCCGACTTACCTCATGTTTCGTGATTATTTCCAGACTCATTTGTGGTGCCTCAAAGAGCAATGGTTCATTGTTTTCCATGGCTAATATTCCATTGTGTACATGGACCACTTCTTCTTTATCCATTCACCTGTTGTTGGACATTTTGATTGCTTCACTGTCTTGGCTATTGTGAATAAGGCTGCACTGCAGCTTTTGCGGCCTGTGTCTTCTCGATTCTTGTCTTCTCAGGTGAGACGTCCAATGATGCGCCTGCTGGATTGAATGGTGCCTCCATTTTTACTTTTAAACACAGCTCCTTTCTTTTCTCATTATTGGCTGTTACCCCTTTACGTCTCACCAGCAGGTAGAGGGTACACAGTTCTCTGAAACCCCGTCAGCATTTATTGTTTGTAGACTTTTTGCTGATGGTCAGTCGACTGGTGTAAGTTGAAACTTTTTGTAGATTAGATTGCATGCGTCTAACACTCCCTGAGGTTGAGCTTTTATCCATTTTCCTTGTTTTTAAAAAGAGTGTGAGGAAAACTTAACTCTTCATAATCTCTTCTTGAAACATTTGCCTGTTTTGAATTTTTTTGTCCATTCCCTACTTCAGCACCAATGTTTAGAGCAAGTGTCTTTTACAGCCCTGAGTCCTTGTGAATGTTAAGTGACCATTAGCTGTGAGTTTAAAGCTGCTCTTGCAGGAAACGGCCACAAGGCTGCAGCATTTCTCCTTTACCAAATCTGGTTACTAGGGAAACAGAGCCTTAATGGAAGTGGTGTTCTAGGTTGTATATTAGAATGGAATATGCCAGGAAAAAGCCCTTTAGTTTATGTCTCATTACTTCTTGTTCATATTTGTAATTGACTTTTTATTTTTTATCCCAGCAAATTTGATTACAATGGTTTGTTTGCTCTAGGTGTGCAAGATGTGGTTCTTTCACACATATACGTGTATCTATTCTTCCTCGCATCCTTTTCCCATGTAGGTTATGGCACAATGTTGAGTAGTCTCTCTCCTGGTCTTCCGTACGTCTTTGGTGGTTATATATTTCACATGGTATGTATATCTTTGTTAACCCCAATATGGTAATGTAACCAACCCTCATCCCTTTCTATTTGGTGAACCATAAGTTTTTTAATGAATCTGTGATTGCCTTTCTCTGTGGAAATATCTTCATTGGTATCAATTTTTAAGTAACTCCAAAAAGTGATATGATAGGATATGTGTCTTTTGCTTTCTCACTGACTACAGGTGGCGTGATTACGTCTAGACTCATCTATGGTGCTGCAAATGGCATTGTTTCATTTTTTTCACTAGCGAATATTCCATCTGTACATGGAGGAGTTCTTCTGTGTCCACCCATCTGTTGGTGGACTTTTTGGTTACTTCCATATCTTGGCTATTGTAATACTGTGCCATGCAGATTTGCCTGCCTGTGTCTTTCCAATTCTCTCTTCTTAGATTATAGGTCGAGGAGTGGGCCTGCTGGATCATATGGTAGCTCAATGTTGACCTTTTTAATGCACCTCCATTCTGTTCTATTTCGTGGCCCTTTCCAAGTTACGTCCCCCTTGAGGTTGAGGGTATGCATTTCTCTACAACACCTTCAGCATTTATTGTTTGTAGTTTTCTTGCTGATGGTTATTCTGACAAGTGTGATCTGATACCTCTTTGTGGTTGAATTCGCACGTGCCTCATAATCCATTGAAATTGAGCTTGAAGGCAAGTCCTTTTTATTTTTCAAGCTGTGATTACCTCTTAGTTCTTGAAAGTGTTCTCTTAAAGTATGTGTCACATTTTGAAATGTTTTGGCCATTACCTCCCTCAAGACATTTTGAGGGCGGGTTTCATTTACAGTCCTGCATTACTCCTTCCTATGAAATGACCATTAGCACAGGCTTTAAAGCTGGTTTTGCAGGTAACTGCCATAGGGTGGCAGCCGTTCTATGTTCCCCACCCTTGTAACTAGGGGAAAGCCCTTGCGGCCTGTGGTGTTTCTCGGTTATAAATTAGAGTGGAGTGTGCCTGGACAAACCCACACAAGCTGATGTCTCTTTACTTTTGTTGGATTTTTAAATTTAATTTTTATTTTTTATTGGAGTAATTTTCCACTGTGTACGTGGACCACTTCTACTTTGTGCATTCCTCGGTTGATGGACATTTTCATTGCTTCCAATTGTTGGCTATGGTAAATATTGTTGGAGTGCATGATTGCCAGCCTGTGACTTTTTGATTCTCATTTTCTCAGGTGATAGGCCCAGCAGTGGGTGTGATTCATTGACTGGTAGCACCGTGTTTCCCTTTTCAAAGCACCTACTTTGTGTTTTCATTAGTGGCTCTTACCACGTCCCCCTTAGAATCGAGGGTACGCATTTCTCCACAATCGCTTCAGCATTTATTGTTTGCAGCATTTATGCTAATGGCCCTTCTGGCTGCTGTGAGCTGATAGGTTTCTGTAATTTGGGTTTGCATGTCTCTGAAAATTCGTAAAACTCATCATTTTTCTCCGCCGTTTTCTTTTCTGTTAAAAAAAGGAAACAATTGGGAATACAATATAACTCTTGAAATTGTCTTCTTGGAAGGTTGCCCTCTGTTTAATTTTTTGGTCAATTTTCCACCCCAGAAATTTTTAGAGAGCAGGTGTCATTTCCCGAACTGCAAGTTTGGTGAATATTTAGTGACCTTTAGCAATGGGTTTAAAGGTGATGTTGTGGGAAGTGGCCTCAAGCAGGCAGCATTTCTCCATTCCCAAATCTGGGTACTAGGGCAGCAGAGCCTTTCTGGAAGTTGTGTTCCTAGGTTGTAAATTACATTGGAATGTGCATGGAAAAACCCCCATAAGTTTATGTCTCATTATTTCTTCTTGGTGTTAAAATTTTTTTTAATTGGGGTAAAGCTTCGAATATTGGTTCTCCTAGGTGTACACAATCTGCTTCATTTGTACATTATATATGTCTATTCAAGTACAGATCCTCTTCCCATGTAAAATGTTACAGAGGGTTCCGCACACCTCCCTTGCTATATGGTCGGTCTTTTTGTGATATATATATAATATGTGTTTGTATACATATAGTAACACTAATCTTAATTTATCCATTCCCCCCACCTTTCCTTTTAGATGAGCATAGTTTGTTTTCTAAGTCTGTGAGTGTCTTTCTCTGTGGAAATATGTTCATTTGTGTCAGTTATTAGATAACGCCTATAAGTGATATCATAGAATATAGGTCTTTTGCTTTCCGACTTACCTCATGTTTCGTGATTATTTCCAGACTCATTTGTGGTGCCTCAAAGAGCAATGGTTCATTGTTTTCCATGGCTAATATTCCATTGTGTACATGGACCACTTCTTCTTTATCCATTCACCTGTTGTTGGACATTTTGATTGCTTCACTGTCTTGGCTATTGTGAATAAGGCTGCACTGCAGCTTTTGCGGCCTGTGTCTTCTCGATTCTTGTCTTCTCAGGTGAGACGTCCAATGATGCGCCTGCTGGATTGAATGGTGCCTCCATTTTTACTTTTAAACACAGCTCCTTTCTTTTCTCATTATTGGCTGTTACCCCTTTACGTCTCACCAGCAGGTAGAGGGTACACAGTTCTCTGAAACCCCGTCAGCATTTATTGTTTGTAGACTTTTTGCTGATGGTCAGTCGACTGGTGTAAGTTGAAACTTTTTGTAGATTAGATTGCATGCGTCTAACACTCCCTGAGGTTGAGCTTTTATCCATTTTCCTTGTTTTTAAAAAGAGTGTGAGGAAAACTTAACTCTTCATAATCTCTTCTTGAAACATTTGCCTGTTTTGAATTTTTTTGTCCATTCCCTACTTCAGCACCAATGTTTAGAGCAAGTGTCTTTTACAGCCCTGAGTCCTTGTGAATGTTAAGTGACCATTAGCTGTGAGTTTAAAGCTGCTCTTGCAGGAAACGGCCACAAGGCTGCAGCATTTCTCCTTTACCAAATCTGGTTACTAGGGAAACAGAGCCTTAATGGAAGTGGTGTTCTAGGTTGTATATTAGAATGGAATATGCCAGGAAAAAGCCCTTTAGTTTATGTCTCATTACTTCTTGTTCATATTTGTAATTGACTTTTTATTTTTTATCCCAGCAAATTTGATTACAATGGTTTGTTTGCTCTAGGTGTGCAAGATGTGGTTCTTTCACACATATACGTGTATCTATTCTTCCTCGCATCCTTTTCCCATGTAGGTTATGGCACAATGTTGAGTAGTCTCTCTCCTGGTCTTCCGTACGTCTTTGGTGGTTATATATTTCACATGGTATGTATATCTTTGTTAACCCCAATATGGTAATGTAACCAACCCTCATCCCTTTCTATTTGGTGAACCATAAGTTTTTTAATGAATCTGTGATTGCCTTTCTCTGTGGAAATATCTTCATTGGTATCAATTTTTAAGTAACTCCAAAAAGTGATATGATAGGATATGTGTCTTTTGCTTTCTCACTGACTACAGGTGGCGTGATTACGTCTAGACTCATCTATGGTGCTGCAAATGGCATTGTTTCATTTTTTTCACTAGCGAATATTCCATCTGTACATGGAGGAGTTCTTCTGTGTCCACCCATCTGTTGGTGGACTTTTTGGTTACTTCCATATCTTGGCTATTGTAATACTGTGCCATGCAGATTTGCCTGCCTGTGTCTTTCCAATTCTCTCTTCTTAGATTATAGGTCGAGGAGTGGGCCTGCTGGATCATATGGTAGCTCAATGTTGACCTTTTTAATGCACCTCCATTCTGTTCTATTTCGTGGCCCTTTCCAAGTTACGTCCCCCTTGAGGTTGAGGGTATGCATTTCTCTACAACACCTTCAGCATTTATTGTTTGTAGTTTTCTTGCTGATGGTTATTCTGACAAGTGTGATCTGATACCTCTTTGTGGTTGAATTCGCACGTGCCTCATAATCCATTGAAATTGAGCTTGAAGGCAAGTCCTTTTTATTTTTCAAGCTGTGATTACCTCTTAGTTCTTGAAAGTGTTCTCTTAAAGTATGTGTCACATTTTGAAATGTTTTGGCCATTACCTCCCTCAAGACATTTTGAGGGCGGGTTTCATTTACAGTCCTGCATTACTCCTTCCTATGAAATGACCATTAGCACAGGCTTTAAAGCTGGTTTTGCAGGTAACTGCCATAGGGTGGCAGCCGTTCTATGTTCCCCACCCTTGTAACTAGGGGAAAGCCCTTGCGGCCTGTGGTGTTTCTCGGTTATAAATTAGAGTGGAGTGTGCCTGGACAAACCCACACAAGCTGATGTCTCTTTACTTTTGTTGGATTTTTAAATTTAATTTTTATTTTTTATTGGAGTAATTTTCCACTGTGTACGTGGACCACTTCTACTTTGTGCATTCCTCGGTTGATGGACATTTTCATTGCTTCCAATTGTTGGCTATGGTAAATATTGTTGGAGTGCATGATTGCCAGCCTGTGACTTTTTGATTCTCATTTTCTCAGGTGATAGGCCCAGCAGTGGGTGTGATTCATTGACTGGTAGCACCGTGTTTCCCTTTTCAAAGCACCTACTTTGTGTTTTCATTAGTGGCTCTTACCACGTCCCCCTTAGAATCGAGGGTACGCATTTCTCCACAATCGCTTCAGCATTTATTGTTTGCAGCATTTATGCTAATGGCCCTTCTGGCTGCTGTGAGCTGATAGGTTTCTGTAATTTGGGTTTGCATGTCTCTGAAAATTCGTAAAACTCATCATTTTTCTCCGCCGTTTTCTTTTCTGTTAAAAAAAGGAAACAATTGGGAATACAATATAACTCTTGAAATTGTCTTCTTGGAAGGTTGCCCTCTGTTTAATTTTTTGGTCAATTTTCCACCCCAGAAATTTTTAGAGAGCAGGTGTCATTTCCCGAACTGCAAGTTTGGTGAATATTTAGTGACCTTTAGCAATGGGTTTAAAGGTGATGTTGTGGGAAGTGGCCTCAAGCAGGCAGCATTTCTCCATTCCCAAATCTGGGTACTAGGGCAGCAGAGCCTTTCTGGAAGTTGTGTTCCTAGGTTGTAAATTACATTGGAATGTGCATGGAAAAACCCCCATAAGTTTATGTCTCATTATTTCTTCTTGGTGTTAAAATTTTTTTTAATTGGGGTAAAGCTTCGAATATTGGTTCTCCTAGGTGTACACAATCTGCTTCATTTGTACATTATATATGTCTATTCAAGTACAGATCCTCTTCCCATGTAAAATGTTACAGAGGGTTCCGCACACCTCCCTTGCTATATGGTCGGTCTTTTTGTGATATATATATAATATGTGTTTGTATACATATAGTAACACTAATCTTAATTTATCCATTCCCCCCACCTTTCCTTTTAGATGAGCATAGTTTGTTTTCTAAGTCTGTGAGTGTCTTTCTCTGTGGAAATATGTTCATTTGTGTCAGTTATTAGATAACGCCTATAAGTGATATCATAGAATATAGGTCTTTTGCTTTCCGACTTACCTCATGTTTCGTGATTATTTCCAGACTCATTTGTGGTGCCTCAAAGAGCAATGGTTCATTGTTTTCCATGGCTAATATTCCATTGTGTACATGGACCACTTCTTCTTTATCCATTCACCTGTTGTTGGACATTTTGATTGCTTCACTGTCTTGGCTATTGTGAATAAGGCTGCACTGCAGCTTTTGCGGCCTGTGTCTTCTCGATTCTTGTCTTCTCAGGTGAGACGTCCAATGATGCGCCTGCTGGATTGAATGGTGCCTCCATTTTTACTTTTAAACACAGCTCCTTTCTTTTCTCATTATTGGCTGTTATCCCTTTACGTCTCACCAGCAGGTAGAGGGTACACAGTTCTCTGAAACCCCGTCAGCATTTATTGTTTGTAGACTTTTTGCTGATGGTCAGTCGACTGGTGTAAGTTGAAACTTTTTGTAGATTAGATTGCATGCGTCTAACACTCCCTGAGGTTGAGCTTTTATCCATTTTCCTTGTTTTTAAAAAGAGTGTGAGGAAAACTTAACTCTTCATAATCTCTTCTTGAAACATTTGCCTGTTTTGAATTTTTTTGTCCATTCCCTACTTCAGCACCAATGTTTAGAGCAAGTGTCTTTTACAGCCCTGAGTCCTTGTGAATGTTAAGTGACCATTAGCTGTGAGTTTAAAGCTGCTCTTGCAGGAAACGGCCACAAGGCTGCAGCATTTCTCCTTTACCAAATCTGGTTACTAGGGAAACAGAGCCTTAATGGAAGTGGTGTTCTAGGTTGTATATTAGAATGGAATATGCCAGGAAAAAGCCCTTTAGTTTATGTCTCATTACTTCTTGTTCATATTTGTAATTGACTTTTTATTTTTTATCCCAGCAAATTTGATTACAATGGTTTGTTTGCTCTAGGTGTGCAAGATGTGGTTCTTTCACACATATACGTGTATCTATTCTTCCTCGCATCCTTTTCCCATGTAGGTTATGGCACAATGTTGAGTAGTCTCTCTCCTGGTCTTCCGTACGTCTTTGGTGGTTATATATTTCACATGGTATGTATATCTTTGTTAACCCCAATATGGTAATGTAACCAACCCTCATCCCTTTCTATTTGGTGAACCATAAGTTTTTTAATGAATCTGTGATTGCCTTTCTCTGTGGAAATATCTTCATTGGTATCAATTTTTAAGTAACTCCAAAAAGTGATATGATAGGATATGTGTCTTTTGCTTTCTCACTGACTACAGGTGGCGTGATTACGTCTAGACTCATCTATGGTGCTGCAAATGGCATTGTTTCATTTTTTTCACTAGCGAATATTCCATCTGTACATGGAGGAGTTCTTCTGTGTCCACCCATCTGTTGGTGGACTTTTTGGTTACTTCCATATCTTGGCTATTGTAATACTGTGCCATGCAGATTTGCCTGCCTGTGTCTTTCCAATTCTCTCTTCTTAGATTATAGGTCGAGGAGTGGGCCTGCTGGATCATATGGTAGCTCAATGTTGACCTTTTTAATGCACCTCCATTCTGTTCTATTTCGTGGCCCTTTCCAAGTTACGTCCCCCTTGAGGTTGAGGGTATGCATTTCTCTACAACACCTTCAGCATTTATTGTTTGTAGTTTTCTTGCTGATGGTTATTCTGACAAGTGTGATCTGATACCTCTTTGTGGTTGAATTCGCACGTGCCTCATAATCCATTGAAATTGAGCTTGAAGGCAAGTCCTTTTTATTTTTCAAGCTGTGATTACCTCTTAGTTCTTGAAAGTGTTCTCTTAAAGTATGTGTCACATTTTGAAATGTTTTGGCCATTACCTCCCTCAAGACATTTTGAGGGCGGGTTTCATTTACAGTCCTGCATTACTCCTTCCTATGAAATGACCATTAGCACAGGCTTTAAAGCTGGTTTTGCAGGTAACTGCCATAGGGTGGCAGCCGTTCTATGTTCCCCACCCTTGTAACTAGGGGAAAGCCCTTGCGGCCTGTGGTGTTTCTCGGTTATAAATTAGAGTGGAGTGTGCCTGGACAAACCCACACAAGCTGATGTCTCTTTACTTTTGTTGGATTTTTAAATTTAATTTTTATTTTTTATTGGAGTAATTTTCCACTGTGTACGTGGACCACTTCTACTTTGTGCATTCCTCGGTTGATGGACATTTTCATTGCTTCCAATTGTTGGCTATGGTAAATATTGTTGGAGTGCATGATTGCCAGCCTGTGACTTTTTGATTCTCATTTTCTCAGGTGATAGGCCCAGCAGTGGGTGTGATTCATTGACTGGTAGCACCGTGTTTCCCTTTTCAAAGCACCTACTTTGTGTTTTCATTAGTGGCTCTTACCACGTCCCCCTTAGAATCGAGGGTACGCATTTCTCCACAATCGCTTCAGCATTTATTGTTTGCAGCATTTATGCTAATGGCCCTTCTGGCTGCTGTGAGCTGATAGGTTTCTGTAATTTGGGTTTGCATGTCTCTGAAAATTCGTAAAACTCATCATTTTTCTCCGCCGTTTTCTTTTCTGTTAAAAAAAGGAAACAATTGGGAATACAATATAACTCTTGAAATTGTCTTCTTGGAAGGTTGCCCTCTGTTTAATTTTTTGGTCAATTTTCCACCCCAGAAATTTTTAGAGAGCAGGTGTCATTTCCCGAACTGCAAGTTTGGTGAATATTTAGTGACCTTTAGCAATGGGTTTAAAGGTGATGTTGTGGGAAGTGGCCTCAAGCAGGCAGCATTTCTCCATTCCCAAATCTGGGTACTAGGGCAGCAGAGCCTTTCTGGAAGTTGTGTTCCTAGGTTGTAAATTACATTGGAATGTGCATGGAAAAACCCCCATAAGTTTATGTCTCATTATTTCTTCTTGGTGTTAAAATTTTTTTTAATTGGGGTAAAGCTTCGAATATTGGTTCTCCTAGGTGTACACAATCTGCTTCATTTGTACATTATATATGTCTATTCAAGTACAGATCCTCTTCCCATGTAAAATGTTACAGAGGGTTCCGCACACCTCCCTTGCTATATGGTCGGTCTTTTTGTGATATATATATAATATGTGTTTGTATACATATAGTAACACTAATCTTAATTTATCCATTCCCCCCACCTTTCCTTTTAGATGAGCATAGTTTGTTTTCTAAGTCTGTGAGTGTCTTTCTCTGTGGAAATATGTTCATTTGTGTCAGTTATTAGATAACGCCTATAAGTGATATCATAGAATATAGGTCTTTTGCTTTCCGACTTACCTCATGTTTCGTGATTATTTCCAGACTCATTTGTGGTGCCTCAAAGAGCAATGGTTCATTGTTTTCCATGGCTAATATTCCATTGTGTACATGGACCACTTCTTCTTTATCCATTCACCTGTTGTTGGACATTTTGATTGCTTCACTGTCTTGGCTATTGTGAATAAGGCTGCACTGCAGCTTTTGCGGCCTGTGTCTTCTCGATTCTTGTCTTCTCAGGTGAGACGTCCAATGATGCGCCTGCTGGATTGAATGGTGCCTCCATTTTTACTTTTAAACACAGCTCCTTTCTTTTCTCATTATTGGCTGTTATCCCTTTACGTCTCACCAGCAGGTAGAGGGTACACAGTTCTCTGAAACCCCGTCAGCATTTATTGTTTGTAGACTTTTTGCTGATGGTCAGTCGACTGGTGTAAGTTGAAACTTTTTGTAGATTAGATTGCATGCGTCTAACACTCCCTGAGGTTGAGCTTTTATCCATTTTCCTTGTTTTTAAAAAGAGTGTGAGGAAAACTTAACTCTTCATAATCTCTTCTTGAAACATTTGCCTGTTTTGAATTTTTTTGTCCATTCCCTACTTCAGCACCAATGTTTAGAGCAAGTGTCTTTTACAGCCCTGAGTCCTTGTGAATGTTAAGTGACCATTAGCTGTGAGTTTAAAGCTGCTCTTGCAGGAAACGGCCACAAGGCTGCAGCATTTCTCCTTTACCAAATCTGGTTACTAGGGAAACAGAGCCTTAATGGAAGTGGTGTTCTAGGTTGTATATTAGAATGGAATATGCCAGGAAAAAGCCCTTTAGTTTATGTCTCATTACTTCTTGTTCATATTTGTAATTGACTTTTTATTTTTTATCCCAGCAAATTTGATTACAATGGTTTGTTTGCTCTAGGTGTGCAAGATGTGGTTCTTTCACACATATACGTGTATCTATTCTTCCTCGCATCCTTTTCCCATGTAGGTTATGGCACAATGTTGAGTAGTCTCTCTCCTGGTCTTCCGTACGTCTTTGGTGGTTATATATTTCACATGGTATGTATATCTTTGTTAACCCCAATATGGTAATGTAACCAACCCTCATCCCTTTCTATTTGGTGAACCATAAGTTTTTTAATGAATCTGTGATTGCCTTTCTCTGTGGAAATATCTTCATTGGTATCAATTTTTAAGTAACTCCAAAAAGTGATATGATAGGATATGTGTCTTTTGCTTTCTCACTGACTACAGGTGGCGTGATTACGTCTAGACTCATCTATGGTGCTGCAAATGGCATTGTTTCATTTTTTTCACTAGCGAATATTCCATCTGTACATGGAGGAGTTCTTCTGTGTCCACCCATCTGTTGGTGGACTTTTTGGTTACTTCCATATCTTGGCTATTGTAATACTGTGCCATGCAGATTTGCCTGCCTGTGTCTTTCCAATTCTCTCTTCTTAGATTATAGGTCGAGGAGTGGGCCTGCTGGATCATATGGTAGCTCAATGTTGACCTTTTTAATGCACCTCCATTCTGTTCTATTTCGTGGCCCTTTCCAAGTTACGTCCCCCTTGAGGTTGAGGGTATGCATTTCTCTACAACACCTTCAGCATTTATTGTTTGTAGTTTTCTTGCTGATGGTTATTCTGACAAGTGTGATCTGATACCTCTTTGTGGTTGAATTCGCACGTGCCTCATAATCCATTGAAATTGAGCTTGAAGGCAAGTCCTTTTTATTTTTCAAGCTGTGATTACCTCTTAGTTCTTGAAAGTGTTCTCTTAAAGTATGTGTCACATTTTGAAATGTTTTGGCCATTACCTCCCTCAAGACATTTTGAGGGCGGGTTTCATTTACAGTCCTGCATTACTCCTTCCTATGAAATGACCATTAGCACAGGCTTTAAAGCTGGTTTTGCAGGTAACTGCCATAGGGTGGCAGCCGTTCTATGTTCCCCACCCTTGTAACTAGGGGAAAGCCCTTGCGGCCTGTGGTGTTTCTCGGTTATAAATTAGAGTGGAGTGTGCCTGGACAAACCCACACAAGCTGATGTCTCTTTACTTTTGTTGGATTTTTAAATTTAATTTTTATTTTTTATTGGAGTAATTTTCCACTGTGTACGTGGACCACTTCTACTTTGTGCATTCCTCGGTTGATGGACATTTTCATTGCTTCCAATTGTTGGCTATGGTAAATATTGTTGGAGTGCATGATTGCCAGCCTGTGACTTTTTGATTCTCATTTTCTCAGGTGATAGGCCCAGCAGTGGGTGTGATTCATTGACTGGTAGCACCGTGTTTCCCTTTTCAAAGCACCTACTTTGTGTTTTCATTAGTGGCTCTTACCACGTCCCCCTTAGAATCGAGGGTACGCATTTCTCCACAATCGCTTCAGCATTTATTGTTTGCAGCATTTATGCTAATGGCCCTTCTGGCTGCTGTGAGCTGATAGGTTTCTGTAATTTGGGTTTGCATGTCTCTGAAAATTCGTAAAACTCATCATTTTTCTCCGCCGTTTTCTTTTCTGTTAAAAAAAGGAAACAATTGGGAATACAATATAACTCTTGAAATTGTCTTCTTGGAAGGTTGCCCTCTGTTTAATTTTTTGGTCAATTTTCCACCCCAGAAATTTTTAGAGAGCAGGTGTCATTTCCCGAACTGCAAGTTTGGTGAATATTTAGTGACCTTTAGCAATGGGTTTAAAGGTGATGTTGTGGGAAGTGGCCTCAAGCAGGCAGCATTTCTCCATTCCCAAATCTGGGTACTAGGGCAGCAGAGCCTTTCTGGAAGTTGTGTTCCTAGGTTGTAAATTACATTGGAATGTGCATGGAAAAACCCCCATAAGTTTATGTCTCATTATTTCTTCTTGGTGTTAAAATTTTTTTTAATTGGGGTAAAGCTTCGAATATTGGTTCTCCTAGGTGTACACAATCTGCTTCATTTGTACATTATATATGTCTATTCAAGTACAGATCCTCTTCCCATGTAAAATGTTACAGAGGGTTCCGCACACCTCCCTTGCTATATGGTCGGTCTTTTTGTGATATATATATAATATGTGTTTGTATACATATAGTAACACTAATCTTAATTTATCCATTCCCCCCACCTTTCCTTTTAGATGAGCATAGTTTGTTTTCTAAGTCTGTGAGTGTCTTTCTCTGTGGAAATATGTTCATTTGTGTCAGTTATTAGATAACGCCTATAAGTGATATCATAGAATATAGGTCTTTTGCTTTCCGACTTACCTCATGTTTCGTGATTATTTCCAGACTCATTTGTGGTGCCTCAAAGAGCAATGGTTCATTGTTTTCCATGGCTAATATTCCATTGTGTACATGGACCACTTCTTCTTTATCCATTCACCTGTTGTTGGACATTTTGATTGCTTCACTGTCTTGGCTATTGTGAATAAGGCTGCACTGCAGCTTTTGCGGCCTGTGTCTTCTCGATTCTTGTCTTCTCAGGTGAGACGTCCAATGATGCGCCTGCTGGATTGAATGGTGCCTCCATTTTTACTTTTAAACACAGCTCCTTTCTTTTCTCATTATTGGCTGTTATCCCTTTACGTCTCACCAGCAGGTAGAGGGTACACAGTTCTCTGAAACCCCGTCAGCATTTATTGTTTGTAGACTTTTTGCTGATGGTCAGTCGACTGGTGTAAGTTGAAACTTTTTGTAGATTAGATTGCATGCGTCTAACACTCCCTGAGGTTGAGCTTTTATCCATTTTCCTTGTTTTTAAAAAGAGTGTGAGGAAAACTTAACTCTTCATAATCTCTTCTTGAAACATTTGCCTGTTTTGAATTTTTTTGTCCATTCCCTACTTCAGCACCAATGTTTAGAGCAAGTGTCTTTTACAGCCCTGAGTCCTTGTGAATGTTAAGTGACCATTAGCTGTGAGTTTAAAGCTGCTCTTGCAGGAAACGGCCACAAGGCTGCAGCATTTCTCCTTTACCAAATCTGGTTACTAGGGAAACAGAGCCTTAATGGAAGTGGTGTTCTAGGTTGTATATTAGAATGGAATATGCCAGGAAAAAGCCCTTTAGTTTATGTCTCATTACTTCTTGTTCATATTTGTAATTGACTTTTTATTTTTTATCCCAGCAAATTTGATTACAATGGTTTGTTTGCTCTAGGTGTGCAAGATGTGGTTCTTTCACACATATACGTGTATCTATTCTTCCTCGCATCCTTTTCCCATGTAGGTTATGGCACAATGTTGAGTAGTCTCTCTCCTGGTCTTCCGTACGTCTTTGGTGGTTATATATTTCACATGGTATGTATATCTTTGTTAACCCCAATATGGTAATGTAACCAACCCTCATCCCTTTCTATTTGGTGAACCATAAGTTTTTTAATGAATCTGTGATTGCCTTTCTCTGTGGAAATATCTTCATTGGTATCAATTTTTAAGTAACTCCAAAAAGTGATATGATAGGATATGTGTCTTTTGCTTTCTCACTGACTACAGGTGGCGTGATTACGTCTAGACTCATCTATGGTGCTGCAAATGGCATTGTTTCATTTTTTTCACTAGCGAATATTCCATCTGTACATGGAGGAGTTCTTCTGTGTCCACCCATCTGTTGGTGGACTTTTTGGTTACTTCCATATCTTGGCTATTGTAATACTGTGCCATGCAGATTTGCCTGCCTGTGTCTTTCCAATTCTCTCTTCTTAGATTATAGGTCGAGGAGTGGGCCTGCTGGATCATATGGTAGCTCAATGTTGACCTTTTTAATGCACCTCCATTCTGTTCTATTTCGTGGCCCTTTCCAAGTTACGTCCCCCTTGAGGTTGAGGGTATGCATTTCTCTACAACACCTTCAGCATTTATTGTTTGTAGTTTTCTTGCTGATGGTTATTCTGACAAGTGTGATCTGATACCTCTTTGTGGTTGAATTCGCACGTGCCTCATAATCCATTGAAATTGAGCTTGAAGGCAAGTCCTTTTTATTTTTCAAGCTGTGATTACCTCTTAGTTCTTGAAAGTGTTCTCTTAAAGTATGTGTCACATTTTGAAATGTTTTGGCCATTACCTCCCTCAAGACATTTTGAGGGCGGGTTTCATTTACAGTCCTGCATTACTCCTTCCTATGAAATGACCATTAGCACAGGCTTTAAAGCTGGTTTTGCAGGTAACTGCCATAGGGTGGCAGCCGTTCTATGTTCCCCACCCTTGTAACTAGGGGAAAGCCCTTGCGGCCTGTGGTGTTTCTCGGTTATAAATTAGAGTGGAGTGTGCCTGGACAAACCCACACAAGCTGATGTCTCTTTACTTTTGTTGGATTTTTAAATTTAATTTTTATTTTTTATTGGAGTAATTTTCCACTGTGTACGTGGACCACTTCTACTTTGTGCATTCCTCGGTTGATGGACATTTTCATTGCTTCCAATTGTTGGCTATGGTAAATATTGTTGGAGTGCATGATTGCCAGCCTGTGACTTTTTGATTCTCATTTTCTCAGGTGATAGGCCCAGCAGTGGGTGTGATTCATTGACTGGTAGCACCGTGTTTCCCTTTTCAAAGCACCTACTTTGTGTTTTCATTAGTGGCTCTTACCACGTCCCCCTTAGAATCGAGGGTACGCATTTCTCCACAATCGCTTCAGCATTTATTGTTTGCAGCATTTATGCTAATGGCCCTTCTGGCTGCTGTGAGCTGATAGGTTTCTGTAATTTGGGTTTGCATGTCTCTGAAAATTCGTAAAACTCATCATTTTTCTCCGCCGTTTTCTTTTCTGTTAAAAAAAGGAAACAATTGGGAATACAATATAACTCTTGAAATTGTCTTCTTGGAAGGTTGCCCTCTGTTTAATTTTTTGGTCAATTTTCCACCCCAGAAATTTTTAGAGAGCAGGTGTCATTTCCCGAACTGCAAGTTTGGTGAATATTTAGTGACCTTTAGCAATGGGTTTAAAGGTGATGTTGTGGGAAGTGGCCTCAAGCAGGCAGCATTTCTCCATTCCCAAATCTGGGTACTAGGGCAGCAGAGCCTTTCTGGAAGTTGTGTTCCTAGGTTGTAAATTACATTGGAATGTGCATGGAAAAACCCCCATAAGTTTATGTCTCATTATTTCTTCTTGGTGTTAAAATTTTTTTTAATTGGGGTAAAGCTTCGAATATTGGTTCTCCTAGGTGTACACAATCTGCTTCATTTGTACATTATATATGTCTATTCAAGTACAGATCCTCTTCCCATGTAAAATGTTACAGAGGGTTCCGCACACCTCCCTTGCTATATGGTCGGTCTTTTTGTGATATATATATAATATGTGTTTGTATACATATAGTAACACTAATCTTAATTTATCCATTCCCCCCACCTTTCCTTTTAGATGAGCATAGTTTGTTTTCTAAGTCTGTGAGTGTCTTTCTCTGTGGAAATATGTTCATTTGTGTCAGTTATTAGATAACGCCTATAAGTGATATCATAGAATATAGGTCTTTTGCTTTCCGACTTACCTCATGTTTCGTGATTATTTCCAGACTCATTTGTGGTGCCTCAAAGAGCAATGGTTCATTGTTTTCCATGGCTAATATTCCATTGTGTACATGGACCACTTCTTCTTTATCCATTCACCTGTTGTTGGACATTTTGATTGCTTCACTGTCTTGGCTATTGTGAATAAGGCTGCACTGCAGCTTTTGCGGCCTGTGTCTTCTCGATTCTTGTCTTCTCAGGTGAGACGTCCAATGATGCGCCTGCTGGATTGAATGGTGCCTCCATTTTTACTTTTAAACACAGCTCCTTTCTTTTCTCATTATTGGCTGTTATCCCTTTACGTCTCACCAGCAGGTAGAGGGTACACAGTTCTCTGAAACCCCGTCAGCATTTATTGTTTGTAGACTTTTTGCTGATGGTCAGTCGACTGGTGTAAGTTGAAACTTTTTGTAGATTAGATTGCATGCGTCTAACACTCCCTGAGGTTGAGCTTTTATCCATTTTCCTTGTTTTTAAAAAGAGTGTGAGGAAAACTTAACTCTTCATAATCTCTTCTTGAAACATTTGCCTGTTTTGAATTTTTTTGTCCATTCCCTACTTCAGCACCAATGTTTAGAGCAAGTGTCTTTTACAGCCCTGAGTCCTTGTGAATGTTAAGTGACCATTAGCTGTGAGTTTAAAGCTGCTCTTGCAGGAAACGGCCACAAGGCTGCAGCATTTCTCCTTTACCAAATCTGGTTACTAGGGAAACAGAGCCTTAATGGAAGTGGTGTTCTAGGTTGTATATTAGAATGGAATATGCCAGGAAAAAGCCCTTTAGTTTATGTCTCATTACTTCTTGTTCATATTTGTAATTGACTTTTTATTTTTTATCCCAGCAAATTTGATTACAATGGTTTGTTTGCTCTAGGTGTGCAAGATGTGGTTCTTTCACACATATACGTGTATCTATTCTTCCTCGCATCCTTTTCCCATGTAGGTTATGGCACAATGTTGAGTAGTCTCTCTCCTGGTCTTCCGTACGTCTTTGGTGGTTATATATTTCACATGGTATGTATATCTTTGTTAACCCCAATATGGTAATGTAACCAACCCTCATCCCTTTCTATTTGGTGAACCATAAGTTTTTTAATGAATCTGTGATTGCCTTTCTCTGTGGAAATATCTTCATTGGTATCAATTTTTAAGTAACTCCAAAAAGTGATATGATAGGATATGTGTCTTTTGCTTTCTCACTGACTACAGGTGGCGTGATTACGTCTAGACTCATCTATGGTGCTGCAAATGGCATTGTTTCATTTTTTTCACTAGCGAATATTCCATCTGTACATGGAGGAGTTCTTCTGTGTCCACCCATCTGTTGGTGGACTTTTTGGTTACTTCCATATCTTGGCTATTGTAATACTGTGCCATGCAGATTTGCCTGCCTGTGTCTTTCCAATTCTCTCTTCTTAGATTATAGGTCGAGGAGTGGGCCTGCTGGATCATATGGTAGCTCAATGTTGACCTTTTTAATGCACCTCCATTCTGTTCTATTTCGTGGCCCTTTCCAAGTTACGTCCCCCTTGAGGTTGAGGGTATGCATTTCTCTACAACACCTTCAGCATTTATTGTTTGTAGTTTTCTTGCTGATGGTTATTCTGACAAGTGTGATCTGATACCTCTTTGTGGTTGAATTCGCACGTGCCTCATAATCCATTGAAATTGAGCTTGAAGGCAAGTCCTTTTTATTTTTCAAGCTGTGATTACCTCTTAGTTCTTGAAAGTGTTCTCTTAAAGTATGTGTCACATTTTGAAATGTTTTGGCCATTACCTCCCTCAAGACATTTTGAGGGCGGGTTTCATTTACAGTCCTGCATTACTCCTTCCTATGAAATGACCATTAGCACAGGCTTTAAAGCTGGTTTTGCAGGTAACTGCCATAGGGTGGCAGCCGTTCTATGTTCCCCACCCTTGTAACTAGGGGAAAGCCCTTGCGGCCTGTGGTGTTTCTCGGTTATAAATTAGAGTGGAGTGTGCCTGGACAAACCCACACAAGCTGATGTCTCTTTACTTTTGTTGGATTTTTAAATTTAATTTTTATTTTTTATTGGAGTAATTTTCCACTGTGTACGTGGACCACTTCTACTTTGTGCATTCCTCGGTTGATGGACATTTTCATTGCTTCCAATTGTTGGCTATGGTAAATATTGTTGGAGTGCATGATTGCCAGCCTGTGACTTTTTGATTCTCATTTTCTCAGGTGATAGGCCCAGCAGTGGGTGTGATTCATTGACTGGTAGCACCGTGTTTCCCTTTTCAAAGCACCTACTTTGTGTTTTCATTAGTGGCTCTTACCACGTCCCCCTTAGAATCGAGGGTACGCATTTCTCCACAATCGCTTCAGCATTTATTGTTTGCAGCATTTATGCTAATGGCCCTTCTGGCTGCTGTGAGCTGATAGGTTTCTGTAATTTGGGTTTGCATGTCTCTGAAAATTCGTAGAACTCATCATTTTTCTCCGCCGTTTTCTTTTCTGTTAAAAAAAGGAAACAATTGGGAATACAATATAACTCTTGAAATTGTCTTCTTGGAAGGTTGCCCTCTGTTTAATTTTTTGGTCAATTTTCCACCCCAGAAATTTTTAGAGAGCAGGTGTCATTTCCCGAACTGCAAGTTTGGTGAATATTTAGTGACCTTTAGCAATGGGTTTAAAGGTGATGTTGTGGGAAGTGGCCTCAAGCAGGCAGCATTTCTCCATTCCCAAATCTGGGTACTAGGGCAGCAGAGCCTTTCTGGAAGTTGTGTTCCTAGGTTGTAAATTACATTGGAATGTGCATGGAAAAACCCCCATAAGTTTATGTCTCATTATTTCTTCTTGGTGTTAAAAATTTTTTTAATTGGGGTAAAGCTTCGAATATTGGTTCTCCTAGGTGTACACAATCTGCTTCATTTGTACATTATATATGTCTATTCAAGTACAGATCCTCTTCCCATGTAAAATGTTACAGAGGGTTCCGCAGACCTCCCTTGCTATATGGTCGGTCTTTTTGTGATATGTATATAATATGTGTTTGTATACATATAGTAACACTAATCTTAATTTATCCATTCCCCCCACCTTTCCTTTTAGATGAGCATAGTTTGTTTTCTAAGTCTGTGAGTGTCTTTCTCTGTGGAAATATGTTCATTTGTGTCAGTTATTAGATAACGCCTATAAGTGATATCATAGAATATAGGTCTTTTGCTTTCCGACTTACCTCATGTTTCGTGATTACCTCCAGACTCATTTGTGGTGCCTCAAAGAGCAATGGTTCATTGTTTTCCATGGCTAATATTCCATTGTGTACATGGACCACTTCTTCTTTATCCATTCACCTGTTGTTGGACATTTTGATTGCTTCACTGTCTTGGCTATTGTGAATAAGGCTGCACTGCAGCTTTTGCGGCCTGTGTCTTCTCGATTCTTGTCTTCTCAGGTGAGACGTCCAATGATGCGCCTGCTGGATTGAATGGTGCCTCCATTTTTACTTTTAAACACAGCTCCTTTCTTTTCTCATTATTGGCTGTTACCCCTTTACGTCTCACCAGCAGGTAGAGGGTACACAGTTCTCTGAAACCCCGTCAGCATTTATTGTTTGTAGACTTTTTGCTGATGGTCAGTCGACTGGTGTAAGTTGAAACTTTTTGTAGATTAGATTGCATGCGTCTAACACTCCCTGAGGTTGAGCTTTTATCCATTTTCCTTGTTTTTAAAAAGAGTGTGAGGAAAACTTAACTCTTCATAATCTCTTCTTGAAACATTTGCCTGTTTTGAATTTTTTTGTCCATTCCCTACTTCAGCACCAATGTTTAGAGCAAGTGTCTTTTACAGCCCTGAGTCCTTGTGAATGTTAAGTGACCATTAGCTGTGAGTTTAAAGCTGCTCTTGCAGGAAACGGCCACAAGGCTGCAGCATTTCTCCTTTACCAAATCTGGTTACTAGGGAAACAGAGCCTTAATGGAAGTGGTGTTCTAGGTTGTATATTAGAATGGAATATGCCAGGAAAAAGCCCTTTAGTTTATGTCTCATTACTTCTTGTTCATATTTGTAACTGACTTTTTATTTTTTATCCCAGCAAATTTGATTACAATGGTTTGTTTGCTCTAGGTGTGCAAGATGTGGTTCTTTCACACAGATACGTGTATCTATTCTTCCTCGCATCCTTTTCCCATGTAGGTTATGGCACAATGTTGAGTAGTCTCTCTCCTGGTCTTCCGTACGTCTTTGGTGGTTATATATTTCACATGGTATGTATATCTTTGTTAACCCCAATATGGTAATGTAACCAATCCTCATCCCTTTCTATTTGGTGAACCATAAGTTTTTTAATGAATCTGTGATTGCCTTTCTCTGTGGAAATATCTTCATTGGTATCAATTTTTAAGTAACTCCAAAAAGTGATATGATAGGATATGTGTCTTTTGCTTTCTCACTGACTACAGGTGGCGTGATTACGTCTAGACTCATCTATGGTGCTGCAAATGGCATTGTTTCATTTTTTTTCACTAGCGAATATTCCATCTGTACATGGAGGAGTTCTTCTGTGTCCACCCATCTGTTGGTGGACTTTTTGGTTACTTCCATATCTTGGCTATTGTAATACTGTGCCATGCAGATTTGCCTGCCTGTGTCTTTCCAATTCTCTCTTCTTAGATTATAGGTCGAGGAGTGGGCCTGCTGGATCATATGGTAGCTCAATGTTGACCTTTTTAATGCACCTCCATTCTGTTCTATTTCGTGGCCCTTTCCAAGTTACGTCCCCCTTGAAGTTGAGGGTATGCATTTCTCTACAACACCTTCAGCATTTATTGTTTGTAGTTTTCTTGCTGATGGTTATTCTGACAAGTGTGATCTGATACCTCTTTGTGGTTGAATTCGCACGTGCCTCATAATCCATTGAAATTGAGCTTGAAGGCAAGTCCTTTTTATTTTTCAAGCTGTGATTACCTCTTAGTTCTTGAAAGTGTTCTCTTAAAGTATGTGTCACATTTTGAAATGTTTTGGCCATTACCTCCCTCAAGACATTTTGAGGGCGGGTTTCATTTACAGTCCTGCATTACTCCTTCCTATGAAATGACCATTAGCACAGGCTTTAAAGCTGGTTTTGCAGGTAACTGCCATAGGGTGGCAGCCGTTCTATGTTCCCCACCCTTGTAACTAGGGGAAAGCCCTTGCGGCCTGTGGTGTTTCTCGGTTATAAATTAGAGTGGAGTGTGCCTGGACAAACCCACACAAGCTGATGTCTCTTTACTTTTGTTGGATTTTTAAATTTAATTTTTATTTTTTATTGGAGTAATTTTCCACTGTGTACGTGGACCACTTCTACTTTGTGCATTCCTCGGTTGATGGACATTTTCATTGCTTCCAATTGTTGGCTATGGTAAATATTGTTGGAGTGCATGATTGCCAGCCTGTGACTTTTTGATTCTCATTTTCTCAGGTGATAGGCCCAGCAGTGGGTGTGATTCATTGACTGGTAGCACCGTGTTTCCCTTTTCAAAGCACCTACTTTGTGTTTTCATTAGTGGCTCTTACCACGTCCCCCTTAGAATCGAGGGTACGCATTTCTCCACAATCGCTTCAGCATTTATTGTTTGCAGCATTTATGCTAATGGCCCTTCTGGCTGCTGTGAGCTGATAGGTTTCTGTAATTTGGGTTTGCATGTCTCTGAAAATTCGTAGAACTCATCATTTTTCTCCGCCGTTTTCTTTTCTGTTAAAAAAAGGAAACAATTGGGAATACAATATAACTCTTGAAATTGTCTTCTTGGAAGGTTGCCCTCTGTTTAATTTTTTGGTCAATTTTCCACCCCAGAAATTTTTAGAGAGCAGGTGTCATTTCCCGAACTGCAAGTTTGGTGAATATTTAGTGACCTTTAGCAATGGGTTTAAAGGTGATGTTGTGGGAAGTGGCCTCAAGCAGGCAGCATTTCTCCATTCCCAAATCTGGGTACTAGGGCAGCAGAGCCTTTCTGGAAGTTGTGTTCCTAGGTTGTAAATTACATTGGAATGTGCATGGAAAAACCCCCATAAGTTTATGTCTCATTATTTCTTCTTGGTGTTAAAATTTTTTTTAATTGGGGTAAAGCTTCGAATATTGGTTCTCCTAGGTGTACACAATCTGCTTCATTTGTACATTATATATGTCTATTCAAGTACAGATCCTCTTCCCATGTAAAATGTTACAGAGGGTTCCGCAGACCTCCCTTGCTATATGGTCGGTCTTTTTGTGATATGTATATAATATGTGTTTGTATACATATAGTAACACTAATCTTAATTTATCCATTCCCCCCACCTTTCCTTTTAGATGAGCATAGTTTGTTTTCTAAGTCTGTGAGTGTCTTTCTCTGTGGAAATATGTTCATTTGTGTCAGTTATTAGATAACGCCTATAAGTGATATCATAGAATATAGGTCTTTTGCTTTCCGACTTACCTCATGTTTCGTGATTACCTCCAGACTCATTTGTGGTGCCTCAAAGAGCAATGGTTCATTGTTTTCCATGGCTAATATTCCATTGTGTACATGGACCACTTCTTCTTTATCCATTCACCTGTTGTTGGACATTTTGATTGCTTCACTGTCTTGGCTATTGTGAATAAGGCTGCACTGCAGCTTTTGCGGCCTGTGTCTTCTCGATTCTTGTCTTCTCAGGTGAGACGTCCAATGATGCGCCTGCTGGATTGAATGGTGCCTCCATTTTTACTTTTAAACACAGCTCCTTTCTTTTCTCATTATTGGCTGTTACCCCTTTACGTCTCACCAGCAGGTAGAGGGTACACAGTTCTCTGAAACCCCGTCAGCATTTATTGTTTGTAGACTTTTTGCTGATGGTCAGTCGACTGGTGTAAGTTGAAACTTTTTGTAGATTAGATTGCATGCGTCTAACACTCCCTGAGGTTGAGCTTTTATCCATTTTCCTTGTTTTTAAAAAGAGTGTGAGGAAAACTTAACTCTTCATAATCTCTTCTTGAAACATTTGCCTGTTTTGAATTTTTTTGTCCATTCCCTACTTCAGCACCAATGTTTAGAGCAAGTGTCTTTTACAGCCCTGAGTCCTTGTGAATGTTAAGTGACCATTAGCTGTGAGTTTAAAGCTGCTCTTGCAGGAAACGGCCACAAGGCTGCAGCATTTCTCCTTTACCAAATCTGGTTACTAGGGAAACAGAGCCTTAATGGAAGTGGTGTTCTAGGTTGTATATTAGAATGGAATATGCCAGGAAAAAGCCCTTTAGTTTATGTCTCATTACTTCTTGTTCATATTTGTAATTGACTTTTTATTTTTTATCCCAGCAAATTTGATTACAATGGTTTGTTTGCTCTAGGTGTGCAAGATGTGGTTCTTTCACACATATACGTGTATCTATTCTTCCTCGCATCCTTTTCCCATGTAGGTTATGGCACAATGTTGAGTAGTCTCTCTCCTGGTCTTCCGTACGTCTTTGGTGGTTATATATTTCACATGGTATGTATATCTTTGTTAACCCCAATATGGTAATGTAACCAACCCTCATCCCTTTCTATTTGGTGAACCATAAGTTTTTTAATGAATCTGTGATTGCCTTTCTCTGTGGAAATATCTTCATTGGTATCAATTTTTAAGTAACTCCAAAAAGTGATATGATAGGATATGTGTCTTTTGCTTTCTCACTGACTACAGGTGGCGTGATTACGTCTAGACTCATCTATGGTGCTGCAAATGGCATTGTTTCATTTTTTTCACTAGCGAATATTCCATCTGTACATGGAGGAGTTCTTCTGTGTCCACCCATCTGTTGGTGGACTTTTTGGTTACTTCCATATCTTGGCTATTGTAATACTGTGCCATGCAGATTTGCCTGCCTGTGTCTTTCCAATTCTCTCTTCTTAGATTATAGGTCGAGGAGTGGGCCTGCTGGATCATATGGTAGCTCAATGTTGACCTTTTTAATGCACCTCCATTCTGTTCTATTTCGTGGCCCTTTCCAAGTTACGTCCCCCTTGAGGTTGAGGGTATGCATTTCTCTACAACACCTTCAGCATTTATTGTTTGTAGTTTTCTTGCTGATGGTTATTCTGACAAGTGTGATCTGATACCTCTTTGTGGTTGAATTCGCACGTGCCTCATAATCCATTGAAATTGAGCTTGAAGGCAAGTCCTTTTTATTTTTCAAGCTGTGATTACCTCTTAGTTCTTGAAAGTGTTCTCTTAAAGTATGTGTCACATTTTGAAATGTTTTGGCCATTACCTCCCTCAAGACATTTTGAGGGCGGGTTTCATTTACAGTCCTGCATTACTCCTTCCTATGAAATGACCATTAGCACAGGCTTTAAAGCTGGTTTTGCAGGTAACTGCCATAGGGTGGCAGCCGTTCTATGTTCCCCACCCTTGTAACTAGGGGAAAGCCCTTGCGGCCTGTGGTGTTTCTCGGTTATAAATTAGAGTGGAGTGTGCCTGGACAAACCCACACAAGCTGATGTCTCTTTACTTTTGTTGGATTTTTAAATTTAATTTTTATTTTTTATTGGAGTAATTTTCCACTGTGTACGTGGACCACTTCTACTTTGTGCATTCCTCGGTTGATGGACATTTTCATTGCTTCCAATTGTTGGCTATGGTAAATATTGTTGGAGTGCATGATTGCCAGCCTGTGACTTTTTGATTCTCATTTTCTCAGGTGATAGGCCCAGCAGTGGGTGTGATTCATTGACTGGTAGCACCGTGTTTCCCTTTTCAAAGCACCTACTTTGTGTTTTCATTAGTGGCTCTTACCACGTCCCCCTTAGAATCGAGGGTACGCATTTCTCCACAATCGCTTCAGCATTTATTGTTTGCAGCATTTATGCTAATGGCCCTTCTGGCTGCTGTGAGCTGATAGGTTTCTGTAATTTGGGTTTGCATGTCTCTGAAAATTCGTAGAACTCATCATTTTTCTCCGCCGTTTTCTTTTCTGTTAAAAAAAGGAAACAATTGGGAATACAATATAACTCTTGAAATTGTCTTCTTGGAAGGTTGCCCTCTGTTTAATTTTTTGGTCAATTTTCCACCCCAGAAATTTTTAGAGAGCAGGTGTCATTTCCCGAACTGCAAGTTTGGTGAATATTTAGTGACCTTTAGCAATGGGTTTAAAGGTGATGTTGTGGGAAGTGGCCTCAAGCAGGCAGCATTTCTCCATTCCCAAATCTGGGTACTAGGGCAGCAGAGCCTTTCTGGAAGTTGTGTTCCTAGGTTGTAAATTACATTGGAATGTGCATGGAAAAACCCCCATAAGTTTATGTCTCATTATTTCTTCTTGGTGTTAAAAATTTTTTTAATTGGGGTAAAGCTTCGAATATTGGTTCTCCTAGGTGTACACAATCTGCTTCATTTGTACATTATATATGTCTATTCAAGTACAGATCCTCTTCCCATGTAAAATGTTACAGAGGGTTCCGCAGACCTCCCTTGCTATATGGTCGGTCTTTTTGTGATATGTATATAATATGTGTTTGTATACATATAGTAACACTAATCTTAATTTATCCATTCCCCCCACCTTTCCTTTTAGATGAGCATAGTTTGTTTTCTAAGTCTGTGAGTGTCTTTCTCTGTGGAAATATGTTCATTTGTGTCAGTTATTAGATAACGCCTATAAGTGATATCATAGAATATAGGTCTTTTGCTTTCCGACTTACCTCATGTTTCGTGATTACCTCCAGACTCATTTGTGGTGCCTCAAAGAGCAATGGTTCATTGTTTTCCATGGCTAATATTCCATTGTGTACATGGACCACTTCTTCTTTATCCATTCACCTGTTGTTGGACATTTTGATTGCTTCACTGTCTTGGCTATTGTGAATAAGGCTGCACTGCAGCTTTTGCGGCCTGTGTCTTCTCGATTCTTGTCTTCTCAGGTGAGACGTCCAATGATGCGCCTGCTGGATTGAATGGTGCCTCCATTTTTACTTTTAAACACAGCTCCTTTCTTTTCTCATTATTGGCTGTTACCCCTTTACGTCTCACCAGCAGGTAGAGGGTACACAGTTCTCTGAAACCCCGTCAGCATTTATTGTTTGTAGACTTTTTGCTGATGGTCAGTCGACTGGTGTAAGTTGAAACTTTTTGTAGATTAGATTGCATGCGTCTAACACTCCCTGAGGTTGAGCTTTTATCCATTTTCCTTGTTTTTAAAAAGAGTGTGAGGAAAACTTAACTCTTCATAATCTCTTCTTGAAACATTTGCCTGTTTTGAATTTTTTTGTCCATTCCCTACTTCAGCACCAATGTTTAGAGCAAGTGTCTTTTACAGCCCTGAGTCCTTGTGAATGTTAAGTGACCATTAGCTGTGAGTTTAAAGCTGCTCTTGCAGGAAACGGCCACAAGGCTGCAGCATTTCTCCTTTACCAAATCTGGTTACTAGGGAAACAGAGCCTTAATGGAAGTGGTGTTCTAGGTTGTATATTAGAATGGAATATGCCAGGAAAAAGCCCTTTAGTTTATGTCTCATTACTTCTTGTTCATATTTGTAATTGACTTTTTATTTTTTATCCCAGCAAATTTGATTACAATGGTTTGTTTGCTCTAGGTGTGCAAGATGTGGTTCTTTCACACATATACGTGTATCTATTCTTCCTCGCATCCTTTTCCCATGTAGGTTATGGCACAATGTTGAGTAGTCTCTCTCCTGGTCTTCCGTACGTCTTTGGTGGTTATATATTTCACATGGTATGTATATCTTTGTTAACCCCAATATGGTAATGTAACCAATCCTCATCCCTTTCTATTTGGTGAACCATAAGTTTTTTAATGAATCTGTGATTGCCTTTCTCTGTGGAAATATCTTCATTGGTATCAATTTTTAAGTAACTCCAAAAAGTAATATGATAGGATATGTGTCTTTTGCTTTCTCACTGACTACAGGTGGCGTGATTACGTCTAGACTCATCTATGGTGCTGCAAATGGCATTGTTTCATTTTTTTCACTAGCGAATATTCCATCTGTACATGGAGGAGTTCTTCTGTGTCCACCCATCTGTTGGTGGACTTTTTGGTTACTTCCATATCTTGGCTATTGTAATACTGTGCCATGCAGATTTGCCTGCCTGTGTCTTTCCAATTCTCTCTTCTTAGATTATAGGTCGAGGAGTGGGCCTGCTGGATCATATGGTAGCTCAATGTTGACCTTTTTAATGCACCTCCATTCTGTTCTATTTCGTGGCCCTTTCCAAGTTACGTCCCCCTTGAAGTTGAGGGTATGCATTTCTCTACAACACCTTCAGCATTTATTGTTTGTAGTTTTCTTGCTGATGGTTATTCTGACAAGTGTGATCTGATACCTCTTTGTGGTTGAATTCGCACGTGCCTCATAATCCATTGAAATTGAGCTTGAAGGCAAGTCCTTTTTATTTTTCAAGCTGTGATTACCTCTTAGTTCTTGAAAGTGTTCTCTTAAAGTATGTGTCACATTTTGAAATGTTTTGGCCATTACCTCCCTCAAGACATTTTGAGGGCGGGTTTCATTTACAGTCCTGCATTACTCCTTCCTATGAAATGACCATTAGCACAGGCTTTAAAGCTGGTTTTGCAGGTAACTGCCATAGGGTGGCAGCCGTTCTATGTTCCCCACCCTTGTAACTAGGGGAAAGCCCTTGCGGCCTGTGGTGTTTCTCGGTTATAAATTAGAGTGGAGTGTGCCTGGACAAACCCACACAAGCTGATGTCTCTTTACTTTTGTTGGATTTTTAAATTTAATTTTTATTTTTTATTGGAGTAATTTTCCACTGTGTACGTGGACCACTTCTACTTTGTGCATTCCTCGGTTGATGGACATTTTCATTGCTTCCAATTGTTGGCTATGGTAAATATTGTTGGAGTGCATGATTGCCAGCCTGTGACTTTTTGATTCTCATTTTCTCAGGTGATAGGCCCAGCAGTGGGTGTGATTCATTGACTGGTAGCACCGTGTTTCCCTTTTCAAAGCACCTACTTTGTGTTTTCATTAGTGGCTCTTACCACGTCCCCCTTAGAATCGAGGGTACGCATTTCTCCACAATCGCTTCAGCATTTATTGTTTGCAGCATTTATGCTAATGGCCCTTCTGGCTGCTGTGAGCTGATAGGTTTCTGTAATTTGGGTTTGCATGTCTCTGAAAATTCGTAGAACTCATCATTTTTCTCCGCCGTTTTCTTTTCTGTTAAAAAAAGGAAACAATTGGGAATACAATATAACTCTTGAAATTGTCTTCTTGGAAGGTTGCCCTCTGTTTAATTTTTTGGTCAATTTTCCACCCCAGAAATTTTTAGAGAGCAGGTGTCATTTCCCGAACTGCAAGTTTGGTGAATATTTAGTGACCTTTAGCAATGGGTTTAAAGGTGATGTTGTGGGAAGTGGCCTCAAGCAGGCAGCATTTCTCCATTCCCAAATCTGGGTACTAGGGCAGCAGAGCCTTTCTGGAAGTTGTGTTCCTAGGTTGTAAATTACATTGGAATGTGCATGGAAAAACCCCCATAAGTTTATGTCTCATTATTTCTTCTTGGTGTTAAAAATTTTTTTAATTGGGGTAAAGCTTCGAATATTGGTTCTCCTAGGTGTACACAATCTGCTTCATTTGTACATTATATATGTCTATTCAAGTACAGATCCTCTTCCCATGTAAAATGTTACAGAGGGTTCCGCACACCTCCCTTGCTATATGGTCGGTCTTTTTGTGATATATATATAATATGTGTTTGTATACATATAGTAACACTAATCTTAATTTATCCATTCCCCCCACCTTTCCTTTTAGATGAGCATAGTTTGTTTTCTAAGTCTGTGAGTGTCTTTCTCTGTGGAAATATGTTCATTTGTGTCAGTTATTAGATAACGCCTATAAGTGATATCATAGAATATAGGTCTTTTGCTTTCCGACTTACCTCATGTTTCGTGATTATTTCCAGACTCATTTGTGGTGCCTCAAAGAGCAATGGTTCATTGTTTTCCATGGCTAATATTCCATTGTGTACATGGACCACTTCTTCTTTATCCATTCACCTGTTATTGGACATTTTGATTGCTTCACTGTCTTGGCTATTGTGAATAAGGCTGCACTGCAGCTTTTGCGGCCTGTGTCTTCTCGATTCTTGTCTTCTCAGGTGAGACGTCCAATGATGCGCCTGCTGGATTGAATGGTGCCTCCATTTTTACTTTTAAACACAGCTCCTTTCTTTTCTCATTATTGGCTGTTACCCCTTTACGTCTCACCAGCAGGTAGAGGGTACACAGTTCTCTGAAACCCCGTCAGCATTTATTGTTTGTAGACTTTTTGCTGATGGTCAGTCGACTGGTGTAAGTTGAAACTTTTTGTAGATTAGATTGCATGCGTCTAACACTCCCTGAGGTTGAGCTTTTATCCATTTTCCTTGTTTTTAAAAAGAGTGTGAGGAAAACTTAACTCTTCATAATCTCTTCTTGAAACATTTGCCTGTTTTGAATTTTTTTGTCCATTCCCTACTTCAGCACCAATGTTTAGAGCAAGTGTCTTTTACAGCCCTGAGTCCTTGTGAATGTTAAGTGACCATTAGCTGTGAGTTTAAAGCTGCTCTTGCAGGAAACGGCCACAAGGCTGCAGCATTTCTCCTTTACCAAATCTGGTTACTAGGGAAACAGAGCCTTAATGGAAGTGGTGTTCTAGGTTGTATATTAGAATGGAATATGCCAGGAAAAAGCCCTTTAGTTTATGTCTCATTACTTCTTGTTCATATTTGTAATTGACTTTTTATTTTTTATCCCAGCAAATTTGATTACAATGGTTTGTTTGCTCTAGGTGTGCAAGATGTGGTTCTTTCACACATATACGTGTATCTATTCTTCCTCGCATCCTTTTCCCATGTAGGTTATGGCACAATGTTGAGTAGTCTCTCTCCTGGTCTTCCGTACGTCTTTGGTGGTTATATATTTCACATGGTATGTATATCTTTGTTAACCCCAATATGGTAATGTAACCAACCCTCATCCCTTTCTATTTGGTGAACCATAAGTTTTTTAATGAATCTGTGATTGCCTTTCTCTGTGGAAATATCTTCATTGGTATCAATTTTTAAGTAACTCCAAAAAGTGATATGATAGGATATGTGTCTTTTGCTTTCTCACTGACTACAGGTGGCGTGATTACGTCTAGACTCATCTATGGTGCTGCAAATGGCATTGTTTCATTTTTTTCACTAGCGAATATTCCATCTGTACATGGAGGAGTTCTTCTGTGTCCACCCATCTGTTGGTGGACTTTTTGGTTACTTCCATATCTTGGCTATTGTAATACTGTGCCATGCAGATTTGCCTGCCTGTGTCTTTCCAATTCTCTCTTCTTAGATTATAGGTCGAGGAGTGGGCCTGCTGGATCATATGGTAGCTCAATGTTGACCTTTTTAATGCACCTCCATTCTGTTCTATTTCGTGGCCCTTTCCAAGTTACGTCCCCCTTGAGGTTGAGGGTATGCATTTCTCTACAACACCTTCAGCATTTATTGTTTGTAGTTTTCTTGCTGATGGTTATTCTGACAAGTGTGATCTGATACCTCTTTGTGGTTGAATTCGCACGTGCCTCATAATCCATTGAAATTGAGCTTGAAGGCAAGTCCTTTTTATTTTTCAAGCTGTGATTACCTCTTAGTTCTTGAAAGTGTTCTCTTAAAGTATGTGTCACATTTTGAAATGTTTTGGCCATTACCTCCCTCAAGACATTTTGAGGGCGGGTTTCATTTACAGTCCTGCATTACTCCTTCCTATGAAATGACCATTAGCACAGGCTTTAAAGCTGGTTTTGCAGGTAACTGCCATAGGGTGGCAGCCGTTCTATGTTCCCCACCCTTGTAACTAGGGGAAAGCCCTTGCGGCCTGTGGTGTTTCTCGGTTATAAATTAGAGTGGAGTGTGCCTGGACAAACCCACACAAGCTGATGTCTCTTTACTTTTGTTGGATTTTTAAATTTAATTTTTATTTTTTATTGGAGTAATTTTCCACTGTGTACGTGGACCACTTCTACTTTGTGCATTCCTCGGTTGATGGACATTTTCATTGCTTCCAATTGTTGGCTATGGTAAATATTGTTGGAGTGCATGATTGCCAGCCTGTGACTTTTTGATTCTCATTTTCTCAGGTGATAGGCCCAGCAGTGGGTGTGATTCATTGACTGGTAGCACCGTGTTTCCCTTTTCAAAGCACCTACTTTGTGTTTTCATTAGTGGCTCTTACCACGTCCCCCTTAGAATCGAGGGTACGCATTTCTCCACAATCGCTTCAGCATTTATTGTTTGCAGCATTTATGCTAATGGCCCTTCTGGCTGCTGTGAGCTGATAGGTTTCTGTAATTTGGGTTTGCATGTCTCTGAAAATTCGTAAAACTCATCATTTTTCTCCGCCGTTTTCTTTTCTGTTAAAAAAAGGAAACAATTGGGAATACAATATAACTCTTGAAATTGTCTTCTTGGAAGGTTGCCCTCTGTTTAATTTTTTGGTCAATTTTCCACCCCAGAAATTTTTAGAGAGCAGGTGTCATTTCCCGAACTGCAAGTTTGGTGAATATTTAGTGACCTTTAGCAATGGGTTTAAAGGTGATGTTGTGGGAAGTGGCCTCAAGCAGGCAGCATTTCTCCATTCCCAAATCTGGGTACTAGGGCAGCAGAGCCTTTCTGGAAGTTGTGTTCCTAGGTTGTAAATTACATTGGAATGTGCATGGAAAAACCCCCATAAGTTTATGTCTCATTATTTCTTCTTGGTGTTAAAATTTTTTTTAATTGGGGTAAAGCTTCGAATATTGGTTCTCCTAGGTGTACACAATCTGCTTCATTTGTACATTATATATGTCTATTCAAGTACAGATCCTCTTCCCATGTAAAATGTTACAGAGGGTTCCGCACACCTCCCTTGCTATATGGTCGGTCTTTTTGTGATATATATATAATATGTGTTTGTATACATATAGTAACACTAATCTTAATTTATCCATTCCCCCCACCTTTCCTTTTAGATGAGCATAGTTTGTTTTCTAAGTCTGTGAGTGTCTTTCTCTGTGGAAATATGTTCATTTGTGTCAGTTATTAGATAACGCCTATAAGTGATATCATAGAATATAGGTCTTTTGCTTTCCGACTTACCTCATGTTTCGTGATTACCTCCAGACTCATTTGTGGTGCCTCAAAGAGCAATGGTTCATTGTTTTCCATGGCTAATATTCCATTGTGTACATGGACCACTTCTTCTTTATCCATTCACCTGTTGTTGGACATTTTGATTGCTTCACTGTCTTGGCTATTGTGAATAAGGCTGCACTGCAGCTTTTGCGGCCTGTGTCTTCTCGATTCTTGTCTTCTCAGGTGAGACGTCCAATGATGCGCCTGCTGGATTGAATGGTGCCTCCATTTTTACTTTTAAACACAGCTCCTTTCTTTTCTCATTATTGGCTGTTATCCCTTTACGTCTCACCAGCAGGTAGAGGGTACACAGTTCTCTGAAACCCCGTCAGCATTTATTGTTTGTAGACTTTTTGCTGATGGTCAGTCGACTGGTGTAAGTTGAAACTTTTTGTAGATTAGATTGCATGCGTCTAACACTCCCTGAGGTTGAGCTTTTATCCATTTTCCTTGTTTTTAAAAAGAGTGTGAGGAAAACTTAACTCTTCATAATCTCTTCTTGAAACATTTGCCTGTTTTGAATTTTTTTGTCCATTCCCTACTTCAGCACCAATGTTTAGAGCAAGTGTCTTTTACAGCCCTGAGTCCTTGTGAATGTTAAGTGACCATTAGCTGTGAGTTTAAAGCTGCTCTTGCAGGAAACGGCCACAAGGCTGCAGCATTTCTCCTTTACCAAATCTGGTTACTAGGGAAACAGAGCCTTAATGGAAGTGGTGTTCTAGGTTGTATATTAGAATGGAATATGCCAGGAAAAAGCCCTTTAGTTTATGTCTCATTACTTCTTGTTCATATTTGTAATTGACTTTTTATTTTTTATCCCAGCAAATTTGATTACAATGGTTTGTTTGCTCTAGGTGTGCAAGATGTGGTTCTTTCACACATATACGTGTATCTATTCTTCCTCGCATCCTTTTCCCATGTAGGTTATGGCACAATGTTGAGTAGTCTCTCTCCTGGTCTTCCGTACGTCTTTGGTGGTTATATATTTCACATGGTATGTATATCTTTGTTAACCCCAATATGGTAATGTAACCAACCCTCATCCCTTTCTATTTGGTGAACCATAAGTTTTTTAATGAATCTGTGATTGCCTTTCTCTGTGGAAATATCTTCATTGGTATCAATTTTTAAGTAACTCCAAAAAGTGATATGATAGGATATGTGTCTTTTGCTTTCTCACTGACTACAGGTGGCGTGATTACGTCTAGACTCATCTATGGTGCTGCAAATGGCATTGTTTCATTTTTTTCACTAGCGAATATTCCATCTGTACATGGAGGAGTTCTTCTGTGTCCACCCATCTGTTGGTGGACTTTTTGGTTACTTCCATATCTTGGCTATTGTAATACTGTGCCATGCAGATTTGCCTGCCTGTGTCTTTCCAATTCTCTCTTCTTAGATTATAGGTCGAGGAGTGGGCCTGCTGGATCATATGGTAGCTCAATGTTGACCTTTTTAATGCACCTCCATTCTGTTCTATTTCGTGGCCCTTTCCAAGTTACGTCCCCCTTGAGGTTGAGGGTATGCATTTCTCTACAACACCTTCAGCATTTATTGTTTGTAGTTTTCTTGCTGATGGTTATTCTGACAAGTGTGATCTGATACCTCTTTGTGGTTGAATTCGCACGTGCCTCATAATCCATTGAAATTGAGCTTGAAGGCAAGTCCTTTTTATTTTTCAAGCTGTGATTACCTCTTAGTTCTTGAAAGTGTTCTCTTAAAGTATGTGTCACATTTTGAAATGTTTTGGCCATTACCTCCCTCAAGACATTTTGAGGGCGGGTTTCATTTACAGTCCTGCATTACTCCTTCCTATGAAATGACCATTAGCACAGGCTTTAAAGCTGGTTTTGCAGGTAACTGCCATAGGGTGGCAGCCGTTCTATGTTCCCCACCCTTGTAACTAGGGGAAAGCCCTTGCGGCCTGTGGTGTTTCTCGGTTATAAATTAGAGTGGAGTGTGCCTGGACAAACCCACACAAGCTGATGTCTCTTTACTTTTGTTGGATTTTTAAATTTAATTTTTATTTTTTATTGGAGTAATTTTCCACTGTGTACGTGGACCACTTCTACTTTGTGCATTCCTCGGTTGATGGACATTTTCATTGCTTCCAATTGTTGGCTATGGTAAATATTGTTGGAGTGCATGATTGCCAGCCTGTGACTTTTTGATTCTCATTTTCTCAGGTGATAGGCCCAGCAGTGGGTGTGATTCATTGACTGGTAGCACCGTGTTTCCCTTTTCAAAGCACCTACTTTGTGTTTTCATTAGTGGCTCTTACCACGTCCCCCTTAGAATCGAGGGTACGCATTTCTCCACAATCGCTTCAGCATTTATTGTTTGCAGCATTTATGCTAATGGCCCTTCTGGCTGCTGTGAGCTGATAGGTTTCTGTAATTTGGGTTTGCATGTCTCTGAAAATTCGTAAAACTCATCATTTTTCTCCGCCGTTTTCTTTTCTGTTAAAAAAAGGAAACAATTGGGAATACAATATAACTCTTGAAATTGTCTTCTTGGAAGGTTGCCCTCTGTTTAATTTTTTGGTCAATTTTCCACCCCAGAAATTTTTAGAGAGCAGGTGTCATTTCCCGAACTGCAAGTTTGGTGAATATTTAGTGACCTTTAGCAATGGGTTTAAAGGTGATGTTGTGGGAAGTGGCCTCAAGCAGGCAGCATTTCTCCATTCCCAAATCTGGGTACTAGGGCAGCAGAGCCTTTCTGGAAGTTGTGTTCCTAGGTTGTAAATTACATTGGAATGTGCATGGAAAAACCCCCATAAGTTTATGTCTCATTATTTCTTCTTGGTGTTAAAAATTTTTTTAATTGGGGTAAAGCTTCGAATATTGGTTCTCCTAGGTGTACACAATCTGCTTCATTTGTACATTATATATGTCTATTCAAGTACAGATCCTCTTCCCATGTAAAATGTTACAGAGGGTTCCGCACACCTCCCTTGCTATATGGTCGGTCTTTTTGTGATATGTATATAATATGTGTTTGTATACATATAGTAACACTAATCTTAATTTATCCATTCCCCCCACCTTTCCTTTTAGATGAGCATAGTTTGTTTTCTAAGTCTGTGAGTGTCTTTCTCTGTGGAAATATGTTCATTTGTGTCAGTTATTAGATAACGCCTATAAGTGATATCATAGAATATAGGTCTTTTGCTTTCCGACTTACCTCATGTTTCGTGATTACCTCCAGACTCATTTGTGGTGCCTCAAAGAGCAATGGTTCATTGTTTTCCATGGCTAATATTCCATTGTGTACATGGACCACTTCTTCTTTATCCATTCACCTGTTGTTGGACATTTTGATTGCTTCACTGTCTTGGCTATTGTGAATAAGGCTGCACTGCAGCTTTTGCGGCCTGTGTCTTCTCGATTCTTGTCTTCTCAGGTGAGACGTCCAATGATGCGCCTGCTGGATTGAATGGTGCCTCCATTTTTACTTTTAAACACAGCTCCTTTCTTTTCTCATTATTGGCTGTTACCCCTTTACGTCTCACCAGCAGGTAGAGGGTACACAGTTCTCTGAAACCCCGTCAGCATTTATTGTTTGTAGACTTTTTGCTGATGGTCAGTCGACTGGTGTAAGTTGAAACTTTTTGTAGATTAGATTGCATGCGTCTAACACTCCCTGAGGTTGAGCTTTTATCCATTTTCCTTGTTTTTAAAAAGAGTGTGAGGAAAACTTAACTCTTCATAATCTCTTCTTGAAACATTTGCCTGTTTTGAATTTTTTTGTCCATTCCCTACTTCAGCACCAATTTTTAGACCAAGTGTCCTTTACAGCCCTGAGTCCTTGTGAATGTTAAGTGACCATTAGCTGTGAGTTTAAAGCTGCTCTTGCAGGAAACGGCCACAAGGCTGCAGCATTTCTCCTTTACCAAATCTGGTTACTAGGGAAACAGAGCCTTAATGGAAGTGGTGTTCTAGGTTGTATATTAGAATGGAATATGCCAGGAAAAAGCCCTTTAGTTTATGTCTCATTACTTCTTGTTCATATTTGTAATTGACTTTTTATTTTTTATCCCAGCAAATTTGATTACAATGGTTTGTTTGCTCTAGGTGTGCAAGATGTGGTTCTTTCACACATATACGTGTATCTATTCTTCCTCGCATCCTTTTCCCATGTAGGTTATGGCACAATGTTGAGTAGTCTCTCTCCTGGTCTTCCGTACGTCTTTGGTGGTTATATATTTCACATGGTATGTATATCTTTGTTAACCCCAATATGGTAATGTAACCAATCCTCATCCCTTTCTATTTGGTGAACCATAAGTTTTTTAATGAATCTGTGATTGCCTTTCTCTGTGGAAATATCTTCATTGGTATCAATTTTTAAGTAACTCCAAAAAGTAATATGATAGGATATGTGTCTTTTGCTTTCTCACTGACTACAGGTGGCGTGATTACGTCTAGACTCATCTATGGTGCTGCAAATGGCATTGTTTCATTTTTTTCACTAGCGAATATTCCATCTGTACATGGAGGAGTTCTTCTGTGTCCACCCATCTGTTGGTGGACTTTTTGGTTACTTCCATATCTTGGCTATTGTAATACTGTGCCATGCAGATTTGCCTGCCTGTGTCTTTCCAATTCTCTCTTCTTAGATTATAGGTCGAGGAGTGGGCCTGCTGGATCATATGGTAGCTCAATGTTGACCTTTTTAATGCACCTCCATTCTGTTCTATTTCGTGGCCCTTTCCAAGTTACGTCCCCCTTGAGGTTGAGGGTATGCATTTCTCTACAACACCTTCAGCATTTATTGTTTGTAGTTTTCTTGCTGATGGTTATTCTGACAAGTGTGATCTGATACCTCTTTGTGGTTGAATTCGCACGTGCCTCATAATCCATTGAAATTGAGCTTGAAGGCAAGTCCTTTTTATTTTTCAAGCTGTGATTACCTCTTAGTTCTTGAAAGTGTTCTCTTAAAGTATGTGTCACATTTTGAAATGTTTTGGCCATTACCTCCCTCAAGACATTTTGAGGGCGGGTTTCATTTACAGTCCTGCATTACTCCTTCCTATGAAATGACCATTAGCACAGGCTTTAAAGCTGGTTTTGCAGGTAACTGCCATAGGGTGGCAGCCGTTCTATGTTCCCCACCCTTGTAACTAGGGGAAAGCCCTTGCGGCCTGTGGTGTTTCTCGGTTATAAATTAGAGTGGAGTGTGCCTGGACAAACCCACACAAGCTGATGTCTCTTTACTTTTGTTGGATTTTTAAATTTAATTTTTATTTTTTATTGGAGTAATTTTCCACTGTGTACGTGGACCACTTCTACTTTGTGCATTCCTCGGTTGATGGACATTTTCATTGCTTCCAATTGTTGGCTATGGTAAATATTGTTGGAGTGCATGATTGCCAGCCTGTGACTTTTTGATTCTCATTTTCTCAGGTGATAGGCCCAGCAGTGGGTGTGATTCATTGACTGGTAGCACCGTGTTTCCCTTTTCAAAGCACCTACTTTGTGTTTTCATTAGTGGCTCTTACCACGTCCCCCTTAGAATCGAGGGTACGCATTTCTCCACAATCGCTTCAGCATTTATTGTTTGCAGCATTTATGCTAATGGCCCTTCTGGCTGCTGTGAGCTGATAGGTTTCTGTAATTTGGGTTTGCATGTCTCTGAAAATTCGTAGAACTCATCATTTTTCTCCGCCGTTTTCTTTTCTGTTAAAAAAAGGAAACAATTGGGAATACAATATAACTCTTGAAATTGTCTTCTTGGAAGGTTGCCCTCTGTTTAATTTTTTGGTCAATTTTCCACCCCAGAAATTTTTAGAGAGCAGGTGTCATTTCCCGAACTGCAAGTTTGGTGAATATTTAGTGACCTTTAGCAATGGGTTTAAAGGTGATGTTGTGGGAAGTGGCCTCAAGCAGGCAGCATTTCTCCATTCCCAAATCTGGGTACTAGGGCAGCAGAGCCTTTCTGGAAGTTGTGTTCCTAGGTTGTAAATTACATTGGAATGTGCATGGAAAAACCCCCATAAGTTTATGTCTCATTATTTCTTCTTGGTGTTAAAATTTTTTTTAATTGGGGTAAAGCTTCGAATATTGGTTCTCCTAGGTGTACACAATCTGCTTCATTTGTACATTATATATGTCTATTCAAGTACAGATCCTCTTCCCATGTAAAATGTTACAGAGGGTTCCGCACACCTCCCTTGCTATATGGTCGGTCTTTTTGTGATATATATATAATATGTGTTTGTATACATATAGTAACACTAATCTTAATTTATCCATTCCCCCCACCTTTCCTTTTAGATGAGCATAGTTTGTTTTCTAAGTCTGTGAGTGTCTTTCTCTGTGGAAATATGTTCATTTGTGTCAGTTATTAGATAACGCCTATAAGTGATATCATAGAATATAGGTCTTTTGCTTTCCGACTTACCTCATGTTTCGTGATTATTTCCAGACTCATTTGTGGTGCCTCAAAGAGCAATGGTTCATTGTTTTCCATGGCTAATATTCCATTGTGTACATGGACCACTTCTTCTTTATCCATTCACCTGTTATTGGACATTTTGATTGCTTCACTGTCTTGGCTATTGTGAATAAGGCTGCACTGCAGCTTTTGCGGCCTGTGTCTTCTCGATTCTTGTCTTCTCAGGTGAGACGTCCAATGATGCGCCTGCTGGATTGAATGGTGCCTCCATTTTTACTTTTAAACACAGCTCCTTTCTTTTCTCATTATTGGCTGTTATCCCTTTACGTCTCACCAGCAGGTAGAGGGTACACAGTTCTCTGAAACCCCGTCAGCATTTATTGTTTGTAGACTTTTTGCTGATGGTCAGTCGACTGGTGTAAGTTGAAACTTTTTGTAGATTAGATTGCATGCGTCTAACACTCCCTGAGGTTGAGCTTTTATCCATTTTCCTTGTTTTTAAAAAGAGTGTGAGGAAAACTTAACTCTTCATAATCTCTTCTTGAAACATTTGCCTGTTTTGAATTTTTTTGTCCATTCCCTACTTCAGCACCAATGTTTAGAGCAAGTGTCTTTTACAGCCCTGAGTCCTTGTGAATGTTAAGTGACCATTAGCTGTGAGTTTAAAGCTGCTCTTGCAGGAAACGGCCACAAGGCTGCAGCATTTCTCCTTTACCAAATCTGGTTACTAGGGAAACAGAGCCTTAATGGAAGTGGTGTTCTAGGTTGTATATTAGAATGGAATATGCCAGGAAAAAGCCCTTTAGTTTATGTCTCATTACTTCTTGTTCATATTTGTAATTGACTTTTTATTTTTTATCCCAGCAAATTTGATTACAATGGTTTGTTTGCTCTAGGTGTGCAAGATGTGGTTCTTTCACACATATACGTGTATCTATTCTTCCTCGCATCCTTTTCCCATGTAGGTTATGGCACAATGTTGAGTAGTCTCTCTCCTGGTCTTCCGTACGTCTTTGGTGGTTATATATTTCACATGGTATGTATATCTTTGTTAACCCCAATATGGTAATGTAACCAACCCTCATCCCTTTCTATTTGGTGAACCATAAGTTTTTTAATGAATCTGTGATTGCCTTTCTCTGTGGAAATATCTTCATTGGTATCAATTTTTAAGTAACTCCAAAAAGTGATATGATAGGATATGTGTCTTTTGCTTTCTCACTGACTACAGGTGGCGTGATTACGTCTAGACTCATCTATGGTGCTGCAAATGGCATTGTTTCATTTTTTTCACTAGCGAATATTCCATCTGTACATGGAGGAGTTCTTCTGTGTCCACCCATCTGTTGGTGGACTTTTTGGTTACTTCCATATCTTGGCTATTGTAATACTGTGCCATGCAGATTTGCCTGCCTGTGTCTTTCCAATTCTCTCTTCTTAGATTATAGGTCGAGGAGTGGGCCTGCTGGATCATATGGTAGCTCAATGTTGACCTTTTTAATGCACCTCCATTCTGTTCTATTTCGTGGCCCTTTCCAAGTTACGTCCCCCTTGAGGTTGAGGGTATGCATTTCTCTACAACACCTTCAGCATTTATTGTTTGTAGTTTTCTTGCTGATGGTTATTCTGACAAGTGTGATCTGATACCTCTTTGTGGTTGAATTCGCACGTGCCTCATAATCCATTGAAATTGAGCTTGAAGGCAAGTCCTTTTTATTTTTCAAGCTGTGATTACCTCTTAGTTCTTGAAAGTGTTCTCTTAAAGTATGTGTCACATTTTGAAATGTTTTGGCCATTACCTCCCTCAAGACATTTTGAGGGCGGGTTTCATTTACAGTCCTGCATTACTCCTTCCTATGAAATGACCATTAGCACAGGCTTTAAAGCTGGTTTTGCAGGTAACTGCCATAGGGTGGCAGCCGTTCTATGTTCCCCACCCTTGTAACTAGGGGAAAGCCCTTGCGGCCTGTGGTGTTTCTCGGTTATAAATTAGAGTGGAGTGTGCCTGGACAAACCCACACAAGCTGATGTCTCTTTACTTTTGTTGGATTTTTAAATTTAATTTTTATTTTTTATTGGAGTAATTTTCCACTGTGTACGTGGACCACTTCTACTTTGTGCATTCCTCGGTTGATGGACATTTTCATTGCTTCCAATTGTTGGCTATGGTAAATATTGTTGGAGTGCATGATTGCCAGCCTGTGACTTTTTGATTCTCATTTTCTCAGGTGATAGGCCCAGCAGTGGGTGTGATTCATTGACTGGTAGCACCGTGTTTCCCTTTTCAAAGCACCTACTTTGTGTTTTCATTAGTGGCTCTTACCACGTCCCCCTTAGAATCGAGGGTACGCATTTCTCCACAATCGCTTCAGCATTTATTGTTTGCAGCATTTATGCTAATGGCCCTTCTGGCTGCTGTGAGCTGATAGGTTTCTGTAATTTGGGTTTGCATGTCTCTGAAAATTCGTAAAACTCATCATTTTTCTCCGCCGTTTTCTTTTCTGTTAAAAAAAGGAAACAATTGGGAATACAATATAACTCTTGAAATTGTCTTCTTGGAAGGTTGCCCTCTGTTTAATTTTTTGGTCAATTTTCCACCCCAGAAATTTTTAGAGAGCAGGTGTCATTTCCCGAACTGCAAGTTTGGTGAATATTTAGTGACCTTTAGCAATGGGTTTAAAGGTGATGTTGTGGGAAGTGGCCTCAAGCAGGCAGCATTTCTCCATTCCCAAATCTGGGTACTAGGGCAGCAGAGCCTTTCTGGAAGTTGTGTTCCTAGGTTGTAAATTACATTGGAATGTGCATGGAAAAACCCCCATAAGTTTATGTCTCATTATTTCTTCTTGGTGTTAAAATTTTTTTTAATTGGGGTAAAGCTTCGAATATTGGTTCTCCTAGGTGTACACAATCTGCTTCATTTGTACATTATATATGTCTATTCAAGTACAGATCCTCTTCCCATGTAAAATGTTACAGAGGGTTCCGCACACCTCCCTTGCTATATGGTCGGTCTTTTTGTGATATATATATAATATGTGTTTGTATACATATAGTAACACTAATCTTAATTTATCCATTCCCCCCACCTTTCCTTTTAGATGAGCATAGTTTGTTTTCTAAGTCTGTGAGTGTCTTTCTCTGTGGAAATATGTTCATTTGTGTCAGTTATTAGATAACGCCTATAAGTGATATCATAGAATATAGGTCTTTTGCTTTCCGACTTACCTCATGTTTCGTGATTACCTCCAGACTCATTTGTGGTGCCTCAAAGAGCAATGGTTCATTGTTTTCCATGGCTAATATTCCATTGTGTACATGGACCACTTCTTCTTTATCCATTCACCTGTTGTTGGACATTTTGATTGCTTCACTGTCTTGGCTATTGTGAATAAGGCTGCACTGCAGCTTTTGCGGCCTGTGTCTTCTCGATTCTTGTCTTCTCAGGTGAGACGTCCAATGATGCGCCTGCTGGATTGAATGGTGCCTCCATTTTTACTTTTAAACACAGCTCCTTTCTTTTCTCATTATTGGCTGTTATCCCTTTACGTCTCACCAGCAGGTAGAGGGTACACAGTTCTCTGAAACCCCGTCAGCATTTATTGTTTGTAGACTTTTTGCTGATGGTCAGTCGACTGGTGTAAGTTGAAACTTTTTGTAGATTAGATTGCATGCGTCTAACACTCCCTGAGGTTGAGCTTTTATCCATTTTCCTTGTTTTTAAAAAGAGTGTGAGGAAAACTTAACTCTTCATAATCTCTTCTTGAAACATTTGCCTGTTTTGAATTTTTTTGTCCATTCCCTACTTCAGCACCAATGTTTAGAGCAAGTGTCTTTTACAGCCCTGAGTCCTTGTGAATGTTAAGTGACCATTAGCTGTGAGTTTAAAGCTGCTCTTGCAGGAAACGGCCACAAGGCTGCAGCATTTCTCCTTTACCAAATCTGGTTACTAGGGAAACAGAGCCTTAATGGAAGTGGTGTTCTAGGTTGTATATTAGAATGGAATATGCCAGGAAAAAGCCCTTTAGTTTATGTCTCATTACTTCTTGTTCATATTTGTAATTGACTTTTTATTTTTTATCCCAGCAAATTTGATTACAATGGTTTGTTTGCTCTAGGTGTGCAAGATGTGGTTCTTTCACACATATACGTGTATCTATTCTTCCTCGCATCCTTTTCCCATGTAGGTTATGGCACAATGTTGAGTAGTCTCTCTCCTGGTCTTCCGTACGTCTTTGGTGGTTATATATTTCACATGGTATGTATATCTTTGTTAACCCCAATATGGTAATGTAACCAACCCTCATCCCTTTCTATTTGGTGAACCATAAGTTTTTTAATGAATCTGTGATTGCCTTTCTCTGTGGAAATATCTTCATTGGTATCAATTTTTAAGTAACTCCAAAAAGTGATATGATAGGATATGTGTCTTTTGCTTTCTCACTGACTACAGGTGGCGTGATTACGTCTAGACTCATCTATGGTGCTGCAAATGGCATTGTTTCATTTTTTTCACTAGCGAATATTCCATCTGTACATGGAGGAGTTCTTCTGTGTCCACCCATCTGTTGGTGGACTTTTTGGTTACTTCCATATCTTGGCTATTGTAATACTGTGCCATGCAGATTTGCCTGCCTGTGTCTTTCCAATTCTCTCTTCTTAGATTATAGGTCGAGGAGTGGGCCTGCTGGATCATATGGTAGCTCAATGTTGACCTTTTTAATGCACCTCCATTCTGTTCTATTTCGTGGCCCTTTCCAAGTTACGTCCCCCTTGAGGTTGAGGGTATGCATTTCTCTACAACACCTTCAGCATTTATTGTTTGTAGTTTTCTTGCTGATGGTTATTCTGACAAGTGTGATCTGATACCTCTTTGTGGTTGAATTCGCACGTGCCTCATAATCCATTGAAATTGAGCTTGAAGGCAAGTCCTTTTTATTTTTCAAGCTGTGATTACCTCTTAGTTCTTGAAAGTGTTCTCTTAAAGTATGTGTCACATTTTGAAATGTTTTGGCCATTACCTCCCTCAAGACATTTTGAGGGCGGGTTTCATTTACAGTCCTGCATTACTCCTTCCTATGAAATGACCATTAGCACAGGCTTTAAAGCTGGTTTTGCAGGTAACTGCCATAGGGTGGCAGCCGTTCTATGTTCCCCACCCTTGTAACTAGGGGAAAGCCCTTGCGGCCTGTGGTGTTTCTCGGTTATAAATTAGAGTGGAGTGTGCCTGGACAAACCCACACAAGCTGATGTCTCTTTACTTTTGTTGGATTTTTAAATTTAATTTTTATTTTTTATTGGAGTAATTTTCCACTGTGTACGTGGACCACTTCTACTTTGTGCATTCCTCGGTTGATGGACATTTTCATTGCTTCCAATTGTTGGCTATGGTAAATATTGTTGGAGTGCATGATTGCCAGCCTGTGACTTTTTGATTCTCATTTTCTCAGGTGATAGGCCCAGCAGTGGGTGTGATTCATTGACTGGTAGCACCGTGTTTCCCTTTTCAAAGCACCTACTTTGTGTTTTCATTAGTGGCTCTTACCACGTCCCCCTTAGAATCGAGGGTACGCATTTCTCCACAATCGCTTCAGCATTTATTGTTTGCAGCATTTATGCTAATGGCCCTTCTGGCTGCTGTGAGCTGATAGGTTTCTGTAATTTGGGTTTGCATGTCTCTGAAAATTCGTAAAACTCATCATTTTTCTCCGCCGTTTTCTTTTCTGTTAAAAAAAGGAAACAATTGGGAATACAATATAACTCTTGAAATTGTCTTCTTGGAAGGTTGCCCTCTGTTTAATTTTTTGGTCAATTTTCCACCCCAGAAATTTTTAGAGAGCAGGTGTCATTTCCCGAACTGCAAGTTTGGTGAATATTTAGTGACCTTTAGCAATGGGTTTAAAGGTGATGTTGTGGGAAGTGGCCTCAAGCAGGCAGCATTTCTCCATTCCCAAATCTGGGTACTAGGGCAGCAGAGCCTTTCTGGAAGTTGTGTTCCTAGGTTGTAAATTACATTGGAATGTGCATGGAAAAACCCCCATAAGTTTATGTCTCATTATTTCTTCTTGGTGTTAAAAATTTTTTTAATTGGGGTAAAGCTTCGAATATTGGTTCTCCTAGGTGTACACAATCTGCTTCATTTGTACATTATATATGTCTATTCAAGTACAGATCCTCTTCCCATGTAAAATGTTACAGAGGGTTCCGCACACCTCCCTTGCTATATGGTCGGTCTTTTTGTGATATGTATATAATATGTGTTTGTATACATATAGTAACACTAATCTTAATTTATCCATTCCCCCCACCTTTCCTTTTAGATGAGCATAGTTTGTTTTCTAAGTCTGTGAGTGTCTTTCTCTGTGGAAATATGTTCATTTGTGTCAGTTATTAGATAACGCCTATAAGTGATATCATAGAATATAGGTCTTTTGCTTTCCGACTTACCTCATGTTTCGTGATTACCTCCAGACTCATTTGTGGTGCCTCAAAGAGCAATGGTTCATTGTTTTCCATGGCTAATATTCCATTGTGTACATGGACCACTTCTTCTTTATCCATTCACCTGTTGTTGGACATTTTGATTGCTTCACTGTCTTGGCTATTGTGAATAAGGCTGCACTGCAGCTTTTGCGGCCTGTGTCTTCTCGATTCTTGTCTTCTCAGGTGAGACGTCCAATGATGCGCCTGCTGGATTGAATGGTGCCTCCATTTTTACTTTTAAACACAGCTCCTTTCTTTTCTCATTATTGGCTGTTACCCCTTTACGTCTCACCAGCAGGTAGAGGGTACACAGTTCTCTGAAACCCCGTCAGCATTTATTGTTTGTAGACTTTTTGCTGATGGTCAGTCGACTGGTGTAAGTTGAAACTTTTTGTAGATTAGATTGCATGCGTCTAACACTCCCTGAGGTTGAGCTTTTATCCATTTTCCTTGTTTTTAAAAAGAGTGTGAGGAAAACTTAACTCTTCATAATCTCTTCTTGAAACATTTGCCTGTTTTGAATTTTTTTGTCCATTCCCTACTTCAGCACCAATGTTTAGAGCAAGTGTCTTTTACAGCCCTGAGTCCTTGTGAATGTTAAGTGACCATTAGCTGTGAGTTTAAAGCTGCTCTTGCAGGAAACGGCCACAAGGCTGCAGCATTTCTCCTTTACCAAATCTGGTTACTAGGGAAACAGAGCCTTAATGGAAGTGGTGTTCTAGGTTGTATATTAGAATGGAATATGCCAGGAAAAAGCCCTTTAGTTTATGTCTCATTACTTCTTGTTCATATTTGTAATTGACTTTTTATTTTTTATCCCAGCAAATTTGATTACAATGGTTTGTTTGCTCTAGGTGTGCAAGATGTGGTTCTTTCACACATATACGTGTATCTATTCTTCCTCGCATCCTTTTCCCATGTAGGTTATGGCACAATGTTGAGTAGTCTCTCTCCTGGTCTTCCGTACGTCTTTGGTGGTTATATATTTCACATGGTATGTATATCTTTGTTAACCCCAATATGGTAATGTAACCAACCCTCATCCCTTTCTATTTGGTGAACCATAAGTTTTTTAATGAATCTGTGATTGCCTTTCTCTGTGGAAATATCTTCATTGGTATCAATTTTTAAGTAACTGCAAAAAGTGATATGATAGGATATGTGTCTTTTGCTTTCTCACTGACTACAGGTGGCGTGATTACGTCTAGACTCATCTATGGTGCTGCAAATGGCATTGTTTCATTTTTTTCACTAGCGAATATTCCATCTGTACATGGAGGAGTTCTTCTGTGTCCACCCATCTGTTGGTGGACTTTTTGGTTACTTCCATATCTTGGCTATTGTAATACTGTGCCATGCAGATTTGCCTGCCTGTGTCTTTCCAATTCTCTCTTCTTAGATTATAGGTCGAGGAGTGGGCCTGCTGGATCATATGGTAGCTCAATGTTGACCTTTTTAATGCACCTCCATTCTGTTCTATTTCGTGGCCCTTTCCAAGTTACGTCCCCCTTGAGGTTGAGGGTATGCATTTCTCTACAACACCTTCAGCATTTATTGTTTGTAGTTTTCTTGCTGATGGTTATTCTGACAAGTGTGATCTGATACCTCTTTGTGGTTGAATTCGCACGTGCCTCATAATCCATTGAAATTGAGCTTGAAGGCAAGTCCTTTTTATTTTTCAAGCTGTGATTACCTCTTAGTTCTTGAAAGTGTTCTCTTAAAGTATGTGTCACATTTTGAAATGTTTTGGCCATTACCTCCCTCAAGACATTTTGAGGGCGGGTTTCATTTACAGTCCTGCATTACTCCTTCCTATGAAATGACCATTAGCACAGGCTTTAAAGCTGGTTTTGCAGGTAACTGCCATAGGGTGGCAGCCGTTCTATGTTCCCCACCCTTGTAACTAGGGGAAAGCCCTTGCGGCCTGTGGTGTTTCTCGGTTATAAATTAGAGTGGAGTGTGCCTGGACAAACCCACACAAGCTGATGTCTCTTTACTTTTGTTGGATTTTTAAATTTAATTTTTATTTTTTATTGGAGTAATTTTCCACTGTGTACGTGGACCACTTCTACTTTGTGCATTCCTCGGTTGATGGACATTTTCATTGCTTCCAATTGTTGGCTATGGTAAATATTGTTGGAGTGCATGATTGCCAGCCTGTGACTTTTTGATTCTCATTTTCTCAGGTGATAGGCCCAGCAGTGGGTGTGATTCATTGACTGGTAGCACCGTGTTTCCCTTTTCAAAGCACCTACTTTGTGTTTTCATTAGTGGCTCTTACCACGTCCCCCTTAGAATCGAGGGTACGCATTTCTCCACAATCGCTTCAGCATTTATTGTTTGCAGCATTTATGCTAATGGCCCTTCTGGCTGCTGTGAGCTGATAGGTTTCTGTAATTTGGGTTTGCATGTCTCTGAAAATTCGTAAAACTCATCATTTTTCTCCGCCGTTTTCTTTTCTGTTAAAAAAAGGAAACAATTGGGAATACAATATAACTCTTGAAATTGTCTTCTTGGAAGGTTGCCCTCTGTTTAATTTTTTGGTCAATTTTCCACCCCAGAAATTTTTAGAGAGCAGGTGTCATTTCCCGAACTGCAAGTTTGGTGAATATTTAGTGACCTTTAGCAATGGGTTTAAAGGTGATGTTGTGGGAAGTGGCCTCAAGCAGGCAGCATTTCTCCATTCCCAAATCTGGGTACTAGGGCAGCAGAGCCTTTCTGGAAGTTGTGTTCCTAGGTTGTAAATTACATTGGAATGTGCATGGAAAAACCCCCATAAGTTTATGTCTCATTATTTCTTCTTGGTGTTAAAAATTTTTTTAATTGGGGTAAAGCTTCGAATATTGGTTCTCCTAGGTGTACACAATCTGCTTCATTTGTACATTATATATGTCTATTCAAGTACAGATCCTCTTCCCATGTAAAATGTTACAGAGGGTTCCGCACACCTCCCTTGCTATATGGTCGGTCTTTTTGTGATATGTATATAATATGTGTTTGTATACATATAGTAACACTAATCTTAATTTATCCATTCCCCCCACCTTTCCTTTTAGATGAGCATAGTTTGTTTTCTAAGTCTGTGAGTGTCTTTCTCTGTGGAAATATGTTCATTTGTGTCAGTTATTAGATAACGCCTATAAGTGATATCATAGAATATAGGTCTTTTGCTTTCCGACTTACCTCATGTTTCGTGATTACCTCCAGACTCATTTGTGGTGCCTCAAAGAGCAATGGTTCATTGTTTTCCATGGCTAATATTCCATTGTGTACATGGACCACTTCTTCTTTATCCATTCACCTGTTGTTGGACATTTTGATTGCTTCACTGTCTTGGCTATTGTGAATAAGGCTGCACTGCAGCTTTTGCGGCCTGTGTCTTCTCGATTCTTGTCTTCTCAGGTGAGACGTCCAATGATGCGCCTGCTGGATTGAATGGTGCCTCCATTTTTACTTTTAAACACAGCTCCTTTCTTTTCTCATTATTGGCTGTTACCCCTTTACGTCTCACCAGCAGGTAGAGGGTACACAGTTCTCTGAAACCCCGTCAGCATTTATTGTTTGTAGACTTTTTGCTGATGGTCAGTCGACTGGTGTAAGTTGAAACTTTTTGTAGATTAGATTGCATGCGTCTAACACTCCCTGAGGTTGAGCTTTTATCCATTTTCCTTGTTTTTAAAAAGAGTGTGAGGAAAACTTAACTCTTCATAATCTCTTCTTGAAACATTTGCCTGTTTTGAATTTTTTTGTCCATTCCCTACTTCAGCACCAATGTTTAGAGCAAGTGTCTTTTACAGCCCTGAGTCCTTGTGAATGTTAAGTGACCATTAGCTGTGAGTTTAAAGCTGCTCTTGCAGGAAACGGCCACAAGGCTGCAGCATTTCTCCTTTACCAAATCTGGTTACTAGGGAAACAGAGCCTTAATGGAAGTGGTGTTCTAGGTTGTATATTAGAATGGAATATGCCAGGAAAAAGCCCTTTAGTTTATGTCTCATTACTTCTTGTTCATATTTGTAATTGACTTTTTATTTTTTATCCCAGCAAATTTGATTACAATGGTTTGTTTGCTCTAGGTGTGCAAGATGTGGTTCTTTCACACATATACGTGTATCTATTCTTCCTCGCATCCTTTTCCCATGTAGGTTATGGCACAATGTTGAGTAGTCTCTCTCCTGGTCTTCCGTACGTCTTTGGTGGTTATATATTTCACATGGTATGTATATCTTTGTTAACCCCAATATGGTAATGTAACCAACCCTCATCCCTTTCTATTTGGTGAACCATAAGTTTTTTAATGAATCTGTGATTGCCTTTCTCTGTGGAAATATCTTCATTGGTATCAATTTTTAAGTAACTCCAAAAAGTGATATGATAGGATATGTGTCTTTTGCTTTCTCACTGACTACAGGTGGCGTGATTACGTCTAGACTCATCTATGGTGCTGCAAATGGCATTGTTTCATTTTTTTCACTAGCGAATATTCCATCTGTACATGGAGGAGTTCTTCTGTGTCCACCCATCTGTTGGTGGACTTTTTGGTTACTTCCATATCTTGGCTATTGTAATACTGTGCCATGCAGATTTGCCTGCCTGTGTCTTTCCAATTCTCTCTTCTTAGATTATAGGTCGAGGAGTGGGCCTGCTGGATCATATGGTAGCTCAATGTTGACCTTTTTAATGCACCTCCATTCTGTTCTATTTCGTGGCCCTTTCCAAGTTACGTCCCCCTTGAGGTTGAGGGTATGCATTTCTCTACAACACCTTCAGCATTTATTGTTTGTAGTTTTCTTGCTGATGGTTATTCTGACAAGTGTGATCTGATACCTCTTTGTGGTTGAATTCGCACGTGCCTCATAATCCATTGAAATTGAGCTTGAAGGCAAGTCCTTTTTATTTTTCAAGCTGTGATTACCTCTTAGTTCTTGAAAGTGTTCTCTTAAAGTATGTGTCACATTTTGAAATGTTTTGGCCATTACCTCCCTCAAGACATTTTGAGGGCGGGTTTCATTTACAGTCCTGCATTACTCCTTCCTATGAAATGACCATTAGCACAGGCTTTAAAGCTGGTTTTGCAGGTAACTGCCATAGGGTGGCAGCCGTTCTATGTTCCCCACCCTTGTAACTAGGGGAAAGCCCTTGCGGCCTGTGGTGTTTCTCGGTTATAAATTAGAGTGGAGTGTGCCTGGACAAACCCACACAAGCTGATGTCTCTTTACTTTTGTTGGATTTTTAAATTTAATTTTTATTTTTTATTGGAGTAATTTTCCACTGTGTACGTGGACCACTTCTACTTTGTGCATTCCTCGGTTGATGGACATTTTCATTGCTTCCAATTGTTGGCTATGGTAAATATTGTTGGAGTGCATGATTGCCAGCCTGTGACTTTTTGATTCTCATTTTCTCAGGTGATAGGCCCAGCAGTGGGTGTGATTCATTGACTGGTAGCACCGTGTTTCCCTTTTCAAAGCACCTACTTTGTGTTTTCATTAGTGGCTCTTACCACGTCCCCCTTAGAATCGAGGGTACGCATTTCTCCACAATCGCTTCAGCATTTATTGTTTGCAGCATTTATGCTAATGGCCCTTCTGGCTGCTGTGAGCTGATAGGTTTCTGTAATTTGGGTTTGCATGTCTCTGAAAATTCGTAAAACTCATCATTTTTCTCCGCCGTTTTCTTTTCTGTTAAAAAAAGGAAACAATTGGGAATACAATATAACTCTTGAAATTGTCTTCTTGGAAGGTTGCCCTCTGTTTAATTTTTTGGTCAATTTTCCACCCCAGAAATTTTTAGAGAGCAGGTGTCATTTCCCGAACTGCAAGTTTGGTGAATATTTAGTGACCTTTAGCAATGGGTTTAAAGGTGATGTTGTGGGAAGTGGCCTCAAGCAGGCAGCATTTCTCCATTCCCAAATCTGGGTACTAGGGCAGCAGAGCCTTTCTGGAAGTTGTGTTCCTAGGTTGTAAATTACATTGGAATGTGCATGGAAAAACCCCCATAAGTTTATGTCTCATTATTTCTTCTTGGTGTTAAAATTTTTTTTAATTGGGGTAAAGCTTCGAATATTGGTTCTCCTAGGTGTACACAATCTGCTTCATTTGTACATTATATATGTCTATTCAAGTACAGATCCTCTTCCCATGTAAAATGTTACAGAGGGTTCCGCACACCTCCCTTGCTATATGGTCGGTCTTTTTGTGATATATATATAATATGTGTTTGTATACATATAGTAACACTAATCTTAATTTATCCATTCCCCCCACCTTTCCTTTTAGATGAGCATAGTTTGTTTTCTAAGTCTGTGAGTGTCTTTCTCTGTGGAAATATGTTCATTTGTGTCAGTTATTAGATAACGCCTATAAGTGATATCATAGAATATAGGTCTTTTGCTTTCCGACTTACCTCATGTTTCGTGATTATTTCCAGACTCATTTGTGGTGCCTCAAAGAGCAATGGTTCATTGTTTTCCATGGCTAATATTCCATTGTGTACATGGACCACTTCTTCTTTATCCATTCACCTGTTGTTGGACATTTTGATTGCTTCACTGTCTTGGCTATTGTGAATAAGGCTGCACTGCAGCTTTTGCGGCCTGTGTCTTCTCGATTCTTGTCTTCTCAGGTGAGACGTCCAATGATGCGCCTGCTGGATTGAATGGTGCCTCCATTTTTACTTTTAAACACAGCTCCTTTCTTTTCTCATTATTGGCTGTTACCCCTTTACGTCTCACCAGCAGGTAGAGGGTACACAGTTCTCTGAAACCCCGTCAGCATTTATTGTTTGTAGACTTTTTGCTGATGGTCAGTCGACTGGTGTAAGTTGAAACTTTTTGTAGATTAGATTGCATGCGTCTAACACTCCCTGAGGTTGAGCTTTTATCCATTTTCCTTGTTTTTAAAAAGAGTGTGAGGAAAACTTAACTCTTCATAATCTCTTCTTGAAACATTTGCCTGTTTTGAATTTTTTTGTCCATTCCCTACTTCAGCACCAATGTTTAGAGCAAGTGTCTTTTACAGCCCTGAGTCCTTGTGAATGTTAAGTGACCATTAGCTGTGAGTTTAAAGCTGCTCTTGCAGGAAACGGCCACAAGGCTGCAGCATTTCTCCTTTACCAAATCTGGTTACTAGGGAAACAGAGCCTTAATGGAAGTGGTGTTCTAGGTTGTATATTAGAATGGAATATGCCAGGAAAAAGCCCTTTAGTTTATGTCTCATTACTTCTTGTTCATATTTGTAATTGACTTTTTATTTTTTATCCCAGCAAATTTGATTACAATGGTTTGTTTGCTCTAGGTGTGCAAGATGTGGTTCTTTCACACATATACGTGTATCTATTCTTCCTCGCATCCTTTTCCCATGTAGGTTATGGCACAATGTTGAGTAGTCTCTCTCCTGGTCTTCCGTACGTCTTTGGTGGTTATATATTTCACATGGTATGTATATCTTTGTTAACCCCAATATGGTAATGTAACCAACCCTCATCCCTTTCTATTTGGTGAACCATAAGTTTTTTAATGAATCTGTGATTGCCTTTCTCTGTGGAAATATCTTCATTGGTATCAATTTTTAAGTAACTCCAAAAAGTGATATGATAGGATATGTGTCTTTTGCTTTCTCACTGACTACAGGTGGCGTGATTACGTCTAGACTCATCTATGGTGCTGCAAATGGCATTGTTTCATTTTTTTCACTAGCGAATATTCCATCTGTACATGGAGGAGTTCTTCTGTGTCCACCCATCTGTTGGTGGACTTTTTGGTTACTTCCATATCTTGGCTATTGTAATACTGTGCCATGCAGATTTGCCTGCCTGTGTCTTTCCAATTCTCTCTTCTTAGATTATAGGTCGAGGAGTGGGCCTGCTGGATCATATGGTAGCTCAATGTTGACCTTTTTAATGCACCTCCATTCTGTTCTATTTCGTGGCCCTTTCCAAGTTACGTCCCCCTTGAGGTTGAGGGTATGCATTTCTCTACAACACCTTCAGCATTTATTGTTTGTAGTTTTCTTGCTGATGGTTATTCTGACAAGTGTGATCTGATACCTCTTTGTGGTTGAATTCGCACGTGCCTCATAATCCATTGAAATTGAGCTTGAAGGCAAGTCCTTTTTATTTTTCAAGCTGTGATTACCTCTTAGTTCTTGAAAGTGTTCTCTTAAAGTATGTGTCACATTTTGAAATGTTTTGGCCATTACCTCCCTCAAGACATTTTGAGGGCGGGTTTCATTTACAGTCCTGCATTACTCCTTCCTATGAAATGACCATTAGCACAGGCTTTAAAGCTGGTTTTGCAGGTAACTGCCATAGGGTGGCAGCCGTTCTATGTTCCCCACCCTTGTAACTAGGGGAAAGCCCTTGCGGCCTGTGGTGTTTCTCGGTTATAAATTAGAGTGGAGTGTGCCTGGACAAACCCACACAAGCTGATGTCTCTTTACTTTTGTTGGATTTTTAAATTTAATTTTTATTTTTTATTGGAGTAATTTTCCACTGTGTACGTGGACCACTTCTACTTTGTGCATTCCTCGGTTGATGGACATTTTCATTGCTTCCAATTGTTGGCTATGGTAAATATTGTTGGAGTGCATGATTGCCAGCCTGTGACTTTTTGATTCTCATTTTCTCAGGTGATAGGCCCAGCAGTGGGTGTGATTCATTGACTGGTAGCACCGTGTTTCCCTTTTCAAAGCACCTACTTTGTGTTTTCATTAGTGGCTCTTACCACGTCCCCCTTAGAATCGAGGGTACGCATTTCTCCACAATCGCTTCAGCATTTATTGTTTGCAGCATTTATGCTAATGGCCCTTCTGGCTGCTGTGAGCTGATAGGTTTCTGTAATTTGGGTTTGCATGTCTCTGAAAATTCGTAAAACTCATCATTTTTCTCCGCCGTTTTCTTTTCTGTTAAAAAAAGGAAACAATTGGGAATACAATATAACTCTTGAAATTGTCTTCTTGGAAGGTTGCCCTCTGTTTAATTTTTTGGTCAATTTTCCACCCCAGAAATTTTTAGAGAGCAGGTGTCATTTCCCGAACTGCAAGTTTGGTGAATATTTAGTGACCTTTAGCAATGGGTTTAAAGGTGATGTTGTGGGAAGTGGCCTCAAGCAGGCAGCATTTCTCCATTCCCAAATCTGGGTACTAGGGCAGCAGAGCCTTTCTGGAAGTTGTGTTCCTAGGTTGTAAATTACATTGGAATGTGCATGGAAAAACCCCCATAAGTTTATGTCTCATTATTTCTTCTTGGTGTTAAAATTTTTTTTAATTGGGGTAAAGCTTCGAATATTGGTTCTCCTAGGTGTACACAATCTGCTTCATTTGTACATTATATATGTCTATTCAAGTACAGATCCTCTTCCCATGTAAAATGTTACAGAGGGTTCCGCACACCTCCCTTGCTATATGGTCGGTCTTTTTGTGATATATATATAATATGTGTTTGTATACATATAGTAACACTAATCTTAATTTATCCATTCCCCCCACCTTTCCTTTTAGATGAGCATAGTTTGTTTTCTAAGTCTGTGAGTGTCTTTCTCTGTGGAAATATGTTCATTTGTGTCAGTTATTAGATAACGCCTATAAGTGATATCATAGAATATAGGTCTTTTGCTTTCCGACTTACCTCATGTTTCGTGATTATTTCCAGACTCATTTGTGGTGCCTCAAAGAGCAATGGTTCATTGTTTTCCATGGCTAATATTCCATTGTGTACATGGACCACTTCTTCTTTATCCATTCACCTGTTGTTGGACATTTTGATTGCTTCACTGTCTTGGCTATTGTGAATAAGGCTGCACTGCAGCTTTTGCGGCCTGTGTCTTCTCGATTCTTGTCTTCTCAGGTGAGACGTCCAATGATGCGCCTGCTGGATTGAATGGTGCCTCCATTTTTACTTTTAAACACAGCTCCTTTCTTTTCTCATTATTGGCTGTTATCCCTTTACGTCTCACCAGCAGGTAGAGGGTACACAGTTCTCTGAAACCCCGTCAGCATTTATTGTTTGTAGACTTTTTGCTGATGGTCAGTCGACTGGTGTAAGTTGAAACTTTTTGTAGATTAGATTGCATGCGTCTAACACTCCCTGAGGTTGAGCTTTTATCCATTTTCCTTGTTTTTAAAAAGAGTGTGAGGAAAACTTAACTCTTCATAATCTCTTCTTGAAACATTTGCCTGTTTTGAATTTTTTTGTCCATTCCCTACTTCAGCACCAATGTTTAGAGCAAGTGTCTTTTACAGCCCTGAGTCCTTGTGAATGTTAAGTGACCATTAGCTGTGAGTTTAAAGCTGCTCTTGCAGGAAACGGCCACAAGGCTGCAGCATTTCTCCTTTACCAAATCTGGTTACTAGGGAAACAGAGCCTTAATGGAAGTGGTGTTCTAGGTTGTATATTAGAATGGAATATGCCAGGAAAAAGCCCTTTAGTTTATGTCTCATTACTTCTTGTTCATATTTGTAATTGACTTTTTATTTTTTATCCCAGCAAATTTGATTACAATGGTTTGTTTGCTCTAGGTGTGCAAGATGTGGTTCTTTCACACATATACGTGTATCTATTCTTCCTCGCATCCTTTTCCCATGTAGGTTATGGCACAATGTTGAGTAGTCTCTCTCCTGGTCTTCCGTACGTCTTTGGTGGTTATATATTTCACATGGTATGTATATCTTTGTTAACCCCAATATGGTAATGTAACCAACCCTCATCCCTTTCTATTTGGTGAACCATAAGTTTTTTAATGAATCTGTGATTGCCTTTCTCTGTGGAAATATCTTCATTGGTATCAATTTTTAAGTAACTCCAAAAAGTGATATGATAGGATATGTGTCTTTTGCTTTCTCACTGACTACAGGTGGCGTGATTACGTCTAGACTCATCTATGGTGCTGCAAATGGCATTGTTTCATTTTTTTCACTAGCGAATATTCCATCTGTACATGGAGGAGTTCTTCTGTGTCCACCCATCTGTTGGTGGACTTTTTGGTTACTTCCATATCTTGGCTATTGTAATACTGTGCCATGCAGATTTGCCTGCCTGTGTCTTTCCAATTCTCTCTTCTTAGATTATAGGTCGAGGAGTGGGCCTGCTGGATCATATGGTAGCTCAATGTTGACCTTTTTAATGCACCTCCATTCTGTTCTATTTCGTGGCCCTTTCCAAGTTACGTCCCCCTTGAGGTTGAGGGTATGCATTTCTCTACAACACCTTCAGCATTTATTGTTTGTAGTTTTCTTGCTGATGGTTATTCTGACAAGTGTGATCTGATACCTCTTTGTGGTTGAATTCGCACGTGCCTCATAATCCATTGAAATTGAGCTTGAAGGCAAGTCCTTTTTATTTTTCAAGCTGTGATTACCTCTTAGTTCTTGAAAGTGTTCTCTTAAAGTATGTGTCACATTTTGAAATGTTTTGGCCATTACCTCCCTCAAGACATTTTGAGGGCGGGTTTCATTTACAGTCCTGCATTACTCCTTCCTATGAAATGACCATTAGCACAGGCTTTAAAGCTGGTTTTGCAGGTAACTGCCATAGGGTGGCAGCCGTTCTATGTTCCCCACCCTTGTAACTAGGGGAAAGCCCTTGCGGCCTGTGGTGTTTCTCGGTTATAAATTAGAGTGGAGTGTGCCTGGACAAACCCACACAAGCTGATGTCTCTTTACTTTTGTTGGATTTTTAAATTTAATTTTTATTTTTTATTGGAGTAATTTTCCACTGTGTACGTGGACCACTTCTACTTTGTGCATTCCTCGGTTGATGGACATTTTCATTGCTTCCAATTGTTGGCTATGGTAAATATTGTTGGAGTGCATGATTGCCAGCCTGTGACTTTTTGATTCTCATTTTCTCAGGTGATAGGCCCAGCAGTGGGTGTGATTCATTGACTGGTAGCACCGTGTTTCCCTTTTCAAAGCACCTACTTTGTGTTTTCATTAGTGGCTCTTACCACGTCCCCCTTAGAATCGAGGGTACGCATTTCTCCACAATCGCTTCAGCATTTATTGTTTGCAGCATTTATGCTAATGGCCCTTCTGGCTGCTGTGAGCTGATAGGTTTCTGTAATTTGGGTTTGCATGTCTCTGAAAATTCGTAAAACTCATCATTTTTCTCCGCCGTTTTCTTTTCTGTTAAAAAAAGGAAACAATTGGGAATACAATATAACTCTTGAAATTGTCTTCTTGGAAGGTTGCCCTCTGTTTAATTTTTTGGTCAATTTTCCACCCCAGAAATTTTTAGAGAGCAGGTGTCATTTCCCGAACTGCAAGTTTGGTGAATATTTAGTGACCTTTAGCAATGGGTTTAAAGGTGATGTTGTGGGAAGTGGCCTCAAGCAGGCAGCATTTCTCCATTCCCAAATCTGGGTACTAGGGCAGCAGAGCCTTTCTGGAAGTTGTGTTCCTAGGTTGTAAATTACATTGGAATGTGCATGGAAAAACCCCCATAAGTTTATGTCTCATTATTTCTTCTTGGTGTTAAAATTTTTTTTAATTGGGGTAAAGCTTCGAATATTGGTTCTCCTAGGTGTACACAATCTGCTTCATTTGTACATTATATATGTCTATTCAAGTACAGATCCTCTTCCCATGTAAAATGTTACAGAGGGTTCCGCACACCTCCCTTGCTATATGGTCGGTCTTTTTGTGATATATATATAATATGTGTTTGTATACATATAGTAACACTAATCTTAATTTATCCATTCCCCCCACCTTTCCTTTTAGATGAGCATAGTTTGTTTTCTAAGTCTGTGAGTGTCTTTCTCTGTGGAAATATGTTCATTTGTGTCAGTTATTAGATAACGCCTATAAGTGATATCATAGAATATAGGTCTTTTGCTTTCCGACTTACCTCATGTTTCGTGATTATTTCCAGACTCATTTGTGGTGCCTCAAAGAGCAATGGTTCATTGTTTTCCATGGCTAATATTCCATTGTGTACATGGACCACTTCTTCTTTATCCATTCACCTGTTGTTGGACATTTTGATTGCTTCACTGTCTTGGCTATTGTGAATAAGGCTGCACTGCAGCTTTTGCGGCCTGTGTCTTCTCGATTCTTGTCTTCTCAGGTGAGACGTCCAATGATGCGCCTGCTGGATTGAATGGTGCCTCCATTTTTACTTTTAAACACAGCTCCTTTCTTTTCTCATTATTGGCTGTTATCCCTTTACGTCTCACCAGCAGGTAGAGGGTACACAGTTCTCTGAAACCCCGTCAGCATTTATTGTTTGTAGACTTTTTGCTGATGGTCAGTCGACTGGTGTAAGTTGAAACTTTTTGTAGATTAGATTGCATGCGTCTAACACTCCCTGAGGTTGAGCTTTTATCCATTTTCCTTGTTTTTAAAAAGAGTGTGAGGAAAACTTAACTCTTCATAATCTCTTCTTGAAACATTTGCCTGTTTTGAATTTTTTTGTCCATTCCCTACTTCAGCACCAATGTTTAGAGCAAGTGTCTTTTACAGCCCTGAGTCCTTGTGAATGTTAAGTGACCATTAGCTGTGAGTTTAAAGCTGCTCTTGCAGGAAACGGCCACAAGGCTGCAGCATTTCTCCTTTACCAAATCTGGTTACTAGGGAAACAGAGCCTTAATGGAAGTGGTGTTCTAGGTTGTATATTAGAATGGAATATGCCAGGAAAAAGCCCTTTAGTTTATGTCTCATTACTTCTTGTTCATATTTGTAATTGACTTTTTATTTTTTATCCCAGCAAATTTGATTACAATGGTTTGTTTGCTCTAGGTGTGCAAGATGTGGTTCTTTCACACATATACGTGTATCTATTCTTCCTCGCATCCTTTTCCCATGTAGGTTATGGCACAATGTTGAGTAGTCTCTCTCCTGGTCTTCCGTACGTCTTTGGTGGTTATATATTTCACATGGTATGTATATCTTTGTTAACCCCAATATGGTAATGTAACCAACCCTCATCCCTTTCTATTTGGTGAACCATAAGTTTTTTAATGAATCTGTGATTGCCTTTCTCTGTGGAAATATCTTCATTGGTATCAATTTTTAAGTAACTCCAAAAAGTGATATGATAGGATATGTGTCTTTTGCTTTCTCACTGACTACAGGTGGCGTGATTACGTCTAGACTCATCTATGGTGCTGCAAATGGCATTGTTTCATTTTTTTCACTAGCGAATATTCCATCTGTACATGGAGGAGTTCTTCTGTGTCCACCCATCTGTTGGTGGACTTTTTGGTTACTTCCATATCTTGGCTATTGTAATACTGTGCCATGCAGATTTGCCTGCCTGTGTCTTTCCAATTCTCTCTTCTTAGATTATAGGTCGAGGAGTGGGCCTGCTGGATCATATGGTAGCTCAATGTTGACCTTTTTAATGCACCTCCATTCTGTTCTATTTCGTGGCCCTTTCCAAGTTACGTCCCCCTTGAGGTTGAGGGTATGCATTTCTCTACAACACCTTCAGCATTTATTGTTTGTAGTTTTCTTGCTGATGGTTATTCTGACAAGTGTGATCTGATACCTCTTTGTGGTTGAATTCGCACGTGCCTCATAATCCATTGAAATTGAGCTTGAAGGCAAGTCCTTTTTATTTTTCAAGCTGTGATTACCTCTTAGTTCTTGAAAGTGTTCTCTTAAAGTATGTGTCACATTTTGAAATGTTTTGGCCATTACCTCCCTCAAGACATTTTGAGGGCGGGTTTCATTTACAGTCCTGCATTACTCCTTCCTATGAAATGACCATTAGCACAGGCTTTAAAGCTGGTTTTGCAGGTAACTGCCATAGGGTGGCAGCCGTTCTATGTTCCCCACCCTTGTAACTAGGGGAAAGCCCTTGCGGCCTGTGGTGTTTCTCGGTTATAAATTAGAGTGGAGTGTGCCTGGACAAACCCACACAAGCTGATGTCTCTTTACTTTTGTTGGATTTTTAAATTTAATTTTTATTTTTTATTGGAGTAATTTTCCACTGTGTACGTGGACCACTTCTACTTTGTGCATTCCTCGGTTGATGGACATTTTCATTGCTTCCAATTGTTGGCTATGGTAAATATTGTTGGAGTGCATGATTGCCAGCCTGTGACTTTTTGATTCTCATTTTCTCAGGTGATAGGCCCAGCAGTGGGTGTGATTCATTGACTGGTAGCACCGTGTTTCCCTTTTCAAAGCACCTACTTTGTGTTTTCATTAGTGGCTCTTACCACGTCCCCCTTAGAATCGAGGGTACGCATTTCTCCACAATCGCTTCAGCATTTATTGTTTGCAGCATTTATGCTAATGGCCCTTCTGGCTGCTGTGAGCTGATAGGTTTCTGTAATTTGGGTTTGCATGTCTCTGAAAATTCGTAAAACTCATCATTTTTCTCCGCCGTTTTCTTTTCTGTTAAAAAAAGGAAACAATTGGGAATACAATATAACTCTTGAAATTGTCTTCTTGGAAGGTTGCCCTCTGTTTAATTTTTTGGTCAATTTTCCACCCCAGAAATTTTTAGAGAGCAGGTGTCATTTCCCGAACTGCAAGTTTGGTGAATATTTAGTGACCTTTAGCAATGGGTTTAAAGGTGATGTTGTGGGAAGTGGCCTCAAGCAGGCAGCATTTCTCCATTCCCAAATCTGGGTACTAGGGCAGCAGAGCCTTTCTGGAAGTTGTGTTCCTAGGTTGTAAATTACATTGGAATGTGCATGGAAAAACCCCCATAAGTTTATGTCTCATTATTTCTTCTTGGTGTTAAAATTTTTTTTAATTGGGGTAAAGCTTCGAATATTGGTTCTCCTAGGTGTACACAATCTGCTTCATTTGTACATTATATATGTCTATTCAAGTACAGATCCTCTTCCCATGTAAAATGTTACAGAGGGTTCCGCACACCTCCCTTGCTATATGGTCGGTCTTTTTGTGATATATATATAATATGTGTTTGTATACATATAGTAACACTAATCTTAATTTATCCATTCCCCCCACCTTTCCTTTTAGATGAGCATAGTTTGTTTTCTAAGTCTGTGAGTGTCTTTCTCTGTGGAAATATGTTCATTTGTGTCAGTTATTAGATAACGCCTATAAGTGATATCATAGAATATAGGTCTTTTGCTTTCCGACTTACCTCATGTTTCGTGATTATTTCCAGACTCATTTGTGGTGCCTCAAAGAGCAATGGTTCATTGTTTTCCATGGCTAATATTCCATTGTGTACATGGACCACTTCTTCTTTATCCATTCACCTGTTGTTGGACATTTTGATTGCTTCACTGTCTTGGCTATTGTGAATAAGGCTGCACTGCAGCTTTTGCGGCCTGTGTCTTCTCGATTCTTGTCTTCTCAGGTGAGACGTCCAATGATGCGCCTGCTGGATTGAATGGTGCCTCCATTTTTACTTTTAAACACAGCTCCTTTCTTTTCTCATTATTGGCTGTTATCCCTTTACGTCTCACCAGCAGGTAGAGGGTACACAGTTCTCTGAAACCCCGTCAGCATTTATTGTTTGTAGACTTTTTGCTGATGGTCAGTCGACTGGTGTAAGTTGAAACTTTTTGTAGATTAGATTGCATGCGTCTAACACTCCCTGAGGTTGAGCTTTTATCCATTTTCCTTGTTTTTAAAAAGAGTGTGAGGAAAACTTAACTCTTCATAATCTCTTCTTGAAACATTTGCCTGTTTTGAATTTTTTTGTCCATTCCCTACTTCAGCACCAATGTTTAGAGCAAGTGTCTTTTACAGCCCTGAGTCCTTGTGAATGTTAAGTGACCATTAGCTGTGAGTTTAAAGCTGCTCTTGCAGGAAACGGCCACAAGGCTGCAGCATTTCTCCTTTACCAAATCTGGTTACTAGGGAAACAGAGCCTTAATGGAAGTGGTGTTCTAGGTTGTATATTAGAATGGAATATGCCAGGAAAAAGCCCTTTAGTTTATGTCTCATTACTTCTTGTTCATATTTGTAATTGACTTTTTATTTTTTATCCCAGCAAATTTGATTACAATGGTTTGTTTGCTCTAGGTGTGCAAGATGTGGTTCTTTCACACATATACGTGTATCTATTCTTCCTCGCATCCTTTTCCCATGTAGGTTATGGCACAATGTTGAGTAGTCTCTCTCCTGGTCTTCCGTACGTCTTTGGTGGTTATATATTTCACATGGTATGTATATCTTTGTTAACCCCAATATGGTAATGTAACCAACCCTCATCCCTTTCTATTTGGTGAACCATAAGTTTTTTAATGAATCTGTGATTGCCTTTCTCTGTGGAAATATCTTCATTGGTATCAATTTTTAAGTAACTCCAAAAAGTGATATGATAGGATATGTGTCTTTTGCTTTCTCACTGACTACAGGTGGCGTGATTACGTCTAGACTCATCTATGGTGCTGCAAATGGCATTGTTTCATTTTTTTCACTAGCGAATATTCCATCTGTACATGGAGGAGTTCTTCTGTGTCCACCCATCTGTTGGTGGACTTTTTGGTTACTTCCATATCTTGGCTATTGTAATACTGTGCCATGCAGATTTGCCTGCCTGTGTCTTTCCAATTCTCTCTTCTTAGATTATAGGTCGAGGAGTGGGCCTGCTGGATCATATGGTAGCTCAATGTTGACCTTTTTAATGCACCTCCATTCTGTTCTATTTCGTGGCCCTTTCCAAGTTACGTCCCCCTTGAGGTTGAGGGTATGCATTTCTCTACAACACCTTCAGCATTTATTGTTTGTAGTTTTCTTGCTGATGGTTATTCTGACAAGTGTGATCTGATACCTCTTTGTGGTTGAATTCGCACGTGCCTCATAATCCATTGAAATTGAGCTTGAAGGCAAGTCCTTTTTATTTTTCAAGCTGTGATTACCTCTTAGTTCTTGAAAGTGTTCTCTTAAAGTATGTGTCACATTTTGAAATGTTTTGGCCATTACCTCCCTCAAGACATTTTGAGGGCGGGTTTCATTTACAGTCCTGCATTACTCCTTCCTATGAAATGACCATTAGCACAGGCTTTAAAGCTGGTTTTGCAGGTAACTGCCATAGGGTGGCAGCCGTTCTATGTTCCCCACCCTTGTAACTAGGGGAAAGCCCTTGCGGCCTGTGGTGTTTCTCGGTTATAAATTAGAGTGGAGTGTGCCTGGACAAACCCACACAAGCTGATGTCTCTTTACTTTTGTTGGATTTTTAAATTTAATTTTTATTTTTTATTGGAGTAATTTTCCACTGTGTACGTGGACCACTTCTACTTTGTGCATTCCTCGGTTGATGGACATTTTCATTGCTTCCAATTGTTGGCTATGGTAAATATTGTTGGAGTGCATGATTGCCAGCCTGTGACTTTTTGATTCTCATTTTCTCAGGTGATAGGCCCAGCAGTGGGTGTGATTCATTGACTGGTAGCACCGTGTTTCCCTTTTCAAAGCACCTACTTTGTGTTTTCATTAGTGGCTCTTACCACGTCCCCCTTAGAATCGAGGGTACGCATTTCTCCACAATCGCTTCAGCATTTATTGTTTGCAGCATTTATGCTAATGGCCCTTCTGGCTGCTGTGAGCTGATAGGTTTCTGTAATTTGGGTTTGCATGTCTCTGAAAATTCGTAAAACTCATCATTTTTCTCCGCCGTTTTCTTTTCTGTTAAAAAAAGGAAACAATTGGGAATACAATATAACTCTTGAAATTGTCTTCTTGGAAGGTTGCCCTCTGTTTAATTTTTTGGTCAATTTTCCACCCCAGAAATTTTTAGAGAGCAGGTGTCATTTCCCGAACTGCAAGTTTGGTGAATATTTAGTGACCTTTAGCAATGGGTTTAAAGGTGATGTTGTGGGAAGTGGCCTCAAGCAGGCAGCATTTCTCCATTCCCAAATCTGGGTACTAGGGCAGCAGAGCCTTTCTGGAAGTTGTGTTCCTAGGTTGTAAATTACATTGGAATGTGCATGGAAAAACCCCCATAAGTTTATGTCTCATTATTTCTTCTTGGTGTTAAAATTTTTTTTAATTGGGGTAAAGCTTCGAATATTGGTTCTCCTAGGTGTACACAATCTGCTTCATTTGTACATTATATATGTCTATTCAAGTACAGATCCTCTTCCCATGTAAAATGTTACAGAGGGTTCCGCACACCTCCCTTGCTATATGGTCGGTCTTTTTGTGATATATATATAATATGTGTTTGTATACATATAGTAACACTAATCTTAATTTATCCATTCCCCCCACCTTTCCTTTTAGATGAGCATAGTTTGTTTTCTAAGTCTGTGAGTGTCTTTCTCTGTGGAAATATGTTCATTTGTGTCAGTTATTAGATAACGCCTATAAGTGATATCATAGAATATAGGTCTTTTGCTTTCCGACTTACCTCATGTTTCGTGATTATTTCCAGACTCATTTGTGGTGCCTCAAAGAGCAATGGTTCATTGTTTTCCATGGCTAATATTCCATTGTGTACATGGACCACTTCTTCTTTATCCATTCACCTGTTGTTGGACATTTTGATTGCTTCACTGTCTTGGCTATTGTGAATAAGGCTGCACTGCAGCTTTTGCGGCCTGTGTCTTCTCGATTCTTGTCTTCTCAGGTGAGACGTCCAATGATGCGCCTGCTGGATTGAATGGTGCCTCCATTTTTACTTTTAAACACAGCTCCTTTCTTTTCTCATTATTGGCTGTTATCCCTTTACGTCTCACCAGCAGGTAGAGGGTACACAGTTCTCTGAAACCCCGTCAGCATTTATTGTTTGTAGACTTTTTGCTGATGGTCAGTCGACTGGTGTAAGTTGAAACTTTTTGTAGATTAGATTGCATGCGTCTAACACTCCCTGAGGTTGAGCTTTTATCCATTTTCCTTGTTTTTAAAAAGAGTGTGAGGAAAACTTAACTCTTCATAATCTCTTCTTGAAACATTTGCCTGTTTTGAATTTTTTTGTCCATTCCCTACTTCAGCACCAATGTTTAGAGCAAGTGTCTTTTACAGCCCTGAGTCCTTGTGAATGTTAAGTGACCATTAGCTGTGAGTTTAAAGCTGCTCTTGCAGGAAACGGCCACAAGGCTGCAGCATTTCTCCTTTACCAAATCTGGTTACTAGGGAAACAGAGCCTTAATGGAAGTGGTGTTCTAGGTTGTATATTAGAATGGAATATGCCAGGAAAAAGCCCTTTAGTTTATGTCTCATTACTTCTTGTTCATATTTGTAATTGACTTTTTATTTTTTATCCCAGCAAATTTGATTACAATGGTTTGTTTGCTCTAGGTGTGCAAGATGTGGTTCTTTCACACATATACGTGTATCTATTCTTCCTCGCATCCTTTTCCCATGTAGGTTATGGCACAATGTTGAGTAGTCTCTCTCCTGGTCTTCCGTACGTCTTTGGTGGTTATATATTTCACATGGTATGTATATCTTTGTTAACCCCAATATGGTAATGTAACCAACCCTCATCCCTTTCTATTTGGTGAACCATAAGTTTTTTAATGAATCTGTGATTGCCTTTCTCTGTGGAAATATCTTCATTGGTATCAATTTTTAAGTAACTCCAAAAAGTGATATGATAGGATATGTGTCTTTTGCTTTCTCACTGACTACAGGTGGCGTGATTACGTCTAGACTCATCTATGGTGCTGCAAATGGCATTGTTTCATTTTTTTCACTAGCGAATATTCCATCTGTACATGGAGGAGTTCTTCTGTGTCCACCCATCTGTTGGTGGACTTTTTGGTTACTTCCATATCTTGGCTATTGTAATACTGTGCCATGCAGATTTGCCTGCCTGTGTCTTTCCAATTCTCTCTTCTTAGATTATAGGTCGAGGAGTGGGCCTGCTGGATCATATGGTAGCTCAATGTTGACCTTTTTAATGCACCTCCATTCTGTTCTATTTCGTGGCCCTTTCCAAGTTACGTCCCCCTTGAGGTTGAGGGTATGCATTTCTCTACAACACCTTCAGCATTTATTGTTTGTAGTTTTCTTGCTGATGGTTATTCTGACAAGTGTGATCTGATACCTCTTTGTGGTTGAATTCGCACGTGCCTCATAATCCATTGAAATTGAGCTTGAAGGCAAGTCCTTTTTATTTTTCAAGCTGTGATTACCTCTTAGTTCTTGAAAGTGTTCTCTTAAAGTATGTGTCACATTTTGAAATGTTTTGGCCATTACCTCCCTCAAGACATTTTGAGGGCGGGTTTCATTTACAGTCCTGCATTACTCCTTCCTATGAAATGACCATTAGCACAGGCTTTAAAGCTGGTTTTGCAGGTAACTGCCATAGGGTGGCAGCCGTTCTATGTTCCCCACCCTTGTAACTAGGGGAAAGCCCTTGCGGCCTGTGGTGTTTCTCGGTTATAAATTAGAGTGGAGTGTGCCTGGACAAACCCACACAAGCTGATGTCTCTTTACTTTTGTTGGATTTTTAAATTTAATTTTTATTTTTTATTGGAGTAATTTTCCACTGTGTACGTGGACCACTTCTACTTTGTGCATTCCTCGGTTGATGGACATTTTCATTGCTTCCAATTGTTGGCTATGGTAAATATTGTTGGAGTGCATGATTGCCAGCCTGTGACTTTTTGATTCTCATTTTCTCAGGTGATAGGCCCAGCAGTGGGTGTGATTCATTGACTGGTAGCACCGTGTTTCCCTTTTCAAAGCACCTACTTTGTGTTTTCATTAGTGGCTCTTACCACGTCCCCCTTAGAATCGAGGGTACGCATTTCTCCACAATCGCTTCAGCATTTATTGTTTGCAGCATTTATGCTAATGGCCCTTCTGGCTGCTGTGAGCTGATAGGTTTCTGTAATTTGGGTTTGCATGTCTCTGAAAATTCGTAGAACTCATCATTTTTCTCCGCCGTTTTCTTTTCTGTTAAAAAAAGGAAACAATTGGGAATACAATATAACTCTTGAAATTGTCTTCTTGGAAGGTTGCCCTCTGTTTAATTTTTTGGTCAATTTTCCACCCCAGAAATTTTTAGAGAGCAGGTGTCATTTCCCGAACTGCAAGTTTGGTGAATATTTAGTGACCTTTAGCAATGGGTTTAAAGGTGATGTTGTGGGAAGTGGCCTCAAGCAGGCAGCATTTCTCCATTCCCAAATCTGGGTACTAGGGCAGCAGAGCCTTTCTGGAAGTTGTGTTCCTAGGTTGTAAATTACATTGGAATGTGCATGGAAAAACCCCCATAAGTTTATGTCTCATTATTTCTTCTTGGTGTTAAAAATTTTTTTAATTGGGGTAAAGCTTCGAATATTGGTTCTCCTAGGTGTACACAATCTGCTTCATTTGTACATTATATATGTCTATTCAAGTACAGATCCTCTTCCCATGTAAAATGTTACAGAGGGTTCCGCAGACCTCCCTTGCTATATGGTCGGTCTTTTTGTGATATGTATATAATATGTGTTTGTATACATATAGTAACACTAATCTTAATTTATCCATTCCCCCCACCTTTCCTTTTAGATGAGCATAGTTTGTTTTCTAAGTCTGTGAGTGTCTTTCTCTGTGGAAATATGTTCATTTGTGTCAGTTATTAGATAACGCCTATAAGTGATATCATAGAATATAGGTCTTTTGCTTTCCGACTTACCTCATGTTTCGTGATTACCTCCAGACTCATTTGTGGTGCCTCAAAGAGCAATGGTTCATTGTTTTCCATGGCTAATATTCCATTGTGTACATGGACCACTTCTTCTTTATCCATTCACCTGTTGTTGGACATTTTGATTGCTTCACTGTCTTGGCTATTGTGAATAAGGCTGCACTGCAGCTTTTGCGGCCTGTGTCTTCTCGATTCTTGTCTTCTCAGGTGAGACGTCCAATGATGCGCCTGCTGGATTGAATGGTGCCTCCATTTTTACTTTTAAACACAGCTCCTTTCTTTTCTCATTATTGGCTGTTACCCCTTTACGTCTCACCAGCAGGTAGAGGGTACACAGTTCTCTGAAACCCCGTCAGCATTTATTGTTTGTAGACTTTTTGCTGATGGTCAGTCGACTGGTGTAAGTTGAAACTTTTTGTAGATTAGATTGCATGCGTCTAACACTCCCTGAGGTTGAGCTTTTATCCATTTTCCTTGTTTTTAAAAAGAGTGTGAGGAAAACTTAACTCTTCATAATCTCTTCTTGAAACATTTGCCTGTTTTGAATTTTTTTGTCCATTCCCTACTTCAGCACCAATGTTTAGAGCAAGTGTCTTTTACAGCCCTGAGTCCTTGTGAATGTTAAGTGACCATTAGCTGTGAGTTTAAAGCTGCTCTTGCAGGAAACGGCCACAAGGCTGCAGCATTTCTCCTTTACCAAATCTGGTTACTAGGGAAACAGAGCCTTAATGGAAGTGGTGTTCTAGGTTGTATATTAGAATGGAATATGCCAGGAAAAAGCCCTTTAGTTTATGTCTCATTACTTCTTGTTCATATTTGTAACTGACTTTTTATTTTTTATCCCAGCAAATTTGATTACAATGGTTTGTTTGCTCTAGGTGTGCAAGATGTGGTTCTTTCACACAGATACGTGTATCTATTCTTCCTCGCATCCTTTTCCCATGTAGGTTATGGCACAATGTTGAGTAGTCTCTCTCCTGGTCTTCCGTACGTCTTTGGTGGTTATATATTTCACATGGTATGTATATCTTTGTTAACCCCAATATGGTAATGTAACCAATCCTCATCCCTTTCTATTTGGTGAACCATAAGTTTTTTAATGAATCTGTGATTGCCTTTCTCTGTGGAAATATCTTCATTGGTATCAATTTTTAAGTAACTCCAAAAAGTGATATGATAGGATATGTGTCTTTTGCTTTCTCACTGACTACAGGTGGCGTGATTACGTCTAGACTCATCTATGGTGCTGCAAATGGCATTGTTTCATTTTTTTTCACTAGCGAATATTCCATCTGTACATGGAGGAGTTCTTCTGTGTCCACCCATCTGTTGGTGGACTTTTTGGTTACTTCCATATCTTGGCTATTGTAATACTGTGCCATGCAGATTTGCCTGCCTGTGTCTTTCCAATTCTCTCTTCTTAGATTATAGGTCGAGGAGTGGGCCTGCTGGATCATATGGTAGCTCAATGTTGACCTTTTTAATGCACCTCCATTCTGTTCTATTTCGTGGCCCTTTCCAAGTTACGTCCCCCTTGAAGTTGAGGGTATGCATTTCTCTACAACACCTTCAGCATTTATTGTTTGTAGTTTTCTTGCTGATGGTTATTCTGACAAGTGTGATCTGATACCTCTTTGTGGTTGAATTCGCACGTGCCTCATAATCCATTGAAATTGAGCTTGAAGGCAAGTCCTTTTTATTTTTCAAGCTGTGATTACCTCTTAGTTCTTGAAAGTGTTCTCTTAAAGTATGTGTCACATTTTGAAATGTTTTGGCCATTACCTCCCTCAAGACATTTTGAGGGCGGGTTTCATTTACAGTCCTGCATTACTCCTTCCTATGAAATGACCATTAGCACAGGCTTTAAAGCTGGTTTTGCAGGTAACTGCCATAGGGTGGCAGCCGTTCTATGTTCCCCACCCTTGTAACTAGGGGAAAGCCCTTGCGGCCTGTGGTGTTTCTCGGTTATAAATTAGAGTGGAGTGTGCCTGGACAAACCCACACAAGCTGATGTCTCTTTACTTTTGTTGGATTTTTAAATTTAATTTTTATTTTTTATTGGAGTAATTTTCCACTGTGTACGTGGACCACTTCTACTTTGTGCATTCCTCGGTTGATGGACATTTTCATTGCTTCCAATTGTTGGCTATGGTAAATATTGTTGGAGTGCATGATTGCCAGCCTGTGACTTTTTGATTCTCATTTTCTCAGGTGATAGGCCCAGCAGTGGGTGTGATTCATTGACTGGTAGCACCGTGTTTCCCTTTTCAAAGCACCTACTTTGTGTTTTCATTAGTGGCTCTTACCACGTCCCCCTTAGAATCGAGGGTACGCATTTCTCCACAATCGCTTCAGCATTTATTGTTTGCAGCATTTATGCTAATGGCCCTTCTGGCTGCTGTGAGCTGATAGGTTTCTGTAATTTGGGTTTGCATGTCTCTGAAAATTCGTAGAACTCATCATTTTTCTCCGCCGTTTTCTTTTCTGTTAAAAAAAGGAAACAATTGGGAATACAATATAACTCTTGAAATTGTCTTCTTGGAAGGTTGCCCTCTGTTTAATTTTTTGGTCAATTTTCCACCCCAGAAATTTTTAGAGAGCAGGTGTCATTTCCCGAACTGCAAGTTTGGTGAATATTTAGTGACCTTTAGCAATGGGTTTAAAGGTGATGTTGTGGGAAGTGGCCTCAAGCAGGCAGCATTTCTCCATTCCCAAATCTGGGTACTAGGGCAGCAGAGCCTTTCTGGAAGTTGTGTTCCTAGGTTGTAAATTACATTGGAATGTGCATGGAAAAACCCCCATAAGTTTATGTCTCATTATTTCTTCTTGGTGTTAAAATTTTTTTTAATTGGGGTAAAGCTTCGAATATTGGTTCTCCTAGGTGTACACAATCTGCTTCATTTGTACATTATATATGTCTATTCAAGTACAGATCCTCTTCCCATGTAAAATGTTACAGAGGGTTCCGCAGACCTCCCTTGCTATATGGTCGGTCTTTTTGTGATATGTATATAATATGTGTTTGTATACATATAGTAACACTAATCTTAATTTATCCATTCCCCCCACCTTTCCTTTTAGATGAGCATAGTTTGTTTTCTAAGTCTGTGAGTGTCTTTCTCTGTGGAAATATGTTCATTTGTGTCAGTTATTAGATAACGCCTATAAGTGATATCATAGAATATAGGTCTTTTGCTTTCCGACTTACCTCATGTTTCGTGATTACCTCCAGACTCATTTGTGGTGCCTCAAAGAGCAATGGTTCATTGTTTTCCATGGCTAATATTCCATTGTGTACATGGACCACTTCTTCTTTATCCATTCACCTGTTGTTGGACATTTTGATTGCTTCACTGTCTTGGCTATTGTGAATAAGGCTGCACTGCAGCTTTTGCGGCCTGTGTCTTCTCGATTCTTGTCTTCTCAGGTGAGACGTCCAATGATGCGCCTGCTGGATTGAATGGTGCCTCCATTTTTACTTTTAAACACAGCTCCTTTCTTTTCTCATTATTGGCTGTTACCCCTTTACGTCTCACCAGCAGGTAGAGGGTACACAGTTCTCTGAAACCCCGTCAGCATTTATTGTTTGTAGACTTTTTGCTGATGGTCAGTCGACTGGTGTAAGTTGAAACTTTTTGTAGATTAGATTGCATGCGTCTAACACTCCCTGAGGTTGAGCTTTTATCCATTTTCCTTGTTTTTAAAAAGAGTGTGAGGAAAACTTAACTCTTCATAATCTCTTCTTGAAACATTTGCCTGTTTTGAATTTTTTTGTCCATTCCCTACTTCAGCACCAATGTTTAGAGCAAGTGTCTTTTACAGCCCTGAGTCCTTGTGAATGTTAAGTGACCATTAGCTGTGAGTTTAAAGCTGCTCTTGCAGGAAACGGCCACAAGGCTGCAGCATTTCTCCTTTACCAAATCTGGTTACTAGGGAAACAGAGCCTTAATGGAAGTGGTGTTCTAGGTTGTATATTAGAATGGAATATGCCAGGAAAAAGCCCTTTAGTTTATGTCTCATTACTTCTTGTTCATATTTGTAATTGACTTTTTATTTTTTATCCCAGCAAATTTGATTACAATGGTTTGTTTGCTCTAGGTGTGCAAGATGTGGTTCTTTCACACATATACGTGTATCTATTCTTCCTCGCATCCTTTTCCCATGTAGGTTATGGCACAATGTTGAGTAGTCTCTCTCCTGGTCTTCCGTACGTCTTTGGTGGTTATATATTTCACATGGTATGTATATCTTTGTTAACCCCAATATGGTAATGTAACCAACCCTCATCCCTTTCTATTTGGTGAACCATAAGTTTTTTAATGAATCTGTGATTGCCTTTCTCTGTGGAAATATCTTCATTGGTATCAATTTTTAAGTAACTCCAAAAAGTGATATGATAGGATATGTGTCTTTTGCTTTCTCACTGACTACAGGTGGCGTGATTACGTCTAGACTCATCTATGGTGCTGCAAATGGCATTGTTTCATTTTTTTCACTAGCGAATATTCCATCTGTACATGGAGGAGTTCTTCTGTGTCCACCCATCTGTTGGTGGACTTTTTGGTTACTTCCATATCTTGGCTATTGTAATACTGTGCCATGCAGATTTGCCTGCCTGTGTCTTTCCAATTCTCTCTTCTTAGATTATAGGTCGAGGAGTGGGCCTGCTGGATCATATGGTAGCTCAATGTTGACCTTTTTAATGCACCTCCATTCTGTTCTATTTCGTGGCCCTTTCCAAGTTACGTCCCCCTTGAGGTTGAGGGTATGCATTTCTCTACAACACCTTCAGCATTTATTGTTTGTAGTTTTCTTGCTGATGGTTATTCTGACAAGTGTGATCTGATACCTCTTTGTGGTTGAATTCGCACGTGCCTCATAATCCATTGAAATTGAGCTTGAAGGCAAGTCCTTTTTATTTTTCAAGCTGTGATTACCTCTTAGTTCTTGAAAGTGTTCTCTTAAAGTATGTGTCACATTTTGAAATGTTTTGGCCATTACCTCCCTCAAGACATTTTGAGGGCGGGTTTCATTTACAGTCCTGCATTACTCCTTCCTATGAAATGACCATTAGCACAGGCTTTAAAGCTGGTTTTGCAGGTAACTGCCATAGGGTGGCAGCCGTTCTATGTTCCCCACCCTTGTAACTAGGGGAAAGCCCTTGCGGCCTGTGGTGTTTCTCGGTTATAAATTAGAGTGGAGTGTGCCTGGACAAACCCACACAAGCTGATGTCTCTTTACTTTTGTTGGATTTTTAAATTTAATTTTTATTTTTTATTGGAGTAATTTTCCACTGTGTACGTGGACCACTTCTACTTTGTGCATTCCTCGGTTGATGGACATTTTCATTGCTTCCAATTGTTGGCTATGGTAAATATTGTTGGAGTGCATGATTGCCAGCCTGTGACTTTTTGATTCTCATTTTCTCAGGTGATAGGCCCAGCAGTGGGTGTGATTCATTGACTGGTAGCACCGTGTTTCCCTTTTCAAAGCACCTACTTTGTGTTTTCATTAGTGGCTCTTACCACGTCCCCCTTAGAATCGAGGGTACGCATTTCTCCACAATCGCTTCAGCATTTATTGTTTGCAGCATTTATGCTAATGGCCCTTCTGGCTGCTGTGAGCTGATAGGTTTCTGTAATTTGGGTTTGCATGTCTCTGAAAATTCGTAGAACTCATCATTTTTCTCCGCCGTTTTCTTTTCTGTTAAAAAAAGGAAACAATTGGGAATACAATATAACTCTTGAAATTGTCTTCTTGGAAGGTTGCCCTCTGTTTAATTTTTTGGTCAATTTTCCACCCCAGAAATTTTTAGAGAGCAGGTGTCATTTCCCGAACTGCAAGTTTGGTGAATATTTAGTGACCTTTAGCAATGGGTTTAAAGGTGATGTTGTGGGAAGTGGCCTCAAGCAGGCAGCATTTCTCCATTCCCAAATCTGGGTACTAGGGCAGCAGAGCCTTTCTGGAAGTTGTGTTCCTAGGTTGTAAATTACATTGGAATGTGCATGGAAAAACCCCCATAAGTTTATGTCTCATTATTTCTTCTTGGTGTTAAAAATTTTTTTAATTGGGGTAAAGCTTCGAATATTGGTTCTCCTAGGTGTACACAATCTGCTTCATTTGTACATTATATATGTCTATTCAAGTACAGATCCTCTTCCCATGTAAAATGTTACAGAGGGTTCCGCAGACCTCCCTTGCTATATGGTCGGTCTTTTTGTGATATGTATATAATATGTGTTTGTATACATATAGTAACACTAATCTTAATTTATCCATTCCCCCCACCTTTCCTTTTAGATGAGCATAGTTTGTTTTCTAAGTCTGTGAGTGTCTTTCTCTGTGGAAATATGTTCATTTGTGTCAGTTATTAGATAACGCCTATAAGTGATATCATAGAATATAGGTCTTTTGCTTTCCGACTTACCTCATGTTTCGTGATTACCTCCAGACTCATTTGTGGTGCCTCAAAGAGCAATGGTTCATTGTTTTCCATGGCTAATATTCCATTGTGTACATGGACCACTTCTTCTTTATCCATTCACCTGTTGTTGGACATTTTGATTGCTTCACTGTCTTGGCTATTGTGAATAAGGCTGCACTGCAGCTTTTGCGGCCTGTGTCTTCTCGATTCTTGTCTTCTCAGGTGAGACGTCCAATGATGCGCCTGCTGGATTGAATGGTGCCTCCATTTTTACTTTTAAACACAGCTCCTTTCTTTTCTCATTATTGGCTGTTACCCCTTTACGTCTCACCAGCAGGTAGAGGGTACACAGTTCTCTGAAACCCCGTCAGCATTTATTGTTTGTAGACTTTTTGCTGATGGTCAGTCGACTGGTGTAAGTTGAAACTTTTTGTAGATTAGATTGCATGCGTCTAACACTCCCTGAGGTTGAGCTTTTATCCATTTTCCTTGTTTTTAAAAAGAGTGTGAGGAAAACTTAACTCTTCATAATCTCTTCTTGAAACATTTGCCTGTTTTGAATTTTTTTGTCCATTCCCTACTTCAGCACCAATGTTTAGAGCAAGTGTCTTTTACAGCCCTGAGTCCTTGTGAATGTTAAGTGACCATTAGCTGTGAGTTTAAAGCTGCTCTTGCAGGAAACGGCCACAAGGCTGCAGCATTTCTCCTTTACCAAATCTGGTTACTAGGGAAACAGAGCCTTAATGGAAGTGGTGTTCTAGGTTGTATATTAGAATGGAATATGCCAGGAAAAAGCCCTTTAGTTTATGTCTCATTACTTCTTGTTCATATTTGTAACTGACTTTTTATTTTTTATCCCAGCAAATTTGATTACAATGGTTTGTTTGCTCTAGGTGTGCAAGATGTGGTTCTTTCACACAGATACGTGTATCTATTCTTCCTCGCATCCTTTTCCCATGTAGGTTATGGCACAATGTTGAGTAGTCTCTCTCCTGGTCTTCCGTACGTCTTTGGTGGTTATATATTTCACATGGTATGTATATCTTTGTTAACCCCAATATGGTAATGTAACCAATCCTCATCCCTTTCTATTTGGTGAACCATAAGTTTTTTAATGAATCTGTGATTGCCTTTCTCTGTGGAAATATCTTCATTGGTATCAATTTTTAAGTAACTCCAAAAAGTGATATGATAGGATATGTGTCTTTTGCTTTCTCACTGACTACAGGTGGCGTGATTACGTCTAGACTCATCTATGGTGCTGCAAATGGCATTGTTTCATTTTTTTTCACTAGCGAATATTCCATCTGTACATGGAGGAGTTCTTCTGTGTCCACCCATCTGTTGGTGGACTTTTTGGTTACTTCCATATCTTGGCTATTGTAATACTGTGCCATGCAGATTTGCCTGCCTGTGTCTTTCCAATTCTCTCTTCTTAGATTATAGGTCGAGGAGTGGGCCTGCTGGATCATATGGTAGCTCAATGTTGACCTTTTTAATGCACCTCCATTCTGTTCTATTTCGTGGCCCTTTCCAAGTTACGTCCCCCTTGAAGTTGAGGGTATGCATTTCTCTACAACACCTTCAGCATTTATTGTTTGTAGTTTTCTTGCTGATGGTTATTCTGACAAGTGTGATCTGATACCTCTTTGTGGTTGAATTCGCACGTGCCTCATAATCCATTGAAATTGAGCTTGAAGGCAAGTCCTTTTTATTTTTCAAGCTGTGATTACCTCTTAGTTCTTGAAAGTGTTCTCTTAAAGTATGTGTCACATTTTGAAATGTTTTGGCCATTACCTCCCTCAAGACATTTTGAGGGCGGGTTTCATTTACAGTCCTGCATTACTCCTTCCTATGAAATGACCATTAGCACAGGCTTTAAAGCTGGTTTTGCAGGTAACTGCCATAGGGTGGCAGCCGTTCTATGTTCCCCACCCTTGTAACTAGGGGAAAGCCCTTGCGGCCTGTGGTGTTTCTCGGTTATAAATTAGAGTGGAGTGTGCCTGGACAAACCCACACAAGCTGATGTCTCTTTACTTTTGTTGGATTTTTAAATTTAATTTTTATTTTTTATTGGAGTAATTTTCCACTGTGTACGTGGACCACTTCTACTTTGTGCATTCCTCGGTTGATGGACATTTTCATTGCTTCCAATTGTTGGCTATGGTAAATATTGTTGGAGTGCATGATTGCCAGCCTGTGACTTTTTGATTCTCATTTTCTCAGGTGATAGGCCCAGCAGTGGGTGTGATTCATTGACTGGTAGCACCGTGTTTCCCTTTTCAAAGCACCTACTTTGTGTTTTCATTAGTGGCTCTTACCACGTCCCCCTTAGAATCGAGGGTACGCATTTCTCCACAATCGCTTCAGCATTTATTGTTTGCAGCATTTATGCTAATGGCCCTTCTGGCTGCTGTGAGCTGATAGGTTTCTGTAATTTGGGTTTGCATGTCTCTGAAAATTCGTAGAACTCATCATTTTTCTCCGCCGTTTTCTTTTCTGTTAAAAAAAGGAAACAATTGGGAATACAATATAACTCTTGAAATTGTCTTCTTGGAAGGTTGCCCTCTGTTTAATTTTTTGGTCAATTTTCCACCCCAGAAATTTTTAGAGAGCAGGTGTCATTTCCCGAACTGCAAGTTTGGTGAATATTTAGTGACCTTTAGCAATGGGTTTAAAGGTGATGTTGTGGGAAGTGGCCTCAAGCAGGCAGCATTTCTCCATTCCCAAATCTGGGTACTAGGGCAGCAGAGCCTTTCTGGAAGTTGTGTTCCTAGGTTGTAAATTACATTGGAATGTGCATGGAAAAACCCCCATAAGTTTATGTCTCATTATTTCTTCTTGGTGTTAAAATTTTTTTTAATTGGGGTAAAGCTTCGAATATTGGTTCTCCTAGGTGTACACAATCTGCTTCATTTGTACATTATATATGTCTATTCAAGTACAGATCCTCTTCCCATGTAAAATGTTACAGAGGGTTCCGCAGACCTCCCTTGCTATATGGTCGGTCTTTTTGTGATATGTATATAATATGTGTTTGTATACATATAGTAACACTAATCTTAATTTATCCATTCCCCCCACCTTTCCTTTTAGATGAGCATAGTTTGTTTTCTAAGTCTGTGAGTGTCTTTCTCTGTGGAAATATGTTCATTTGTGTCAGTTATTAGATAACGCCTATAAGTGATATCATAGAATATAGGTCTTTTGCTTTCCGACTTACCTCATGTTTCGTGATTACCTCCAGACTCATTTGTGGTGCCTCAAAGAGCAATGGTTCATTGTTTTCCATGGCTAATATTCCATTGTGTACATGGACCACTTCTTCTTTATCCATTCACCTGTTGTTGGACATTTTGATTGCTTCACTGTCTTGGCTATTGTGAATAAGGCTGCACTGCAGCTTTTGCGGCCTGTGTCTTCTCGATTCTTGTCTTCTCAGGTGAGACGTCCAATGATGCGCCTGCTGGATTGAATGGTGCCTCCATTTTTACTTTTAAACACAGCTCCTTTCTTTTCTCATTATTGGCTGTTACCCCTTTACGTCTCACCAGCAGGTAGAGGGTACACAGTTCTCTGAAACCCCGTCAGCATTTATTGTTTGTAGACTTTTTGCTGATGGTCAGTCGACTGGTGTAAGTTGAAACTTTTTGTAGATTAGATTGCATGCGTCTAACACTCCCTGAGGTTGAGCTTTTATCCATTTTCCTTGTTTTTAAAAAGAGTGTGAGGAAAACTTAACTCTTCATAATCTCTTCTTGAAACATTTGCCTGTTTTGAATTTTTTTGTCCATTCCCTACTTCAGCACCAATTTTTAGACCAAGTGTCCTTTACAGCCCTGAGTCCTTGTGAATGTTAAGTGACCATTAGCTGTGAGTTTAAAGCTGCTCTTGCAGGAAACGGCCACAAGGCTGCAGCATTTCTCCTTTACCAAATCTGGTTACTAGGGAAACAGAGCCTTAATGGAAGTGGTGTTCTAGGTTGTATATTAGAATGGAATATGCCAGGAAAAAGCCCTTTAGTTTATGTCTCATTACTTCTTGTTCATATTTGTAATTGACTTTTTATTTTTTATCCCAGCAAATTTGATTACAATGGTTTGTTTGCTCTAGGTGTGCAAGATGTGGTTCTTTCACACATATACGTGTATCTATTCTTCCTCGCATCCTTTTCCCATGTAGGTTATGGCACAATGTTGAGTAGTCTCTCTCCTGGTCTTCCGTACGTCTTTGGTGGTTATATATTTCACATGGTATGTATATCTTTGTTAACCCCAATATGGTAATGTAACCAATCCTCATCCCTTTCTATTTGGTGAACCATAAGTTTTTTAATGAATCTGTGATTGCCTTTCTCTGTGGAAATATCTTCATTGGTATCAATTTTTAAGTAACTCCAAAAAGTGATATGATAGGATATGTGTCTTTTGCTTTCTCACTGACTACAGGTGGCGTGATTACGTCTAGACTCATCTATGGTGCTGCAAATGGCATTGTTTCATTTTTTTCACTAGCGAATATTCCATCTGTACATGGAGGAGTTCTTCTGTGTCCACCCATCTGTTGGTGGACTTTTTGGTTACTTCCATATCTTGGCTATTGTAATACTGTGCCATGCAGATTTGCCTGCCTGTGTCTTTCCAATTCTCTCTTCTTAGATTATAGGTCGAGGAGTGGGCCTGCTGGATCATATGGTAGCTCAATGTTGACCTTTTTAATGCACCTCCATTCTGTTCTATTTCGTGGCCCTTTCCAAGTTACGTCCCCCTTGAAGTTGAGGGTATGCATTTCTCTACAACACCTTCAGCATTTATTGTTTGTAGTTTTCTTGCTGATGGTTATTCTGACAAGTGTGATCTGATACCTCTTTGTGGTTGAATTCGCACGTGCCTCATAATCCATTGAAATTGAGCTTGAAGGCAAGTCCTTTTTATTTTTCAAGCTGTGATTACCTCTTAGTTCTTGAAAGTGTTCTCTTAAAGTATGTGTCACATTTTGAAATGTTTTGGCCATTACCTCCCTCAAGACATTTTGAGGGCGGGTTTCATTTACAGTCCTGCATTACTCCTTCCTATGAAATGACCATTAGCACAGGCTTTAAAGCTGGTTTTGCAGGTAACTGCCATAGGGTGGCAGCCGTTCTATGTTCCCCACCCTTGTAACTAGGGGAAAGCCCTTGCGGCCTGTGGTGTTTCTCGGTTATAAATTAGAGTGGAGTGTGCCTGGACAAACCCACACAAGCTGATGTCTCTTTACTTTTGTTGGATTTTTAAATTTAATTTTTATTTTTTATTGGAGTAATTTTCCACTGTGTACGTGGACCACTTCTACTTTGTGCATTCCTCGGTTGATGGACATTTTCATTGCTTCCAATTGTTGGCTATGGTAAATATTGTTGGAGTGCATGATTGCCAGCCTGTGACTTTTTGATTCTCATTTTCTCAGGTGATAGGCCCAGCAGTGGGTGTGATTCATTGACTGGTAGCACCGTGTTTCCCTTTTCAAAGCACCTACTTTGTGTTTTCATTAGTGGCTCTTACCACGTCCCCCTTAGAATCGAGGGTACGCATTTCTCCACAATCGCTTCAGCATTTATTGTTTGCAGCATTTATGCTAATGGCCCTTCTGGCTGCTGTGAGCTGATAGGTTTCTGTAATTTGGGTTTGCATGTCTCTGAAAATTCGTAGAACTCATCATTTTTCTCCGCCGTTTTCTTTTCTGTTAAAAAAAGGAAACAATTGGGAATACAATATAACTCTTGAAATTGTCTTCTTGGAAGGTTGCCCTCTGTTTAATTTTTTGGTCAATTTTCCACCCCAGAAATTTTTAGAGAGCAGGTGTCATTTCCCGAACTGCAAGTTTGGTGAATATTTAGTGACCTTTAGCAATGGGTTTAAAGGTGATGTTGTGGGAAGTGGCCTCAAGCAGGCAGCATTTCTCCATTCCCAAATCTGGGTACTAGGGCAGCAGAGCCTTTCTGGAAGTTGTGTTCCTAGGTTGTAAATTACATTGGAATGTGCATGGAAAAACCCCCATAAGTTTATGTCTCATTATTTCTTCTTGGTGTTAAAAATTTTTTTAATTGGGGTAAAGCTTCGAATATTGGTTCTCCTAGGTGTACACAATCTGCTTCATTTGTACATTATATATGTCTATTCAAGTACAGATCCTCTTCCCATGTAAAATGTTACAGAGGGTTCCGCAGACCTCCCTTGCTATATGGTCGGTCTTTTTGTGATATGTATATAATATGTGTTTGTATACATATAGTAACACTAATCTTAATTTATCCATTCCCCCCACCTTTCCTTTTAGATGAGCATAGTTTGTTTTCTAAGTCTGTGAGTGTCTTTCTCTGTGGAAATATGTTCATTTGTGTCAGTTATTAGATAACGCCTATAAGTGATATCATAGAATATAGGTCTTTTGCTTTCCGACTTACCTCATGTTTCGTGATTACCTCCAGACTCATTTGTGGTGCCTCAAAGAGCAATGGTTCATTGTTTTCCATGGCTAATATTCCATTGTGTACATGGACCACTTCTTCTTTATCCATTCACCTGTTGTTGGACATTTTGATTGCTTCACTGTCTTGGCTATTGTGAATAAGGCTGCACTGCAGCTTTTGCGGCCTGTGTCTTCTCGATTCTTGTCTTCTCAGGTGAGACGTCCAATGATGCGCCTGCTGGATTGAATGGTGCCTCCATTTTTACTTTTAAACACAGCTCCTTTCTTTTCTCATTATTGGCTGTTACCCCTTTACGTCTCACCAGCAGGTAGAGGGTACACAGTTCTCTGAAACCCCGTCAGCATTTATTGTTTGTAGACTTTTTGCTGATGGTCAGTCGACTGGTGTAAGTTGAAACTTTTTGTAGATTAGATTGCATGCGTCTAACACTCCCTGAGGTTGAGCTTTTATCCATTTTCCTTGTTTTTAAAAAGAGTGTGAGGAAAACTTAACTCTTCATAATCTCTTCTTGAAACATTTGCCTGTTTTGAATTTTTTTGTCCATTCCCTACTTCAGCACCAATTTTTAGACCAAGTGTCCTTTACAGCCCTGAGTCCTTGTGAATGTTAAGTGACCATTAGCTGTGAGTTTAAAGCTGCTCTTGCAGGAAACGGCCACAAGGCTGCAGCATTTCTCCTTTACCAAATCTGGTTACTAGGGAAACAGAGCCTTAATGGAAGTGGTGTTCTAGGTTGTATATTAGAATGGAATATGCCAGGAAAAAGCCCTTTAGTTTATGTCTCATTACTTCTTGTTCATATTTGTAATTGACTTTTTATTTTTTATCCCAGCAAATTTGATTACAATGGTTTGTTTGCTCTAGGTGTGCAAGATGTGGTTCTTTCACACATATACGTGTATCTATTCTTCCTCGCATCCTTTTCCCATGTAGGTTATGGCACAATGTTGAGTAGTCTCTCTCCTGGTCTTCCGTACGTCTTTGGTGGTTATATATTTCACATGGTATGTATATCTTTGTTAACCCCAATATGGTAATGTAACCAATCCTCATCCCTTTCTATTTGGTGAACCATAAGTTTTTTAATGAATCTGTGATTGCCTTTCTCTGTGGAAATATCTTCATTGGTATCAATTTTTAAGTAACTCCAAAAAGTGATATGATAGGATATGTGTCTTTTGCTTTCTCACTGACTACAGGTGGCGTGATTACGTCTAGACTCATCTATGGTGCTGCAAATGGCATTGTTTCATTTTTTTCACTAGCGAATATTCCATCTGTACATGGAGGAGTTCTTCTGTGTCCACCCATCTGTTGGTGGACTTTTTGGTTACTTCCATATCTTGGCTATTGTAATACTGTGCCATGCAGATTTGCCTGCCTGTGTCTTTCCAATTCTCTCTTCTTAGATTATAGGTCGAGGAGTGGGCCTGCTGGATCATATGGTAGCTCAATGTTGACCTTTTTAATGCACCTCCATTCTGTTCTATTTCGTGGCCCTTTCCAAGTTACGTCCCCCTTGAAGTTGAGGGTATGCATTTCTCTACAACACCTTCAGCATTTATTGTTTGTAGTTTTCTTGCTGATGGTTATTCTGACAAGTGTGATCTGATACCTCTTTGTGGTTGAATTCGCACGTGCCTCATAATCCATTGAAATTGAGCTTGAAGGCAAGTCCTTTTTATTTTTCAAGCTGTGATTACCTCTTAGTTCTTGAAAGTGTTCTCTTAAAGTATGTGTCACATTTTGAAATGTTTTGGCCATTACCTCCCTCAAGACATTTTGAGGGCGGGTTTCATTTACAGTCCTGCATTACTCCTTCCTATGAAATGACCATTAGCACAGGCTTTAAAGCTGGTTTTGCAGGTAACTGCCATAGGGTGGCAGCCGTTCTATGTTCCCCACCCTTGTAACTAGGGGAAAGCCCTTGCGGCCTGTGGTGTTTCTCGGTTATAAATTAGAGTGGAGTGTGCCTGGACAAACCCACACAAGCTGATGTCTCTTTACTTTTGTTGGATTTTTAAATTTAATTTTTATTTTTTATTGGAGTAATTTTCCACTGTGTACGTGGACCACTTCTACTTTGTGCATTCCTCGGTTGATGGACATTTTCATTGCTTCCAATTGTTGGCTATGGTAAATATTGTTGGAGTGCATGATTGCCAGCCTGTGACTTTTTGATTCTCATTTTCTCAGGTGATAGGCCCAGCAGTGGGTGTGATTCATTGACTGGTAGCACCGTGTTTCCCTTTTCAAAGCACCTACTTTGTGTTTTCATTAGTGGCTCTTACCACGTCCCCCTTAGAATCGAGGGTACGCATTTCTCCACAATCGCTTCAGCATTTATTGTTTGCAGCATTTATGCTAATGGCCCTTCTGGCTGCTGTGAGCTGATAGGTTTCTGTAATTTGGGTTTGCATGTCTCTGAAAATTCGTAAAACTCATCATTTTTCTCCGCCGTTTTCTTTTCTGTTAAAAAAAGGAAACAATTGGGAATACAATATAACTCTTGAAATTGTCTTCTTGGAAGGTTGCCCTCTGTTTAATTTTTTGGTCAATTTTCCACCCCAGAAATTTTTAGAGAGCAGGTGTCATTTCCCGAACTGCAAGTTTGGTGAATATTTAGTGACCTTTAGCAATGGGTTTAAAGGTGATGTTGTGGGAAGTGGCCTCAAGCAGGCAGCATTTCTCCATTCCCAAATCTGGGTACTAGGGCAGCAGAGCCTTTCTGGAAGTTGTGTTCCTAGGTTGTAAATTACATTGGAATGTGCATGGAAAAACCCCCATAAGTTTATGTCTCATTATTTCTTCTTGGTGTTAAAATTTTTTTTAATTGGGGTAAAGCTTCGAATATTGGTTCTCCTAGGTGTACACAATCTGCTTCATTTGTACATTATATATGTCTATTCAAGTACAGATCCTCTTCCCATGTAAAATGTTACAGAGGGTTCCGCACACCTCCCTTGCTATATGGTCGGTCTTTTTGTGATATATATATAATATGTGTTTGTATACATATAGTAACACTAATCTTAATTTATCCATTCCCCCCACCTTTCCTTTTAGATGAGCATAGTTTGTTTTCTAAGTCTGTGAGTGTCTTTCTCTGTGGAAATATGTTCATTTGTGTCAGTTATTAGATAACGCCTATAAGTGATATCATAGAATATAGGTCTTTTGCTTTCCGACTTACCTCATGTTTCGTGATTATTTCCAGACTCATTTGTGGTGCCTCAAAGAGCAATGGTTCATTGTTTTCCATGGCTAATATTCCATTGTGTACATGGACCACTTCTTCTTTATCCATTCACCTGTTGTTGGACATTTTGATTGCTTCACTGTCTTGGCTATTGTGAATAAGGCTGCACTGCAGCTTTTGCGGCCTGTGTCTTCTCGATTCTTGTCTTCTCAGGTGAGACGTCCAATGATGCGCCTGCTGGATTGAATGGTGCCTCCATTTTTACTTTTAAACACAGCTCCTTTCTTTTCTCATTATTGGCTGTTATCCCTTTACGTCTCACCAGCAGGTAGAGGGTACACAGTTCTCTGAAACCCCGTCAGCATTTATTGTTTGTAGACTTTTTGCTGATGGTCAGTCGACTGGTGTAAGTTGAAACTTTTTGTAGATTAGATTGCATGCGTCTAACACTCCCTGAGGTTGAGCTTTTATCCATTTTCCTTGTTTTTAAAAAGAGTGTGAGGAAAACTTAACTCTTCATAATCTCTTCTTGAAACATTTGCCTGTTTTGAATTTTTTTGTCCATTCCCTACTTCAGCACCAATGTTTAGAGCAAGTGTCTTTTACAGCCCTGAGTCCTTGTGAATGTTAAGTGACCATTAGCTGTGAGTTTAAAGCTGCTCTTGCAGGAAACGGCCACAAGGCTGCAGCATTTCTCCTTTACCAAATCTGGTTACTAGGGAAACAGAGCCTTAATGGAAGTGGTGTTCTAGGTTGTATATTAGAATGGAATATGCCAGGAAAAAGCCCTTTAGTTTATGTCTCATTACTTCTTGTTCATATTTGTAATTGACTTTTTATTTTTTATCCCAGCAAATTTGATTACAATGGTTTGTTTGCTCTAGGTGTGCAAGATGTGGTTCTTTCACACATATACGTGTATCTATTCTTCCTCGCATCCTTTTCCCATGTAGGTTATGGCACAATGTTGAGTAGTCTCTCTCCTGGTCTTCCGTACGTCTTTGGTGGTTATATATTTCACATGGTATGTATATCTTTGTTAACCCCAATATGGTAATGTAACCAACCCTCATCCCTTTCTATTTGGTGAACCATAAGTTTTTTAATGAATCTGTGATTGCCTTTCTCTGTGGAAATATCTTCATTGGTATCAATTTTTAAGTAACTCCAAAAAGTGATATGATAGGATATGTGTCTTTTGCTTTCTCACTGACTACAGGTGGCGTGATTACGTCTAGACTCATCTATGGTGCTGCAAATGGCATTGTTTCATTTTTTTCACTAGCGAATATTCCATCTGTACATGGAGGAGTTCTTCTGTGTCCACCCATCTGTTGGTGGACTTTTTGGTTACTTCCATATCTTGGCTATTGTAATACTGTGCCATGCAGATTTGCCTGCCTGTGTCTTTCCAATTCTCTCTTCTTAGATTATAGGTCGAGGAGTGGGCCTGCTGGATCATATGGTAGCTCAATGTTGACCTTTTTAATGCACCTCCATTCTGTTCTATTTCGTGGCCCTTTCCAAGTTACGTCCCCCTTGAGGTTGAGGGTATGCATTTCTCTACAACACCTTCAGCATTTATTGTTTGTAGTTTTCTTGCTGATGGTTATTCTGACAAGTGTGATCTGATACCTCTTTGTGGTTGAATTCGCACGTGCCTCATAATCCATTGAAATTGAGCTTGAAGGCAAGTCCTTTTTATTTTTCAAGCTGTGATTACCTCTTAGTTCTTGAAAGTGTTCTCTTAAAGTATGTGTCACATTTTGAAATGTTTTGGCCATTACCTCCCTCAAGACATTTTGAGGGCGGGTTTCATTTACAGTCCTGCATTACTCCTTCCTATGAAATGACCATTAGCACAGGCTTTAAAGCTGGTTTTGCAGGTAACTGCCATAGGGTGGCAGCCGTTCTATGTTCCCCACCCTTGTAACTAGGGGAAAGCCCTTGCGGCCTGTGGTGTTTCTCGGTTATAAATTAGAGTGGAGTGTGCCTGGACAAACCCACACAAGCTGATGTCTCTTTACTTTTGTTGGATTTTTAAATTTAATTTTTATTTTTTATTGGAGTAATTTTCCACTGTGTACGTGGACCACTTCTACTTTGTGCATTCCTCGGTTGATGGACATTTTCATTGCTTCCAATTGTTGGCTATGGTAAATATTGTTGGAGTGCATGATTGCCAGCCTGTGACTTTTTGATTCTCATTTTCTCAGGTGATAGGCCCAGCAGTGGGTGTGATTCATTGACTGGTAGCACCGTGTTTCCCTTTTCAAAGCACCTACTTTGTGTTTTCATTAGTGGCTCTTACCACGTCCCCCTTAGAATCGAGGGTACGCATTTCTCCACAATCGCTTCAGCATTTATTGTTTGCAGCATTTATGCTAATGGCCCTTCTGGCTGCTGTGAGCTGATAGGTTTCTGTAATTTGGGTTTGCATGTCTCTGAAAATTCGTAGAACTCATCATTTTTCTCCGCCGTTTTCTTTTCTGTTAAAAAAAGGAAACAATTGGGAATACAATATAACTCTTGAAATTGTCTTCTTGGAAGGTTGCCCTCTGTTTAATTTTTTGGTCAATTTTCCACCCCAGAAATTTTTAGAGAGCAGGTGTCATTTCCCGAACTGCAAGTTTGGTGAATATTTAGTGACCTTTAGCAATGGGTTTAAAGGTGATGTTGTGGGAAGTGGCCTCAAGCAGGCAGCATTTCTCCATTCCCAAATCTGGGTACTAGGGCAGCAGAGCCTTTCTGGAAGTTGTGTTCCTAGGTTGTAAATTACATTGGAATGTGCATGGAAAAACCCCCATAAGTTTATGTCTCATTATTTCTTCTTGGTGTTAAAATTTTTTTTAATTGGGGTAAAGCTTCGAATATTGGTTCTCCTAGGTGTACACAATCTGCTTCATTTGTACATTATATATGTCTATTCAAGTACAGATCCTCTTCCCATGTAAAATGTTACAGAGGGTTCCGCACACCTCCCTTGCTATATGGTCGGTCTTTTTGTGATATATATATAATATGTGTTTGTATACATATAGTAACACTAATCTTAATTTATCCATTCCCCCCACCTTTCCTTTTAGATGAGCATAGTTTGTTTTCTAAGTCTGTGAGTGTCTTTCTCTGTGGAAATATGTTCATTTGTGTCAGTTATTAGATAACGCCTATAAGTGATATCATAGAATATAGGTCTTTTGCTTTCCGACTTACCTCATGTTTCGTGATTATTTCCAGACTCATTTGTGGTGCCTCAAAGAGCAATGGTTCATTGTTTTCCATGGCTAATATTCCATTGTGTACATGGACCACTTCTTCTTTATCCATTCACCTGTTATTGGACATTTTGATTGCTTCACTGTCTTGGCTATTGTGAATAAGGCTGCACTGCAGCTTTTGCGGCCTGTGTCTTCTCGATTCTTGTCTTCTCAGGTGAGACGTCCAATGATGCGCCTGCTGGATTGAATGGTGCCTCCATTTTTACTTTTAAACACAGCTCCTTTCTTTTCTCATTATTGGCTGTTATCCCTTTACGTCTCACCAGCAGGTAGAGGGTACACAGTTCTCTGAAACCCCGTCAGCATTTATTGTTTGTAGACTTTTTGCTGATGGTCAGTCGACTGGTGTAAGTTGAAACTTTTTGTAGATTAGATTGCATGCGTCTAACACTCCCTGAGGTTGAGCTTTTATCCATTTTCCTTGTTTTTAAAAAGAGTGTGAGGAAAACTTAACTCTTCATAATCTCTTCTTGAAACATTTGCCTGTTTTGAATTTTTTTGTCCATTCCCTACTTCAGCACCAATGTTTAGAGCAAGTGTCTTTTACAGCCCTGAGTCCTTGTGAATGTTAAGTGACCATTAGCTGTGAGTTTAAAGCTGCTCTTGCAGGAAACGGCCACAAGGCTGCAGCATTTCTCCTTTACCAAATCTGGTTACTAGGGAAACAGAGCCTTAATGGAAGTGGTGTTCTAGGTTGTATATTAGAATGGAATATGCCAGGAAAAAGCCCTTTAGTTTATGTCTCATTACTTCTTGTTCATATTTGTAATTGACTTTTTATTTTTTATCCCAGCAAATTTGATTACAATGGTTTGTTTGCTCTAGGTGTGCAAGATGTGGTTCTTTCACACATATACGTGTATCTATTCTTCCTCGCATCCTTTTCCCATGTAGGTTATGGCACAATGTTGAGTAGTCTCTCTCCTGGTCTTCCGTACGTCTTTGGTGGTTATATATTTCACATGGTATGTATATCTTTGTTAACCCCAATATGGTAATGTAACCAACCCTCATCCCTTTCTATTTGGTGAACCATAAGTTTTTTAATGAATCTGTGATTGCCTTTCTCTGTGGAAATATCTTCATTGGTATCAATTTTTAAGTAACTCCAAAAAGTGATATGATAGGATATGTGTCTTTTGCTTTCTCACTGACTACAGGTGGCGTGATTACGTCTAGACTCATCTATGGTGCTGCAAATGGCATTGTTTCATTTTTTTCACTAGCGAATATTCCATCTGTACATGGAGGAGTTCTTCTGTGTCCACCCATCTGTTGGTGGACTTTTTGGTTACTTCCATATCTTGGCTATTGTAATACTGTGCCATGCAGATTTGCCTGCCTGTGTCTTTCCAATTCTCTCTTCTTAGATTATAGGTCGAGGAGTGGGCCTGCTGGATCATATGGTAGCTCAATGTTGACCTTTTTAATGCACCTCCATTCTGTTCTATTTCGTGGCCCTTTCCAAGTTACGTCCCCCTTGAGGTTGAGGGTATGCATTTCTCTACAACACCTTCAGCATTTATTGTTTGTAGTTTTCTTGCTGATGGTTATTCTGACAAGTGTGATCTGATACCTCTTTGTGGTTGAATTCGCACGTGCCTCATAATCCATTGAAATTGAGCTTGAAGGCAAGTCCTTTTTATTTTTCAAGCTGTGATTACCTCTTAGTTCTTGAAAGTGTTCTCTTAAAGTATGTGTCACATTTTGAAATGTTTTGGCCATTACCTCCCTCAAGACATTTTGAGGGCGGGTTTCATTTACAGTCCTGCATTACTCCTTCCTATGAAATGACCATTAGCACAGGCTTTAAAGCTGGTTTTGCAGGTAACTGCCATAGGGTGGCAGCCGTTCTATGTTCCCCACCCTTGTAACTAGGGGAAAGCCCTTGCGGCCTGTGGTGTTTCTCGGTTATAAATTAGAGTGGAGTGTGCCTGGACAAACCCACACAAGCTGATGTCTCTTTACTTTTGTTGGATTTTTAAATTTAATTTTTATTTTTTATTGGAGTAATTTTCCACTGTGTACGTGGACCACTTCTACTTTGTGCATTCCTCGGTTGATGGACATTTTCATTGCTTCCAATTGTTGGCTATGGTAAATATTGTTGGAGTGCATGATTGCCAGCCTGTGACTTTTTGATTCTCATTTTCTCAGGTGATAGGCCCAGCAGTGGGTGTGATTCATTGACTGGTAGCACCGTGTTTCCCTTTTCAAAGCACCTACTTTGTGTTTTCATTAGTGGCTCTTACCACGTCCCCCTTAGAATCGAGGGTACGCATTTCTCCACAATCGCTTCAGCATTTATTGTTTGCAGCATTTATGCTAATGGCCCTTCTGGCTGCTGTGAGCTGATAGGTTTCTGTAATTTGGGTTTGCATGTCTCTGAAAATTCGTAAAACTCATCATTTTTCTCCGCCGTTTTCTTTTCTGTTAAAAAAAGGAAACAATTGGGAATACAATATAACTCTTGAAATTGTCTTCTTGGAAGGTTGCCCTCTGTTTAATTTTTTGGTCAATTTTCCACCCCAGAAATTTTTAGAGAGCAGGTGTCATTTCCCGAACTGCAAGTTTGGTGAATATTTAGTGACCTTTAGCAATGGGTTTAAAGGTGATGTTGTGGGAAGTGGCCTCAAGCAGGCAGCATTTCTCCATTCCCAAATCTGGGTACTAGGGCAGCAGAGCCTTTCTGGAAGTTGTGTTCCTAGGTTGTAAATTACATTGGAATGTGCATGGAAAAACCCCCATAAGTTTATGTCTCATTATTTCTTCTTGGTGTTAAAATTTTTTTTAATTGGGGTAAAGCTTCGAATATTGGTTCTCCTAGGTGTACACAATCTGCTTCATTTGTACATTATATATGTCTATTCAAGTACAGATCCTCTTCCCATGTAAAATGTTACAGAGGGTTCCGCACACCTCCCTTGCTATATGGTCGGTCTTTTTGTGATATATATATAATATGTGTTTGTATACATATAGTAACACTAATCTTAATTTATCCATTCCCCCCACCTTTCCTTTTAGATGAGCATAGTTTGTTTTCTAAGTCTGTGAGTGTCTTTCTCTGTGGAAATATGTTCATTTGTGTCAGTTATTAGATAACGCCTATAAGTGATATCATAGAATATAGGTCTTTTGCTTTCCGACTTACCTCATGTTTCGTGATTACCTCCAGACTCATTTGTGGTGCCTCAAAGAGCAATGGTTCATTGTTTTCCATGGCTAATATTCCATTGTGTACATGGACCACTTCTTCTTTATCCATTCACCTGTTGTTGGACATTTTGATTGCTTCACTGTCTTGGCTATTGTGAATAAGGCTGCACTGCAGCTTTTGCGGCCTGTGTCTTCTCGATTCTTGTCTTCTCAGGTGAGACGTCCAATGATGCGCCTGCTGGATTGAATGGTGCCTCCATTTTTACTTTTAAACACAGCTCCTTTCTTTTCTCATTATTGGCTGTTATCCCTTTACGTCTCACCAGCAGGTAGAGGGTACACAGTTCTCTGAAACCCCGTCAGCATTTATTGTTTGTAGACTTTTTGCTGATGGTCAGTCGACTGGTGTAAGTTGAAACTTTTTGTAGATTAGATTGCATGCGTCTAACACTCCCTGAGGTTGAGCTTTTATCCATTTTCCTTGTTTTTAAAAAGAGTGTGAGGAAAACTTAACTCTTCATAATCTCTTCTTGAAACATTTGCCTGTTTTGAATTTTTTTGTCCATTCCCTACTTCAGCACCAATGTTTAGAGCAAGTGTCTTTTACAGCCCTGAGTCCTTGTGAATGTTAAGTGACCATTAGCTGTGAGTTTAAAGCTGCTCTTGCAGGAAACGGCCACAAGGCTGCAGCATTTCTCCTTTACCAAATCTGGTTACTAGGGAAACAGAGCCTTAATGGAAGTGGTGTTCTAGGTTGTATATTAGAATGGAATATGCCAGGAAAAAGCCCTTTAGTTTATGTCTCATTACTTCTTGTTCATATTTGTAATTGACTTTTTATTTTTTATCCCAGCAAATTTGATTACAATGGTTTGTTTGCTCTAGGTGTGCAAGATGTGGTTCTTTCACACATATACGTGTATCTATTCTTCCTCGCATCCTTTTCCCATGTAGGTTATGGCACAATGTTGAGTAGTCTCTCTCCTGGTCTTCCGTACGTCTTTGGTGGTTATATATTTCACATGGTATGTATATCTTTGTTAACCCCAATATGGTAATGTAACCAACCCTCATCCCTTTCTATTTGGTGAACCATAAGTTTTTTAATGAATCTGTGATTGCCTTTCTCTGTGGAAATATCTTCATTGGTATCAATTTTTAAGTAACTCCAAAAAGTGATATGATAGGATATGTGTCTTTTGCTTTCTCACTGACTACAGGTGGCGTGATTACGTCTAGACTCATCTATGGTGCTGCAAATGGCATTGTTTCATTTTTTTCACTAGCGAATATTCCATCTGTACATGGAGGAGTTCTTCTGTGTCCACCCATCTGTTGGTGGACTTTTTGGTTACTTCCATATCTTGGCTATTGTAATACTGTGCCATGCAGATTTGCCTGCCTGTGTCTTTCCAATTCTCTCTTCTTAGATTATAGGTCGAGGAGTGGGCCTGCTGGATCATATGGTAGCTCAATGTTGACCTTTTTAATGCACCTCCATTCTGTTCTATTTCGTGGCCCTTTCCAAGTTACGTCCCCCTTGAGGTTGAGGGTATGCATTTCTCTACAACACCTTCAGCATTTATTGTTTGTAGTTTTCTTGCTGATGGTTATTCTGACAAGTGTGATCTGATACCTCTTTGTGGTTGAATTCGCACGTGCCTCATAATCCATTGAAATTGAGCTTGAAGGCAAGTCCTTTTTATTTTTCAAGCTGTGATTACCTCTTAGTTCTTGAAAGTGTTCTCTTAAAGTATGTGTCACATTTTGAAATGTTTTGGCCATTACCTCCCTCAAGACATTTTGAGGGCGGGTTTCATTTACAGTCCTGCATTACTCCTTCCTATGAAATGACCATTAGCACAGGCTTTAAAGCTGGTTTTGCAGGTAACTGCCATAGGGTGGCAGCCGTTCTATGTTCCCCACCCTTGTAACTAGGGGAAAGCCCTTGCGGCCTGTGGTGTTTCTCGGTTATAAATTAGAGTGGAGTGTGCCTGGACAAACCCACACAAGCTGATGTCTCTTTACTTTTGTTGGATTTTTAAATTTAATTTTTATTTTTTATTGGAGTAATTTTCCACTGTGTACGTGGACCACTTCTACTTTGTGCATTCCTCGGTTGATGGACATTTTCATTGCTTCCAATTGTTGGCTATGGTAAATATTGTTGGAGTGCATGATTGCCAGCCTGTGACTTTTTGATTCTCATTTTCTCAGGTGATAGGCCCAGCAGTGGGTGTGATTCATTGACTGGTAGCACCGTGTTTCCCTTTTCAAAGCACCTACTTTGTGTTTTCATTAGTGGCTCTTACCACGTCCCCCTTAGAATCGAGGGTACGCATTTCTCCACAATCGCTTCAGCATTTATTGTTTGCAGCATTTATGCTAATGGCCCTTCTGGCTGCTGTGAGCTGATAGGTTTCTGTAATTTGGGTTTGCATGTCTCTGAAAATTCGTAAAACTCATCATTTTTCTCCGCCGTTTTCTTTTCTGTTAAAAAAAGGAAACAATTGGGAATACAATATAACTCTTGAAATTGTCTTCTTGGAAGGTTGCCCTCTGTTTAATTTTTTGGTCAATTTTCCACCCCAGAAATTTTTAGAGAGCAGGTGTCATTTCCCGAACTGCAAGTTTGGTGAATATTTAGTGACCTTTAGCAATGGGTTTAAAGGTGATGTTGTGGGAAGTGGCCTCAAGCAGGCAGCATTTCTCCATTCCCAAATCTGGGTACTAGGGCAGCAGAGCCTTTCTGGAAGTTGTGTTCCTAGGTTGTAAATTACATTGGAATGTGCATGGAAAAACCCCCATAAGTTTATGTCTCATTATTTCTTCTTGGTGTTAAAAATTTTTTTAATTGGGGTAAAGCTTCGAATATTGGTTCTCCTAGGTGTACACAATCTGCTTCATTTGTACATTATATATGTCTATTCAAGTACAGATCCTCTTCCCATGTAAAATGTTACAGAGGGTTCCGCACACCTCCCTTGCTATATGGTCGGTCTTTTTGTGATATGTATATAATATGTGTTTGTATACATATAGTAACACTAATCTTAATTTATCCATTCCCCCCACCTTTCCTTTTAGATGAGCATAGTTTGTTTTCTAAGTCTGTGAGTGTCTTTCTCTGTGGAAATATGTTCATTTGTGTCAGTTATTAGATAACGCCTATAAGTGATATCATAGAATATAGGTCTTTTGCTTTCCGACTTACCTCATGTTTCGTGATTACCTCCAGACTCATTTGTGGTGCCTCAAAGAGCAATGGTTCATTGTTTTCCATGGCTAATATTCCATTGTGTACATGGACCACTTCTTCTTTATCCATTCACCTGTTGTTGGACATTTTGATTGCTTCACTGTCTTGGCTATTGTGAATAAGGCTGCACTGCAGCTTTTGCGGCCTGTGTCTTCTCGATTCTTGTCTTCTCAGGTGAGACGTCCAATGATGCGCCTGCTGGATTGAATGGTGCCTCCATTTTTACTTTTAAACACAGCTCCTTTCTTTTCTCATTATTGGCTGTTACCCCTTTACGTCTCACCAGCAGGTAGAGGGTACACAGTTCTCTGAAACCCCGTCAGCATTTATTGTTTGTAGACTTTTTGCTGATGGTCAGTCGACTGGTGTAAGTTGAAACTTTTTGTAGATTAGATTGCATGCGTCTAACACTCCCTGAGGTTGAGCTTTTATCCATTTTCCTTGTTTTTAAAAAGAGTGTGAGGAAAACTTAACTCTTCATAATCTCTTCTTGAAACATTTGCCTGTTTTGAATTTTTTTGTCCATTCCCTACTTCAGCACCAATGTTTAGAGCAAGTGTCTTTTACAGCCCTGAGTCCTTGTGAATGTTAAGTGACCATTAGCTGTGAGTTTAAAGCTGCTCTTGCAGGAAACGGCCACAAGGCTGCAGCATTTCTCCTTTACCAAATCTGGTTACTAGGGAAACAGAGCCTTAATGGAAGTGGTGTTCTAGGTTGTATATTAGAATGGAATATGCCAGGAAAAAGCCCTTTAGTTTATGTCTCATTACTTCTTGTTCATATTTGTAATTGACTTTTTATTTTTTATCCCAGCAAATTTGATTACAATGGTTTGTTTGCTCTAGGTGTGCAAGATGTGGTTCTTTCACACATATACGTGTATCTATTCTTCCTCGCATCCTTTTCCCATGTAGGTTATGGCACAATGTTGAGTAGTCTCTCTCCTGGTCTTCCGTACGTCTTTGGTGGTTATATATTTCACATGGTATGTATATCTTTGTTAACCCCAATATGGTAATGTAACCAACCCTCATCCCTTTCTATTTGGTGAACCATAAGTTTTTTAATGAATCTGTGATTGCCTTTCTCTGTGGAAATATCTTCATTGGTATCAATTTTTAAGTAACTGCAAAAAGTGATATGATAGGATATGTGTCTTTTGCTTTCTCACTGACTACAGGTGGCGTGATTACGTCTAGACTCATCTATGGTGCTGCAAATGGCATTGTTTCATTTTTTTCACTAGCGAATATTCCATCTGTACATGGAGGAGTTCTTCTGTGTCCACCCATCTGTTGGTGGACTTTTTGGTTACTTCCATATCTTGGCTATTGTAATACTGTGCCATGCAGATTTGCCTGCCTGTGTCTTTCCAATTCTCTCTTCTTAGATTATAGGTCGAGGAGTGGGCCTGCTGGATCATATGGTAGCTCAATGTTGACCTTTTTAATGCACCTCCATTCTGTTCTATTTCGTGGCCCTTTCCAAGTTACGTCCCCCTTGAGGTTGAGGGTATGCATTTCTCTACAACACCTTCAGCATTTATTGTTTGTAGTTTTCTTGCTGATGGTTATTCTGACAAGTGTGATCTGATACCTCTTTGTGGTTGAATTCGCACGTGCCTCATAATCCATTGAAATTGAGCTTGAAGGCAAGTCCTTTTTATTTTTCAAGCTGTGATTACCTCTTAGTTCTTGAAAGTGTTCTCTTAAAGTATGTGTCACATTTTGAAATGTTTTGGCCATTACCTCCCTCAAGACATTTTGAGGGCGGGTTTCATTTACAGTCCTGCATTACTCCTTCCTATGAAATGACCATTAGCACAGGCTTTAAAGCTGGTTTTGCAGGTAACTGCCATAGGGTGGCAGCCGTTCTATGTTCCCCACCCTTGTAACTAGGGGAAAGCCCTTGCGGCCTGTGGTGTTTCTCGGTTATAAATTAGAGTGGAGTGTGCCTGGACAAACCCACACAAGCTGATGTCTCTTTACTTTTGTTGGATTTTTAAATTTAATTTTTATTTTTTATTGGAGTAATTTTCCACTGTGTACGTGGACCACTTCTACTTTGTGCATTCCTCGGTTGATGGACATTTTCATTGCTTCCAATTGTTGGCTATGGTAAATATTGTTGGAGTGCATGATTGCCAGCCTGTGACTTTTTGATTCTCATTTTCTCAGGTGATAGGCCCAGCAGTGGGTGTGATTCATTGACTGGTAGCACCGTGTTTCCCTTTTCAAAGCACCTACTTTGTGTTTTCATTAGTGGCTCTTACCACGTCCCCCTTAGAATCGAGGGTACGCATTTCTCCACAATCGCTTCAGCATTTATTGTTTGCAGCATTTATGCTAATGGCCCTTCTGGCTGCTGTGAGCTGATAGGTTTCTGTAATTTGGGTTTGCATGTCTCTGAAAATTCGTAAAACTCATCATTTTTCTCCGCCGTTTTCTTTTCTGTTAAAAAAAGGAAACAATTGGGAATACAATATAACTCTTGAAATTGTCTTCTTGGAAGGTTGCCCTCTGTTTAATTTTTTGGTCAATTTTCCACCCCAGAAATTTTTAGAGAGCAGGTGTCATTTCCCGAACTGCAAGTTTGGTGAATATTTAGTGACCTTTAGCAATGGGTTTAAAGGTGATGTTGTGGGAAGTGGCCTCAAGCAGGCAGCATTTCTCCATTCCCAAATCTGGGTACTAGGGCAGCAGAGCCTTTCTGGAAGTTGTGTTCCTAGGTTGTAAATTACATTGGAATGTGCATGGAAAAACCCCCATAAGTTTATGTCTCATTATTTCTTCTTGGTGTTAAAAATTTTTTTAATTGGGGTAAAGCTTCGAATATTGGTTCTCCTAGGTGTACACAATCTGCTTCATTTGTACATTATATATGTCTATTCAAGTACAGATCCTCTTCCCATGTAAAATGTTACAGAGGGTTCCGCACACCTCCCTTGCTATATGGTCGGTCTTTTTGTGATATGTATATAATATGTGTTTGTATACATATAGTAACACTAATCTTAATTTATCCATTCCCCCCACCTTTCCTTTTAGATGAGCATAGTTTGTTTTCTAAGTCTGTGAGTGTCTTTCTCTGTGGAAATATGTTCATTTGTGTCAGTTATTAGATAACGCCTATAAGTGATATCATAGAATATAGGTCTTTTGCTTTCCGACTTACCTCATGTTTCGTGATTACCTCCAGACTCATTTGTGGTGCCTCAAAGAGCAATGGTTCATTGTTTTCCATGGCTAATATTCCATTGTGTACATGGACCACTTCTTCTTTATCCATTCACCTGTTGTTGGACATTTTGATTGCTTCACTGTCTTGGCTATTGTGAATAAGGCTGCACTGCAGCTTTTGCGGCCTGTGTCTTCTCGATTCTTGTCTTCTCAGGTGAGACGTCCAATGATGCGCCTGCTGGATTGAATGGTGCCTCCATTTTTACTTTTAAACACAGCTCCTTTCTTTTCTCATTATTGGCTGTTACCCCTTTACGTCTCACCAGCAGGTAGAGGGTACACAGTTCTCTGAAACCCCGTCAGCATTTATTGTTTGTAGACTTTTTGCTGATGGTCAGTCGACTGGTGTAAGTTGAAACTTTTTGTAGATTAGATTGCATGCGTCTAACACTCCCTGAGGTTGAGCTTTTATCCATTTTCCTTGTTTTTAAAAAGAGTGTGAGGAAAACTTAACTCTTCATAATCTCTTCTTGAAACATTTGCCTGTTTTGAATTTTTTTGTCCATTCCCTACTTCAGCACCAATGTTTAGAGCAAGTGTCTTTTACAGCCCTGAGTCCTTGTGAATGTTAAGTGACCATTAGCTGTGAGTTTAAAGCTGCTCTTGCAGGAAACGGCCACAAGGCTGCAGCATTTCTCCTTTACCAAATCTGGTTACTAGGGAAACAGAGCCTTAATGGAAGTGGTGTTCTAGGTTGTATATTAGAATGGAATATGCCAGGAAAAAGCCCTTTAGTTTATGTCTCATTACTTCTTGTTCATATTTGTAATTGACTTTTTATTTTTTATCCCAGCAAATTTGATTACAATGGTTTGTTTGCTCTAGGTGTGCAAGATGTGGTTCTTTCACACATATACGTGTATCTATTCTTCCTCGCATCCTTTTCCCATGTAGGTTATGGCACAATGTTGAGTAGTCTCTCTCCTGGTCTTCCGTACGTCTTTGGTGGTTATATATTTCACATGGTATGTATATCTTTGTTAACCCCAATATGGTAATGTAACCAACCCTCATCCCTTTCTATTTGGTGAACCATAAGTTTTTTAATGAATCTGTGATTGCCTTTCTCTGTGGAAATATCTTCATTGGTATCAATTTTTAAGTAACTCCAAAAAGTGATATGATAGGATATGTGTCTTTTGCTTTCTCACTGACTACAGGTGGCGTGATTACGTCTAGACTCATCTATGGTGCTGCAAATGGCATTGTTTCATTTTTTTCACTAGCGAATATTCCATCTGTACATGGAGGAGTTCTTCTGTGTCCACCCATCTGTTGGTGGACTTTTTGGTTACTTCCATATCTTGGCTATTGTAATACTGTGCCATGCAGATTTGCCTGCCTGTGTCTTTCCAATTCTCTCTTCTTAGATTATAGGTCGAGGAGTGGGCCTGCTGGATCATATGGTAGCTCAATGTTGACCTTTTTAATGCACCTCCATTCTGTTCTATTTCGTGGCCCTTTCCAAGTTACGTCCCCCTTGAGGTTGAGGGTATGCATTTCTCTACAACACCTTCAGCATTTATTGTTTGTAGTTTTCTTGCTGATGGTTATTCTGACAAGTGTGATCTGATACCTCTTTGTGGTTGAATTCGCACGTGCCTCATAATCCATTGAAATTGAGCTTGAAGGCAAGTCCTTTTTATTTTTCAAGCTGTGATTACCTCTTAGTTCTTGAAAGTGTTCTCTTAAAGTATGTGTCACATTTTGAAATGTTTTGGCCATTACCTCCCTCAAGACATTTTGAGGGCGGGTTTCATTTACAGTCCTGCATTACTCCTTCCTATGAAATGACCATTAGCACAGGCTTTAAAGCTGGTTTTGCAGGTAACTGCCATAGGGTGGCAGCCGTTCTATGTTCCCCACCCTTGTAACTAGGGGAAAGCCCTTGCGGCCTGTGGTGTTTCTCGGTTATAAATTAGAGTGGAGTGTGCCTGGACAAACCCACACAAGCTGATGTCTCTTTACTTTTGTTGGATTTTTAAATTTAATTTTTATTTTTTATTGGAGTAATTTTCCACTGTGTACGTGGACCACTTCTACTTTGTGCATTCCTCGGTTGATGGACATTTTCATTGCTTCCAATTGTTGGCTATGGTAAATATTGTTGGAGTGCATGATTGCCAGCCTGTGACTTTTTGATTCTCATTTTCTCAGGTGATAGGCCCAGCAGTGGGTGTGATTCATTGACTGGTAGCACCGTGTTTCCCTTTTCAAAGCACCTACTTTGTGTTTTCATTAGTGGCTCTTACCACGTCCCCCTTAGAATCGAGGGTACGCATTTCTCCACAATCGCTTCAGCATTTATTGTTTGCAGCATTTATGCTAATGGCCCTTCTGGCTGCTGTGAGCTGATAGGTTTCTGTAATTTGGGTTTGCATGTCTCTGAAAATTCGTAAAACTCATCATTTTTCTCCGCCGTTTTCTTTTCTGTTAAAAAAAGGAAACAATTGGGAATACAATATAACTCTTGAAATTGTCTTCTTGGAAGGTTGCCCTCTGTTTAATTTTTTGGTCAATTTTCCACCCCAGAAATTTTTAGAGAGCAGGTGTCATTTCCCGAACTGCAAGTTTGGTGAATATTTAGTGACCTTTAGCAATGGGTTTAAAGGTGATGTTGTGGGAAGTGGCCTCAAGCAGGCAGCATTTCTCCATTCCCAAATCTGGGTACTAGGGCAGCAGAGCCTTTCTGGAAGTTGTGTTCCTAGGTTGTAAATTACATTGGAATGTGCATGGAAAAACCCCCATAAGTTTATGTCTCATTATTTCTTCTTGGTGTTAAAATTTTTTTTAATTGGGGTAAAGCTTCGAATATTGGTTCTCCTAGGTGTACACAATCTGCTTCATTTGTACATTATATATGTCTATTCAAGTACAGATCCTCTTCCCATGTAAAATGTTACAGAGGGTTCCGCACACCTCCCTTGCTATATGGTCGGTCTTTTTGTGATATATATATAATATGTGTTTGTATACATATAGTAACACTAATCTTAATTTATCCATTCCCCCCACCTTTCCTTTTAGATGAGCATAGTTTGTTTTCTAAGTCTGTGAGTGTCTTTCTCTGTGGAAATATGTTCATTTGTGTCAGTTATTAGATAACGCCTATAAGTGATATCATAGAATATAGGTCTTTTGCTTTCCGACTTACCTCATGTTTCGTGATTATTTCCAGACTCATTTGTGGTGCCTCAAAGAGCAATGGTTCATTGTTTTCCATGGCTAATATTCCATTGTGTACATGGACCACTTCTTCTTTATCCATTCACCTGTTGTTGGACATTTTGATTGCTTCACTGTCTTGGCTATTGTGAATAAGGCTGCACTGCAGCTTTTGCGGCCTGTGTCTTCTCGATTCTTGTCTTCTCAGGTGAGACGTCCAATGATGCGCCTGCTGGATTGAATGGTGCCTCCATTTTTACTTTTAAACACAGCTCCTTTCTTTTCTCATTATTGGCTGTTACCCCTTTACGTCTCACCAGCAGGTAGAGGGTACACAGTTCTCTGAAACCCCGTCAGCATTTATTGTTTGTAGACTTTTTGCTGATGGTCAGTCGACTGGTGTAAGTTGAAACTTTTTGTAGATTAGATTGCATGCGTCTAACACTCCCTGAGGTTGAGCTTTTATCCATTTTCCTTGTTTTTAAAAAGAGTGTGAGGAAAACTTAACTCTTCATAATCTCTTCTTGAAACATTTGCCTGTTTTGAATTTTTTTGTCCATTCCCTACTTCAGCACCAATGTTTAGAGCAAGTGTCTTTTACAGCCCTGAGTCCTTGTGAATGTTAAGTGACCATTAGCTGTGAGTTTAAAGCTGCTCTTGCAGGAAACGGCCACAAGGCTGCAGCATTTCTCCTTTACCAAATCTGGTTACTAGGGAAACAGAGCCTTAATGGAAGTGGTGTTCTAGGTTGTATATTAGAATGGAATATGCCAGGAAAAAGCCCTTTAGTTTATGTCTCATTACTTCTTGTTCATATTTGTAATTGACTTTTTATTTTTTATCCCAGCAAATTTGATTACAATGGTTTGTTTGCTCTAGGTGTGCAAGATGTGGTTCTTTCACACATATACGTGTATCTATTCTTCCTCGCATCCTTTTCCCATGTAGGTTATGGCACAATGTTGAGTAGTCTCTCTCCTGGTCTTCCGTACGTCTTTGGTGGTTATATATTTCACATGGTATGTATATCTTTGTTAACCCCAATATGGTAATGTAACCAACCCTCATCCCTTTCTATTTGGTGAACCATAAGTTTTTTAATGAATCTGTGATTGCCTTTCTCTGTGGAAATATCTTCATTGGTATCAATTTTTAAGTAACTCCAAAAAGTGATATGATAGGATATGTGTCTTTTGCTTTCTCACTGACTACAGGTGGCGTGATTACGTCTAGACTCATCTATGGTGCTGCAAATGGCATTGTTTCATTTTTTTCACTAGCGAATATTCCATCTGTACATGGAGGAGTTCTTCTGTGTCCACCCATCTGTTGGTGGACTTTTTGGTTACTTCCATATCTTGGCTATTGTAATACTGTGCCATGCAGATTTGCCTGCCTGTGTCTTTCCAATTCTCTCTTCTTAGATTATAGGTCGAGGAGTGGGCCTGCTGGATCATATGGTAGCTCAATGTTGACCTTTTTAATGCACCTCCATTCTGTTCTATTTCGTGGCCCTTTCCAAGTTACGTCCCCCTTGAGGTTGAGGGTATGCATTTCTCTACAACACCTTCAGCATTTATTGTTTGTAGTTTTCTTGCTGATGGTTATTCTGACAAGTGTGATCTGATACCTCTTTGTGGTTGAATTCGCACGTGCCTCATAATCCATTGAAATTGAGCTTGAAGGCAAGTCCTTTTTATTTTTCAAGCTGTGATTACCTCTTAGTTCTTGAAAGTGTTCTCTTAAAGTATGTGTCACATTTTGAAATGTTTTGGCCATTACCTCCCTCAAGACATTTTGAGGGCGGGTTTCATTTACAGTCCTGCATTACTCCTTCCTATGAAATGACCATTAGCACAGGCTTTAAAGCTGGTTTTGCAGGTAACTGCCATAGGGTGGCAGCCGTTCTATGTTCCCCACCCTTGTAACTAGGGGAAAGCCCTTGCGGCCTGTGGTGTTTCTCGGTTATAAATTAGAGTGGAGTGTGCCTGGACAAACCCACACAAGCTGATGTCTCTTTACTTTTGTTGGATTTTTAAATTTAATTTTTATTTTTTATTGGAGTAATTTTCCACTGTGTACGTGGACCACTTCTACTTTGTGCATTCCTCGGTTGATGGACATTTTCATTGCTTCCAATTGTTGGCTATGGTAAATATTGTTGGAGTGCATGATTGCCAGCCTGTGACTTTTTGATTCTCATTTTCTCAGGTGATAGGCCCAGCAGTGGGTGTGATTCATTGACTGGTAGCACCGTGTTTCCCTTTTCAAAGCACCTACTTTGTGTTTTCATTAGTGGCTCTTACCACGTCCCCCTTAGAATCGAGGGTACGCATTTCTCCACAATCGCTTCAGCATTTATTGTTTGCAGCATTTATGCTAATGGCCCTTCTGGCTGCTGTGAGCTGATAGGTTTCTGTAATTTGGGTTTGCATGTCTCTGAAAATTCGTAAAACTCATCATTTTTCTCCGCCGTTTTCTTTTCTGTTAAAAAAAGGAAACAATTGGGAATACAATATAACTCTTGAAATTGTCTTCTTGGAAGGTTGCCCTCTGTTTAATTTTTTGGTCAATTTTCCACCCCAGAAATTTTTAGAGAGCAGGTGTCATTTCCCGAACTGCAAGTTTGGTGAATATTTAGTGACCTTTAGCAATGGGTTTAAAGGTGATGTTGTGGGAAGTGGCCTCAAGCAGGCAGCATTTCTCCATTCCCAAATCTGGGTACTAGGGCAGCAGAGCCTTTCTGGAAGTTGTGTTCCTAGGTTGTAAATTACATTGGAATGTGCATGGAAAAACCCCCATAAGTTTATGTCTCATTATTTCTTCTTGGTGTTAAAATTTTTTTTAATTGGGGTAAAGCTTCGAATATTGGTTCTCCTAGGTGTACACAATCTGCTTCATTTGTACATTATATATGTCTATTCAAGTACAGATCCTCTTCCCATGTAAAATGTTACAGAGGGTTCCGCACACCTCCCTTGCTATATGGTCGGTCTTTTTGTGATATATATATAATATGTGTTTGTATACATATAGTAACACTAATCTTAATTTATCCATTCCCCCCACCTTTCCTTTTAGATGAGCATAGTTTGTTTTCTAAGTCTGTGAGTGTCTTTCTCTGTGGAAATATGTTCATTTGTGTCAGTTATTAGATAACGCCTATAAGTGATATCATAGAATATAGGTCTTTTGCTTTCCGACTTACCTCATGTTTCGTGATTATTTCCAGACTCATTTGTGGTGCCTCAAAGAGCAATGGTTCATTGTTTTCCATGGCTAATATTCCATTGTGTACATGGACCACTTCTTCTTTATCCATTCACCTGTTGTTGGACATTTTGATTGCTTCACTGTCTTGGCTATTGTGAATAAGGCTGCACTGCAGCTTTTGCGGCCTGTGTCTTCTCGATTCTTGTCTTCTCAGGTGAGACGTCCAATGATGCGCCTGCTGGATTGAATGGTGCCTCCATTTTTACTTTTAAACACAGCTCCTTTCTTTTCTCATTATTGGCTGTTATCCCTTTACGTCTCACCAGCAGGTAGAGGGTACACAGTTCTCTGAAACCCCGTCAGCATTTATTGTTTGTAGACTTTTTGCTGATGGTCAGTCGACTGGTGTAAGTTGAAACTTTTTGTAGATTAGATTGCATGCGTCTAACACTCCCTGAGGTTGAGCTTTTATCCATTTTCCTTGTTTTTAAAAAGAGTGTGAGGAAAACTTAACTCTTCATAATCTCTTCTTGAAACATTTGCCTGTTTTGAATTTTTTTGTCCATTCCCTACTTCAGCACCAATGTTTAGAGCAAGTGTCTTTTACAGCCCTGAGTCCTTGTGAATGTTAAGTGACCATTAGCTGTGAGTTTAAAGCTGCTCTTGCAGGAAACGGCCACAAGGCTGCAGCATTTCTCCTTTACCAAATCTGGTTACTAGGGAAACAGAGCCTTAATGGAAGTGGTGTTCTAGGTTGTATATTAGAATGGAATATGCCAGGAAAAAGCCCTTTAGTTTATGTCTCATTACTTCTTGTTCATATTTGTAATTGACTTTTTATTTTTTATCCCAGCAAATTTGATTACAATGGTTTGTTTGCTCTAGGTGTGCAAGATGTGGTTCTTTCACACATATACGTGTATCTATTCTTCCTCGCATCCTTTTCCCATGTAGGTTATGGCACAATGTTGAGTAGTCTCTCTCCTGGTCTTCCGTACGTCTTTGGTGGTTATATATTTCACATGGTATGTATATCTTTGTTAACCCCAATATGGTAATGTAACCAACCCTCATCCCTTTCTATTTGGTGAACCATAAGTTTTTTAATGAATCTGTGATTGCCTTTCTCTGTGGAAATATCTTCATTGGTATCAATTTTTAAGTAACTCCAAAAAGTGATATGATAGGATATGTGTCTTTTGCTTTCTCACTGACTACAGGTGGCGTGATTACGTCTAGACTCATCTATGGTGCTGCAAATGGCATTGTTTCATTTTTTTCACTAGCGAATATTCCATCTGTACATGGAGGAGTTCTTCTGTGTCCACCCATCTGTTGGTGGACTTTTTGGTTACTTCCATATCTTGGCTATTGTAATACTGTGCCATGCAGATTTGCCTGCCTGTGTCTTTCCAATTCTCTCTTCTTAGATTATAGGTCGAGGAGTGGGCCTGCTGGATCATATGGTAGCTCAATGTTGACCTTTTTAATGCACCTCCATTCTGTTCTATTTCGTGGCCCTTTCCAAGTTACGTCCCCCTTGAGGTTGAGGGTATGCATTTCTCTACAACACCTTCAGCATTTATTGTTTGTAGTTTTCTTGCTGATGGTTATTCTGACAAGTGTGATCTGATACCTCTTTGTGGTTGAATTCGCACGTGCCTCATAATCCATTGAAATTGAGCTTGAAGGCAAGTCCTTTTTATTTTTCAAGCTGTGATTACCTCTTAGTTCTTGAAAGTGTTCTCTTAAAGTATGTGTCACATTTTGAAATGTTTTGGCCATTACCTCCCTCAAGACATTTTGAGGGCGGGTTTCATTTACAGTCCTGCATTACTCCTTCCTATGAAATGACCATTAGCACAGGCTTTAAAGCTGGTTTTGCAGGTAACTGCCATAGGGTGGCAGCCGTTCTATGTTCCCCACCCTTGTAACTAGGGGAAAGCCCTTGCGGCCTGTGGTGTTTCTCGGTTATAAATTAGAGTGGAGTGTGCCTGGACAAACCCACACAAGCTGATGTCTCTTTACTTTTGTTGGATTTTTAAATTTAATTTTTATTTTTTATTGGAGTAATTTTCCACTGTGTACGTGGACCACTTCTACTTTGTGCATTCCTCGGTTGATGGACATTTTCATTGCTTCCAATTGTTGGCTATGGTAAATATTGTTGGAGTGCATGATTGCCAGCCTGTGACTTTTTGATTCTCATTTTCTCAGGTGATAGGCCCAGCAGTGGGTGTGATTCATTGACTGGTAGCACCGTGTTTCCCTTTTCAAAGCACCTACTTTGTGTTTTCATTAGTGGCTCTTACCACGTCCCCCTTAGAATCGAGGGTACGCATTTCTCCACAATCGCTTCAGCATTTATTGTTTGCAGCATTTATGCTAATGGCCCTTCTGGCTGCTGTGAGCTGATAGGTTTCTGTAATTTGGGTTTGCATGTCTCTGAAAATTCGTAAAACTCATCATTTTTCTCCGCCGTTTTCTTTTCTGTTAAAAAAAGGAAACAATTGGGAATACAATATAACTCTTGAAATTGTCTTCTTGGAAGGTTGCCCTCTGTTTAATTTTTTGGTCAATTTTCCACCCCAGAAATTTTTAGAGAGCAGGTGTCATTTCCCGAACTGCAAGTTTGGTGAATATTTAGTGACCTTTAGCAATGGGTTTAAAGGTGATGTTGTGGGAAGTGGCCTCAAGCAGGCAGCATTTCTCCATTCCCAAATCTGGGTACTAGGGCAGCAGAGCCTTTCTGGAAGTTGTGTTCCTAGGTTGTAAATTACATTGGAATGTGCATGGAAAAACCCCCATAAGTTTATGTCTCATTATTTCTTCTTGGTGTTAAAAATTTTTTTAATTGGGGTAAAGCTTCGAATATTGGTTCTCCTAGGTGTACACAATCTGCTTCATTTGTACATTATATATGTCTATTCAAGTACAGATCCTCTTCCCATGTAAAATGTTACAGAGGGTTCCGCACACCTCCCTTGCTATATGGTCGGTCTTTTTGTGATATGTATATAATATGTGTTTGTATACATATAGTAACACTAATCTTAATTTATCCATTCCCCCCACCTTTCCTTTTAGATGAGCATAGTTTGTTTTCTAAGTCTGTGAGTGTCTTTCTCTGTGGAAATATGTTCATTTGTGTCAGTTATTAGATAACGCCTATAAGTGATATCATAGAATATAGGTCTTTTGCTTTCCGACTTACCTCATGTTTCGTGATTACCTCCAGACTCATTTGTGGTGCCTCAAAGAGCAATGGTTCATTGTTTTCCATGGCTAATATTCCATTGTGTACATGGACCACTTCTTCTTTATCCATTCACCTGTTGTTGGACATTTTGATTGCTTCACTGTCTTGGCTATTGTGAATAAGGCTGCACTGCAGCTTTTGCGGCCTGTGTCTTCTCGATTCTTGTCTTCTCAGGTGAGACGTCCAATGATGCGCCTGCTGGATTGAATGGTGCCTCCATTTTTACTTTTAAACACAGCTCCTTTCTTTTCTCATTATTGGCTGTTACCCCTTTACGTCTCACCAGCAGGTAGAGGGTACACAGTTCTCTGAAACCCCGTCAGCATTTATTGTTTGTAGACTTTTTGCTGATGGTCAGTCGACTGGTGTAAGTTGAAACTTTTTGTAGATTAGATTGCATGCGTCTAACACTCCCTGAGGTTGAGCTTTTATCCATTTTCCTTGTTTTTAAAAAGAGTGTGAGGAAAACTTAACTCTTCATAATCTCTTCTTGAAACATTTGCCTGTTTTGAATTTTTTTGTCCATTCCCTACTTCAGCACCAATGTTTAGAGCAAGTGTCTTTTACAGCCCTGAGTCCTTGTGAATGTTAAGTGACCATTAGCTGTGAGTTTAAAGCTGCTCTTGCAGGAAACGGCCACAAGGCTGCAGCATTTCTCCTTTACCAAATCTGGTTACTAGGGAAACAGAGCCTTAATGGAAGTGGTGTTCTAGGTTGTATATTAGAATGGAATATGCCAGGAAAAAGCCCTTTAGTTTATGTCTCATTACTTCTTGTTCATATTTGTAATTGACTTTTTATTTTTTATCCCAGCAAATTTGATTACAATGGTTTGTTTGCTCTAGGTGTGCAAGATGTGGTTCTTTCACACATATACGTGTATCTATTCTTCCTCGCATCCTTTTCCCATGTAGGTTATGGCACAATGTTGAGTAGTCTCTCTCCTGGTCTTCCGTACGTCTTTGGTGGTTATATATTTCACATGGTATGTATATCTTTGTTAACCCCAATATGGTAATGTAACCAACCCTCATCCCTTTCTATTTGGTGAACCATAAGTTTTTTAATGAATCTGTGATTGCCTTTCTCTGTGGAAATATCTTCATTGGTATCAATTTTTAAGTAACTCCAAAAAGTGATATGATAGGATATGTGTCTTTTGCTTTCTCACTGACTACAGGTGGCGTGATTACGTCTAGACTCATCTATGGTGCTGCAAATGGCATTGTTTCATTTTTTTCACTAGCGAATATTCCATCTGTACATGGAGGAGTTCTTCTGTGTCCACCCATCTGTTGGTGGACTTTTTGGTTACTTCCATATCTTGGCTATTGTAATACTGTGCCATGCAGATTTGCCTGCCTGTGTCTTTCCAATTCTCTCTTCTTAGATTATAGGTCGAGGAGTGGGCCTGCTGGATCATATGGTAGCTCAATGTTGACCTTTTTAATGCACCTCCATTCTGTTCTATTTCGTGGCCCTTTCCAAGTTACGTCCCCCTTGAGGTTGAGGGTATGCATTTCTCTACAACACCTTCAGCATTTATTGTTTGTAGTTTTCTTGCTGATGGTTATTCTGACAAGTGTGATCTGATACCTCTTTGTGGTTGAATTCGCACGTGCCTCATAATCCATTGAAATTGAGCTTGAAGGCAAGTCCTTTTTATTTTTCAAGCTGTGATTACCTCTTAGTTCTTGAAAGTGTTCTCTTAAAGTATGTGTCACATTTTGAAATGTTTTGGCCATTACCTCCCTCAAGACATTTTGAGGGCGGGTTTCATTTACAGTCCTGCATTACTCCTTCCTATGAAATGACCATTAGCACAGGCTTTAAAGCTGGTTTTGCAGGTAACTGCCATAGGGTGGCAGCCGTTCTATGTTCCCCACCCTTGTAACTAGGGGAAAGCCCTTGCGGCCTGTGGTGTTTCTCGGTTATAAATTAGAGTGGAGTGTGCCTGGACAAACCCACACAAGCTGATGTCTCTTTACTTTTGTTGGATTTTTAAATTTAATTTTTATTTTTTATTGGAGTAATTTTCCACTGTGTACGTGGACCACTTCTACTTTGTGCATTCCTCGGTTGATGGACATTTTCATTGCTTCCAATTGTTGGCTATGGTAAATATTGTTGGAGTGCATGATTGCCAGCCTGTGACTTTTTGATTCTCATTTTCTCAGGTGATAGGCCCAGCAGTGGGTGTGATTCATTGACTGGTAGCACCGTGTTTCCCTTTTCAAAGCACCTACTTTGTGTTTTCATTAGTGGCTCTTACCACGTCCCCCTTAGAATCGAGGGTACGCATTTCTCCACAATCGCTTCAGCATTTATTGTTTGCAGCATTTATGCTAATGGCCCTTCTGGCTGCTGTGAGCTGATAGGTTTCTGTAATTTGGGTTTGCATGTCTCTGAAAATTCGTAAAACTCATCATTTTTCTCCGCCGTTTTCTTTTCTGTTAAAAAAAGGAAACAATTGGGAATACAATATAACTCTTGAAATTGTCTTCTTGGAAGGTTGCCCTCTGTTTAATTTTTTGGTCAATTTTCCACCCCAGAAATTTTTAGAGAGCAGGTGTCATTTCCCGAACTGCAAGTTTGGTGAATATTTAGTGACCTTTAGCAATGGGTTTAAAGGTGATGTTGTGGGAAGTGGCCTCAAGCAGGCAGCATTTCTCCATTCCCAAATCTGGGTACTAGGGCAGCAGAGCCTTTCTGGAAGTTGTGTTCCTAGGTTGTAAATTACATTGGAATGTGCATGGAAAAACCCCCATAAGTTTATGTCTCATTATTTCTTCTTGGTGTTAAAATTTTTTTTAATTGGGGTAAAGCTTCGAATATTGGTTCTCCTAGGTGTACACAATCTGCTTCATTTGTACATTATATATGTCTATTCAAGTACAGATCCTCTTCCCATGTAAAATGTTACAGAGGGTTCCGCACACCTCCCTTGCTATATGGTCGGTCTTTTTGTGATATATATATAATATGTGTTTGTATACATATAGTAACACTAATCTTAATTTATCCATTCCCCCCACCTTTCCTTTTAGATGAGCATAGTTTGTTTTCTAAGTCTGTGAGTGTCTTTCTCTGTGGAAATATGTTCATTTGTGTCAGTTATTAGATAACGCCTATAAGTGATATCATAGAATATAGGTCTTTTGCTTTCCGACTTACCTCATGTTTCGTGATTATTTCCAGACTCATTTGTGGTGCCTCAAAGAGCAATGGTTCATTGTTTTCCATGGCTAATATTCCATTGTGTACATGGACCACTTCTTCTTTATCCATTCACCTGTTGTTGGACATTTTGATTGCTTCACTGTCTTGGCTATTGTGAATAAGGCTGCACTGCAGCTTTTGCGGCCTGTGTCTTCTCGATTCTTGTCTTCTCAGGTGAGACGTCCAATGATGCGCCTGCTGGATTGAATGGTGCCTCCATTTTTACTTTTAAACACAGCTCCTTTCTTTTCTCATTATTGGCTGTTACCCCTTTACGTCTCACCAGCAGGTAGAGGGTACACAGTTCTCTGAAACCCCGTCAGCATTTATTGTTTGTAGACTTTTTGCTGATGGTCAGTCGACTGGTGTAAGTTGAAACTTTTTGTAGATTAGATTGCATGCGTCTAACACTCCCTGAGGTTGAGCTTTTATCCATTTTCCTTGTTTTTAAAAAGAGTGTGAGGAAAACTTAACTCTTCATAATCTCTTCTTGAAACATTTGCCTGTTTTGAATTTTTTTGTCCATTCCCTACTTCAGCACCAATGTTTAGAGCAAGTGTCTTTTACAGCCCTGAGTCCTTGTGAATGTTAAGTGACCATTAGCTGTGAGTTTAAAGCTGCTCTTGCAGGAAACGGCCACAAGGCTGCAGCATTTCTCCTTTACCAAATCTGGTTACTAGGGAAACAGAGCCTTAATGGAAGTGGTGTTCTAGGTTGTATATTAGAATGGAATATGCCAGGAAAAAGCCCTTTAGTTTATGTCTCATTACTTCTTGTTCATATTTGTAATTGACTTTTTATTTTTTATCCCAGCAAATTTGATTACAATGGTTTGTTTGCTCTAGGTGTGCAAGATGTGGTTCTTTCACACATATACGTGTATCTATTCTTCCTCGCATCCTTTTCCCATGTAGGTTATGGCACAATGTTGAGTAGTCTCTCTCCTGGTCTTCCGTACGTCTTTGGTGGTTATATATTTCACATGGTATGTATATCTTTGTTAACCCCAATATGGTAATGTAACCAACCCTCATCCCTTTCTATTTGGTGAACCATAAGTTTTTTAATGAATCTGTGATTGCCTTTCTCTGTGGAAATATCTTCATTGGTATCAATTTTTAAGTAACTCCAAAAAGTGATATGATAGGATATGTGTCTTTTGCTTTCTCACTGACTACAGGTGGCGTGATTACGTCTAGACTCATCTATGGTGCTGCAAATGGCATTGTTTCATTTTTTTCACTAGCGAATATTCCATCTGTACATGGAGGAGTTCTTCTGTGTCCACCCATCTGTTGGTGGACTTTTTGGTTACTTCCATATCTTGGCTATTGTAATACTGTGCCATGCAGATTTGCCTGCCTGTGTCTTTCCAATTCTCTCTTCTTAGATTATAGGTCGAGGAGTGGGCCTGCTGGATCATATGGTAGCTCAATGTTGACCTTTTTAATGCACCTCCATTCTGTTCTATTTCGTGGCCCTTTCCAAGTTACGTCCCCCTTGAGGTTGAGGGTATGCATTTCTCTACAACACCTTCAGCATTTATTGTTTGTAGTTTTCTTGCTGATGGTTATTCTGACAAGTGTGATCTGATACCTCTTTGTGGTTGAATTCGCACGTGCCTCATAATCCATTGAAATTGAGCTTGAAGGCAAGTCCTTTTTATTTTTCAAGCTGTGATTACCTCTTAGTTCTTGAAAGTGTTCTCTTAAAGTATGTGTCACATTTTGAAATGTTTTGGCCATTACCTCCCTCAAGACATTTTGAGGGCGGGTTTCATTTACAGTCCTGCATTACTCCTTCCTATGAAATGACCATTAGCACAGGCTTTAAAGCTGGTTTTGCAGGTAACTGCCATAGGGTGGCAGCCGTTCTATGTTCCCCACCCTTGTAACTAGGGGAAAGCCCTTGCGGCCTGTGGTGTTTCTCGGTTATAAATTAGAGTGGAGTGTGCCTGGACAAACCCACACAAGCTGATGTCTCTTTACTTTTGTTGGATTTTTAAATTTAATTTTTATTTTTTATTGGAGTAATTTTCCACTGTGTACGTGGACCACTTCTACTTTGTGCATTCCTCGGTTGATGGACATTTTCATTGCTTCCAATTGTTGGCTATGGTAAATATTGTTGGAGTGCATGATTGCCAGCCTGTGACTTTTTGATTCTCATTTTCTCAGGTGATAGGCCCAGCAGTGGGTGTGATTCATTGACTGGTAGCACCGTGTTTCCCTTTTCAAAGCACCTACTTTGTGTTTTCATTAGTGGCTCTTACCACGTCCCCCTTAGAATCGAGGGTACGCATTTCTCCACAATCGCTTCAGCATTTATTGTTTGCAGCATTTATGCTAATGGCCCTTCTGGCTGCTGTGAGCTGATAGGTTTCTGTAATTTGGGTTTGCATGTCTCTGAAAATTCGTAAAACTCATCATTTTTCTCCGCCGTTTTCTTTTCTGTTAAAAAAAGGAAACAATTGGGAATACAATATAACTCTTGAAATTGTCTTCTTGGAAGGTTGCCCTCTGTTTAATTTTTTGGTCAATTTTCCACCCCAGAAATTTTTAGAGAGCAGGTGTCATTTCCCGAACTGCAAGTTTGGTGAATATTTAGTGACCTTTAGCAATGGGTTTAAAGGTGATGTTGTGGGAAGTGGCCTCAAGCAGGCAGCATTTCTCCATTCCCAAATCTGGGTACTAGGGCAGCAGAGCCTTTCTGGAAGTTGTGTTCCTAGGTTGTAAATTACATTGGAATGTGCATGGAAAAACCCCCATAAGTTTATGTCTCATTATTTCTTCTTGGTGTTAAAATTTTTTTTAATTGGGGTAAAGCTTCGAATATTGGTTCTCCTAGGTGTACACAATCTGCTTCATTTGTACATTATATATGTCTATTCAAGTACAGATCCTCTTCCCATGTAAAATGTTACAGAGGGTTCCGCACACCTCCCTTGCTATATGGTCGGTCTTTTTGTGATATATATATAATATGTGTTTGTATACATATAGTAACACTAATCTTAATTTATCCATTCCCCCCACCTTTCCTTTTAGATGAGCATAGTTTGTTTTCTAAGTCTGTGAGTGTCTTTCTCTGTGGAAATATGTTCATTTGTGTCAGTTATTAGATAACGCCTATAAGTGATATCATAGAATATAGGTCTTTTGCTTTCCGACTTACCTCATGTTTCGTGATTATTTCCAGACTCATTTGTGGTGCCTCAAAGAGCAATGGTTCATTGTTTTCCATGGCTAATATTCCATTGTGTACATGGACCACTTCTTCTTTATCCATTCACCTGTTGTTGGACATTTTGATTGCTTCACTGTCTTGGCTATTGTGAATAAGGCTGCACTGCAGCTTTTGCGGCCTGTGTCTTCTCGATTCTTGTCTTCTCAGGTGAGACGTCCAATGATGCGCCTGCTGGATTGAATGGTGCCTCCATTTTTACTTTTAAACACAGCTCCTTTCTTTTCTCATTATTGGCTGTTATCCCTTTACGTCTCACCAGCAGGTAGAGGGTACACAGTTCTCTGAAACCCCGTCAGCATTTATTGTTTGTAGACTTTTTGCTGATGGTCAGTCGACTGGTGTAAGTTGAAACTTTTTGTAGATTAGATTGCATGCGTCTAACACTCCCTGAGGTTGAGCTTTTATCCATTTTCCTTGTTTTTAAAAAGAGTGTGAGGAAAACTTAACTCTTCATAATCTCTTCTTGAAACATTTGCCTGTTTTGAATTTTTTTGTCCATTCCCTACTTCAGCACCAATGTTTAGAGCAAGTGTCTTTTACAGCCCTGAGTCCTTGTGAATGTTAAGTGACCATTAGCTGTGAGTTTAAAGCTGCTCTTGCAGGAAACGGCCACAAGGCTGCAGCATTTCTCCTTTACCAAATCTGGTTACTAGGGAAACAGAGCCTTAATGGAAGTGGTGTTCTAGGTTGTATATTAGAATGGAATATGCCAGGAAAAAGCCCTTTAGTTTATGTCTCATTACTTCTTGTTCATATTTGTAATTGACTTTTTATTTTTTATCCCAGCAAATTTGATTACAATGGTTTGTTTGCTCTAGGTGTGCAAGATGTGGTTCTTTCACACATATACGTGTATCTATTCTTCCTCGCATCCTTTTCCCATGTAGGTTATGGCACAATGTTGAGTAGTCTCTCTCCTGGTCTTCCGTACGTCTTTGGTGGTTATATATTTCACATGGTATGTATATCTTTGTTAACCCCAATATGGTAATGTAACCAACCCTCATCCCTTTCTATTTGGTGAACCATAAGTTTTTTAATGAATCTGTGATTGCCTTTCTCTGTGGAAATATCTTCATTGGTATCAATTTTTAAGTAACTCCAAAAAGTGATATGATAGGATATGTGTCTTTTGCTTTCTCACTGACTACAGGTGGCGTGATTACGTCTAGACTCATCTATGGTGCTGCAAATGGCATTGTTTCATTTTTTTCACTAGCGAATATTCCATCTGTACATGGAGGAGTTCTTCTGTGTCCACCCATCTGTTGGTGGACTTTTTGGTTACTTCCATATCTTGGCTATTGTAATACTGTGCCATGCAGATTTGCCTGCCTGTGTCTTTCCAATTCTCTCTTCTTAGATTATAGGTCGAGGAGTGGGCCTGCTGGATCATATGGTAGCTCAATGTTGACCTTTTTAATGCACCTCCATTCTGTTCTATTTCGTGGCCCTTTCCAAGTTACGTCCCCCTTGAGGTTGAGGGTATGCATTTCTCTACAACACCTTCAGCATTTATTGTTTGTAGTTTTCTTGCTGATGGTTATTCTGACAAGTGTGATCTGATACCTCTTTGTGGTTGAATTCGCACGTGCCTCATAATCCATTGAAATTGAGCTTGAAGGCAAGTCCTTTTTATTTTTCAAGCTGTGATTACCTCTTAGTTCTTGAAAGTGTTCTCTTAAAGTATGTGTCACATTTTGAAATGTTTTGGCCATTACCTCCCTCAAGACATTTTGAGGGCGGGTTTCATTTACAGTCCTGCATTACTCCTTCCTATGAAATGACCATTAGCACAGGCTTTAAAGCTGGTTTTGCAGGTAACTGCCATAGGGTGGCAGCCGTTCTATGTTCCCCACCCTTGTAACTAGGGGAAAGCCCTTGCGGCCTGTGGTGTTTCTCGGTTATAAATTAGAGTGGAGTGTGCCTGGACAAACCCACACAAGCTGATGTCTCTTTACTTTTGTTGGATTTTTAAATTTAATTTTTATTTTTTATTGGAGTAATTTTCCACTGTGTACGTGGACCACTTCTACTTTGTGCATTCCTCGGTTGATGGACATTTTCATTGCTTCCAATTGTTGGCTATGGTAAATATTGTTGGAGTGCATGATTGCCAGCCTGTGACTTTTTGATTCTCATTTTCTCAGGTGATAGGCCCAGCAGTGGGTGTGATTCATTGACTGGTAGCACCGTGTTTCCCTTTTCAAAGCACCTACTTTGTGTTTTCATTAGTGGCTCTTACCACGTCCCCCTTAGAATCGAGGGTACGCATTTCTCCACAATCGCTTCAGCATTTATTGTTTGCAGCATTTATGCTAATGGCCCTTCTGGCTGCTGTGAGCTGATAGGTTTCTGTAATTTGGGTTTGCATGTCTCTGAAAATTCGTAAAACTCATCATTTTTCTCCGCCGTTTTCTTTTCTGTTAAAAAAAGGAAACAATTGGGAATACAATATAACTCTTGAAATTGTCTTCTTGGAAGGTTGCCCTCTGTTTAATTTTTTGGTCAATTTTCCACCCCAGAAATTTTTAGAGAGCAGGTGTCATTTCCCGAACTGCAAGTTTGGTGAATATTTAGTGACCTTTAGCAATGGGTTTAAAGGTGATGTTGTGGGAAGTGGCCTCAAGCAGGCAGCATTTCTCCATTCCCAAATCTGGGTACTAGGGCAGCAGAGCCTTTCTGGAAGTTGTGTTCCTAGGTTGTAAATTACATTGGAATGTGCATGGAAAAACCCCCATAAGTTTATGTCTCATTATTTCTTCTTGGTGTTAAAATTTTTTTTAATTGGGGTAAAGCTTCGAATATTGGTTCTCCTAGGTGTACACAATCTGCTTCATTTGTACATTATATATGTCTATTCAAGTACAGATCCTCTTCCCATGTAAAATGTTACAGAGGGTTCCGCACACCTCCCTTGCTATATGGTCGGTCTTTTTGTGATATATATATAATATGTGTTTGTATACATATAGTAACACTAATCTTAATTTATCCATTCCCCCCACCTTTCCTTTTAGATGAGCATAGTTTGTTTTCTAAGTCTGTGAGTGTCTTTCTCTGTGGAAATATGTTCATTTGTGTCAGTTATTAGATAACGCCTATAAGTGATATCATAGAATATAGGTCTTTTGCTTTCCGACTTACCTCATGTTTCGTGATTATTTCCAGACTCATTTGTGGTGCCTCAAAGAGCAATGGTTCATTGTTTTCCATGGCTAATATTCCATTGTGTACATGGACCACTTCTTCTTTATCCATTCACCTGTTGTTGGACATTTTGATTGCTTCACTGTCTTGGCTATTGTGAATAAGGCTGCACTGCAGCTTTTGCGGCCTGTGTCTTCTCGATTCTTGTCTTCTCAGGTGAGACGTCCAATGATGCGCCTGCTGGATTGAATGGTGCCTCCATTTTTACTTTTAAACACAGCTCCTTTCTTTTCTCATTATTGGCTGTTATCCCTTTACGTCTCACCAGCAGGTAGAGGGTACACAGTTCTCTGAAACCCCGTCAGCATTTATTGTTTGTAGACTTTTTGCTGATGGTCAGTCGACTGGTGTAAGTTGAAACTTTTTGTAGATTAGATTGCATGCGTCTAACACTCCCTGAGGTTGAGCTTTTATCCATTTTCCTTGTTTTTAAAAAGAGTGTGAGGAAAACTTAACTCTTCATAATCTCTTCTTGAAACATTTGCCTGTTTTGAATTTTTTTGTCCATTCCCTACTTCAGCACCAATGTTTAGAGCAAGTGTCTTTTACAGCCCTGAGTCCTTGTGAATGTTAAGTGACCATTAGCTGTGAGTTTAAAGCTGCTCTTGCAGGAAACGGCCACAAGGCTGCAGCATTTCTCCTTTACCAAATCTGGTTACTAGGGAAACAGAGCCTTAATGGAAGTGGTGTTCTAGGTTGTATATTAGAATGGAATATGCCAGGAAAAAGCCCTTTAGTTTATGTCTCATTACTTCTTGTTCATATTTGTAATTGACTTTTTATTTTTTATCCCAGCAAATTTGATTACAATGGTTTGTTTGCTCTAGGTGTGCAAGATGTGGTTCTTTCACACATATACGTGTATCTATTCTTCCTCGCATCCTTTTCCCATGTAGGTTATGGCACAATGTTGAGTAGTCTCTCTCCTGGTCTTCCGTACGTCTTTGGTGGTTATATATTTCACATGGTATGTATATCTTTGTTAACCCCAATATGGTAATGTAACCAACCCTCATCCCTTTCTATTTGGTGAACCATAAGTTTTTTAATGAATCTGTGATTGCCTTTCTCTGTGGAAATATCTTCATTGGTATCAATTTTTAAGTAACTCCAAAAAGTGATATGATAGGATATGTGTCTTTTGCTTTCTCACTGACTACAGGTGGCGTGATTACGTCTAGACTCATCTATGGTGCTGCAAATGGCATTGTTTCATTTTTTTCACTAGCGAATATTCCATCTGTACATGGAGGAGTTCTTCTGTGTCCACCCATCTGTTGGTGGACTTTTTGGTTACTTCCATATCTTGGCTATTGTAATACTGTGCCATGCAGATTTGCCTGCCTGTGTCTTTCCAATTCTCTCTTCTTAGATTATAGGTCGAGGAGTGGGCCTGCTGGATCATATGGTAGCTCAATGTTGACCTTTTTAATGCACCTCCATTCTGTTCTATTTCGTGGCCCTTTCCAAGTTACGTCCCCCTTGAGGTTGAGGGTATGCATTTCTCTACAACACCTTCAGCATTTATTGTTTGTAGTTTTCTTGCTGATGGTTATTCTGACAAGTGTGATCTGATACCTCTTTGTGGTTGAATTCGCACGTGCCTCATAATCCATTGAAATTGAGCTTGAAGGCAAGTCCTTTTTATTTTTCAAGCTGTGATTACCTCTTAGTTCTTGAAAGTGTTCTCTTAAAGTATGTGTCACATTTTGAAATGTTTTGGCCATTACCTCCCTCAAGACATTTTGAGGGCGGGTTTCATTTACAGTCCTGCATTACTCCTTCCTATGAAATGACCATTAGCACAGGCTTTAAAGCTGGTTTTGCAGGTAACTGCCATAGGGTGGCAGCCGTTCTATGTTCCCCACCCTTGTAACTAGGGGAAAGCCCTTGCGGCCTGTGGTGTTTCTCGGTTATAAATTAGAGTGGAGTGTGCCTGGACAAACCCACACAAGCTGATGTCTCTTTACTTTTGTTGGATTTTTAAATTTAATTTTTATTTTTTATTGGAGTAATTTTCCACTGTGTACGTGGACCACTTCTACTTTGTGCATTCCTCGGTTGATGGACATTTTCATTGCTTCCAATTGTTGGCTATGGTAAATATTGTTGGAGTGCATGATTGCCAGCCTGTGACTTTTTGATTCTCATTTTCTCAGGTGATAGGCCCAGCAGTGGGTGTGATTCATTGACTGGTAGCACCGTGTTTCCCTTTTCAAAGCACCTACTTTGTGTTTTCATTAGTGGCTCTTACCACGTCCCCCTTAGAATCGAGGGTACGCATTTCTCCACAATCGCTTCAGCATTTATTGTTTGCAGCATTTATGCTAATGGCCCTTCTGGCTGCTGTGAGCTGATAGGTTTCTGTAATTTGGGTTTGCATGTCTCTGAAAATTCGTAAAACTCATCATTTTTCTCCGCCGTTTTCTTTTCTGTTAAAAAAAGGAAACAATTGGGAATACAATATAACTCTTGAAATTGTCTTCTTGGAAGGTTGCCCTCTGTTTAATTTTTTGGTCAATTTTCCACCCCAGAAATTTTTAGAGAGCAGGTGTCATTTCCCGAACTGCAAGTTTGGTGAATATTTAGTGACCTTTAGCAATGGGTTTAAAGGTGATGTTGTGGGAAGTGGCCTCAAGCAGGCAGCATTTCTCCATTCCCAAATCTGGGTACTAGGGCAGCAGAGCCTTTCTGGAAGTTGTGTTCCTAGGTTGTAAATTACATTGGAATGTGCATGGAAAAACCCCCATAAGTTTATGTCTCATTATTTCTTCTTGGTGTTAAAATTTTTTTTAATTGGGGTAAAGCTTCGAATATTGGTTCTCCTAGGTGTACACAATCTGCTTCATTTGTACATTATATATGTCTATTCAAGTACAGATCCTCTTCCCATGTAAAATGTTACAGAGGGTTCCGCACACCTCCCTTGCTATATGGTCGGTCTTTTTGTGATATATATATAATATGTGTTTGTATACATATAGTAACACTAATCTTAATTTATCCATTCCCCCCACCTTTCCTTTTAGATGAGCATAGTTTGTTTTCTAAGTCTGTGAGTGTCTTTCTCTGTGGAAATATGTTCATTTGTGTCAGTTATTAGATAACGCCTATAAGTGATATCATAGAATATAGGTCTTTTGCTTTCCGACTTACCTCATGTTTCGTGATTATTTCCAGACTCATTTGTGGTGCCTCAAAGAGCAATGGTTCATTGTTTTCCATGGCTAATATTCCATTGTGTACATGGACCACTTCTTCTTTATCCATTCACCTGTTGTTGGACATTTTGATTGCTTCACTGTCTTGGCTATTGTGAATAAGGCTGCACTGCAGCTTTTGCGGCCTGTGTCTTCTCGATTCTTGTCTTCTCAGGTGAGACGTCCAATGATGCGCCTGCTGGATTGAATGGTGCCTCCATTTTTACTTTTAAACACAGCTCCTTTCTTTTCTCATTATTGGCTGTTATCCCTTTACGTCTCACCAGCAGGTAGAGGGTACACAGTTCTCTGAAACCCCGTCAGCATTTATTGTTTGTAGACTTTTTGCTGATGGTCAGTCGACTGGTGTAAGTTGAAACTTTTTGTAGATTAGATTGCATGCGTCTAACACTCCCTGAGGTTGAGCTTTTATCCATTTTCCTTGTTTTTAAAAAGAGTGTGAGGAAAACTTAACTCTTCATAATCTCTTCTTGAAACATTTGCCTGTTTTGAATTTTTTTGTCCATTCCCTACTTCAGCACCAATGTTTAGAGCAAGTGTCTTTTACAGCCCTGAGTCCTTGTGAATGTTAAGTGACCATTAGCTGTGAGTTTAAAGCTGCTCTTGCAGGAAACGGCCACAAGGCTGCAGCATTTCTCCTTTACCAAATCTGGTTACTAGGGAAACAGAGCCTTAATGGAAGTGGTGTTCTAGGTTGTATATTAGAATGGAATATGCCAGGAAAAAGCCCTTTAGTTTATGTCTCATTACTTCTTGTTCATATTTGTAATTGACTTTTTATTTTTTATCCCAGCAAATTTGATTACAATGGTTTGTTTGCTCTAGGTGTGCAAGATGTGGTTCTTTCACACATATACGTGTATCTATTCTTCCTCGCATCCTTTTCCCATGTAGGTTATGGCACAATGTTGAGTAGTCTCTCTCCTGGTCTTCCGTACGTCTTTGGTGGTTATATATTTCACATGGTATGTATATCTTTGTTAACCCCAATATGGTAATGTAACCAACCCTCATCCCTTTCTATTTGGTGAACCATAAGTTTTTTAATGAATCTGTGATTGCCTTTCTCTGTGGAAATATCTTCATTGGTATCAATTTTTAAGTAACTCCAAAAAGTGATATGATAGGATATGTGTCTTTTGCTTTCTCACTGACTACAGGTGGCGTGATTACGTCTAGACTCATCTATGGTGCTGCAAATGGCATTGTTTCATTTTTTTCACTAGCGAATATTCCATCTGTACATGGAGGAGTTCTTCTGTGTCCACCCATCTGTTGGTGGACTTTTTGGTTACTTCCATATCTTGGCTATTGTAATACTGTGCCATGCAGATTTGCCTGCCTGTGTCTTTCCAATTCTCTCTTCTTAGATTATAGGTCGAGGAGTGGGCCTGCTGGATCATATGGTAGCTCAATGTTGACCTTTTTAATGCACCTCCATTCTGTTCTATTTCGTGGCCCTTTCCAAGTTACGTCCCCCTTGAGGTTGAGGGTATGCATTTCTCTACAACACCTTCAGCATTTATTGTTTGTAGTTTTCTTGCTGATGGTTATTCTGACAAGTGTGATCTGATACCTCTTTGTGGTTGAATTCGCACGTGCCTCATAATCCATTGAAATTGAGCTTGAAGGCAAGTCCTTTTTATTTTTCAAGCTGTGATTACCTCTTAGTTCTTGAAAGTGTTCTCTTAAAGTATGTGTCACATTTTGAAATGTTTTGGCCATTACCTCCCTCAAGACATTTTGAGGGCGGGTTTCATTTACAGTCCTGCATTACTCCTTCCTATGAAATGACCATTAGCACAGGCTTTAAAGCTGGTTTTGCAGGTAACTGCCATAGGGTGGCAGCCGTTCTATGTTCCCCACCCTTGTAACTAGGGGAAAGCCCTTGCGGCCTGTGGTGTTTCTCGGTTATAAATTAGAGTGGAGTGTGCCTGGACAAACCCACACAAGCTGATGTCTCTTTACTTTTGTTGGATTTTTAAATTTAATTTTTATTTTTTATTGGAGTAATTTTCCACTGTGTACGTGGACCACTTCTACTTTGTGCATTCCTCGGTTGATGGACATTTTCATTGCTTCCAATTGTTGGCTATGGTAAATATTGTTGGAGTGCATGATTGCCAGCCTGTGACTTTTTGATTCTCATTTTCTCAGGTGATAGGCCCAGCAGTGGGTGTGATTCATTGACTGGTAGCACCGTGTTTCCCTTTTCAAAGCACCTACTTTGTGTTTTCATTAGTGGCTCTTACCACGTCCCCCTTAGAATCGAGGGTACGCATTTCTCCACAATCGCTTCAGCATTTATTGTTTGCAGCATTTATGCTAATGGCCCTTCTGGCTGCTGTGAGCTGATAGGTTTCTGTAATTTGGGTTTGCATGTCTCTGAAAATTCGTAAAACTCATCATTTTTCTCCGCCGTTTTCTTTTCTGTTAAAAAAAGGAAACAATTGGGAATACAATATAACTCTTGAAATTGTCTTCTTGGAAGGTTGCCCTCTGTTTAATTTTTTGGTCAATTTTCCACCCCAGAAATTTTTAGAGAGCAGGTGTCATTTCCCGAACTGCAAGTTTGGTGAATATTTAGTGACCTTTAGCAATGGGTTTAAAGGTGATGTTGTGGGAAGTGGCCTCAAGCAGGCAGCATTTCTCCATTCCCAAATCTGGGTACTAGGGCAGCAGAGCCTTTCTGGAAGTTGTGTTCCTAGGTTGTAAATTACATTGGAATGTGCATGGAAAAACCCCCATAAGTTTATGTCTCATTATTTCTTCTTGGTGTTAAAATTTTTTTTAATTGGGGTAAAGCTTCGAATATTGGTTCTCCTAGGTGTACACAATCTGCTTCATTTGTACATTATATATGTCTATTCAAGTACAGATCCTCTTCCCATGTAAAATGTTACAGAGGGTTCCGCACACCTCCCTTGCTATATGGTCGGTCTTTTTGTGATATATATATAATATGTGTTTGTATACATATAGTAACACTAATCTTAATTTATCCATTCCCCCCACCTTTCCTTTTAGATGAGCATAGTTTGTTTTCTAAGTCTGTGAGTGTCTTTCTCTGTGGAAATATGTTCATTTGTGTCAGTTATTAGATAACGCCTATAAGTGATATCATAGAATATAGGTCTTTTGCTTTCCGACTTACCTCATGTTTCGTGATTATTTCCAGACTCATTTGTGGTGCCTCAAAGAGCAATGGTTCATTGTTTTCCATGGCTAATATTCCATTGTGTACATGGACCACTTCTTCTTTATCCATTCACCTGTTGTTGGACATTTTGATTGCTTCACTGTCTTGGCTATTGTGAATAAGGCTGCACTGCAGCTTTTGCGGCCTGTGTCTTCTCGATTCTTGTCTTCTCAGGTGAGACGTCCAATGATGCGCCTGCTGGATTGAATGGTGCCTCCATTTTTACTTTTAAACACAGCTCCTTTCTTTTCTCATTATTGGCTGTTATCCCTTTACGTCTCACCAGCAGGTAGAGGGTACACAGTTCTCTGAAACCCCGTCAGCATTTATTGTTTGTAGACTTTTTGCTGATGGTCAGTCGACTGGTGTAAGTTGAAACTTTTTGTAGATTAGATTGCATGCGTCTAACACTCCCTGAGGTTGAGCTTTTATCCATTTTCCTTGTTTTTAAAAAGAGTGTGAGGAAAACTTAACTCTTCATAATCTCTTCTTGAAACATTTGCCTGTTTTGAATTTTTTTGTCCATTCCCTACTTCAGCACCAATGTTTAGAGCAAGTGTCTTTTACAGCCCTGAGTCCTTGTGAATGTTAAGTGACCATTAGCTGTGAGTTTAAAGCTGCTCTTGCAGGAAACGGCCACAAGGCTGCAGCATTTCTCCTTTACCAAATCTGGTTACTAGGGAAACAGAGCCTTAATGGAAGTGGTGTTCTAGGTTGTATATTAGAATGGAATATGCCAGGAAAAAGCCCTTTAGTTTATGTCTCATTACTTCTTGTTCATATTTGTAATTGACTTTTTATTTTTTATCCCAGCAAATTTGATTACAATGGTTTGTTTGCTCTAGGTGTGCAAGATGTGGTTCTTTCACACATATACGTGTATCTATTCTTCCTCGCATCCTTTTCCCATGTAGGTTATGGCACAATGTTGAGTAGTCTCTCTCCTGGTCTTCCGTACGTCTTTGGTGGTTATATATTTCACATGGTATGTATATCTTTGTTAACCCCAATATGGTAATGTAACCAACCCTCATCCCTTTCTATTTGGTGAACCATAAGTTTTTTAATGAATCTGTGATTGCCTTTCTCTGTGGAAATATCTTCATTGGTATCAATTTTTAAGTAACTCCAAAAAGTGATATGATAGGATATGTGTCTTTTGCTTTCTCACTGACTACAGGTGGCGTGATTACGTCTAGACTCATCTATGGTGCTGCAAATGGCATTGTTTCATTTTTTTCACTAGCGAATATTCCATCTGTACATGGAGGAGTTCTTCTGTGTCCACCCATCTGTTGGTGGACTTTTTGGTTACTTCCATATCTTGGCTATTGTAATACTGTGCCATGCAGATTTGCCTGCCTGTGTCTTTCCAATTCTCTCTTCTTAGATTATAGGTCGAGGAGTGGGCCTGCTGGATCATATGGTAGCTCAATGTTGACCTTTTTAATGCACCTCCATTCTGTTCTATTTCGTGGCCCTTTCCAAGTTACGTCCCCCTTGAGGTTGAGGGTATGCATTTCTCTACAACACCTTCAGCATTTATTGTTTGTAGTTTTCTTGCTGATGGTTATTCTGACAAGTGTGATCTGATACCTCTTTGTGGTTGAATTCGCACGTGCCTCATAATCCATTGAAATTGAGCTTGAAGGCAAGTCCTTTTTATTTTTCAAGCTGTGATTACCTCTTAGTTCTTGAAAGTGTTCTCTTAAAGTATGTGTCACATTTTGAAATGTTTTGGCCATTACCTCCCTCAAGACATTTTGAGGGCGGGTTTCATTTACAGTCCTGCATTACTCCTTCCTATGAAATGACCATTAGCACAGGCTTTAAAGCTGGTTTTGCAGGTAACTGCCATAGGGTGGCAGCCGTTCTATGTTCCCCACCCTTGTAACTAGGGGAAAGCCCTTGCGGCCTGTGGTGTTTCTCGGTTATAAATTAGAGTGGAGTGTGCCTGGACAAACCCACACAAGCTGATGTCTCTTTACTTTTGTTGGATTTTTAAATTTAATTTTTATTTTTTATTGGAGTAATTTTCCACTGTGTACGTGGACCACTTCTACTTTGTGCATTCCTCGGTTGATGGACATTTTCATTGCTTCCAATTGTTGGCTATGGTAAATATTGTTGGAGTGCATGATTGCCAGCCTGTGACTTTTTGATTCTCATTTTCTCAGGTGATAGGCCCAGCAGTGGGTGTGATTCATTGACTGGTAGCACCGTGTTTCCCTTTTCAAAGCACCTACTTTGTGTTTTCATTAGTGGCTCTTACCACGTCCCCCTTAGAATCGAGGGTACGCATTTCTCCACAATCGCTTCAGCATTTATTGTTTGCAGCATTTATGCTAATGGCCCTTCTGGCTGCTGTGAGCTGATAGGTTTCTGTAATTTGGGTTTGCATGTCTCTGAAAATTCGTAAAACTCATCATTTTTCTCCGCCGTTTTCTTTTCTGTTAAAAAAAGGAAACAATTGGGAATACAATATAACTCTTGAAATTGTCTTCTTGGAAGGTTGCCCTCTGTTTAATTTTTTGGTCAATTTTCCACCCCAGAAATTTTTAGAGAGCAGGTGTCATTTCCCGAACTGCAAGTTTGGTGAATATTTAGTGACCTTTAGCAATGGGTTTAAAGGTGATGTTGTGGGAAGTGGCCTCAAGCAGGCAGCATTTCTCCATTCCCAAATCTGGGTACTAGGGCAGCAGAGCCTTTCTGGAAGTTGTGTTCCTAGGTTGTAAATTACATTGGAATGTGCATGGAAAAACCCCCATAAGTTTATGTCTCATTATTTCTTCTTGGTGTTAAAATTTTTTTTAATTGGGGTAAAGCTTCGAATATTGGTTCTCCTAGGTGTACACAATCTGCTTCATTTGTACATTATATATGTCTATTCAAGTACAGATCCTCTTCCCATGTAAAATGTTACAGAGGGTTCCGCACACCTCCCTTGCTATATGGTCGGTCTTTTTGTGATATATATATAATATGTGTTTGTATACATATAGTAACACTAATCTTAATTTATCCATTCCCCCCACCTTTCCTTTTAGATGAGCATAGTTTGTTTTCTAAGTCTGTGAGTGTCTTTCTCTGTGGAAATATGTTCATTTGTGTCAGTTATTAGATAACGCCTATAAGTGATATCATAGAATATAGGTCTTTTGCTTTCCGACTTACCTCATGTTTCGTGATTATTTCCAGACTCATTTGTGGTGCCTCAAAGAGCAATGGTTCATTGTTTTCCATGGCTAATATTCCATTGTGTACATGGACCACTTCTTCTTTATCCATTCACCTGTTGTTGGACATTTTGATTGCTTCACTGTCTTGGCTATTGTGAATAAGGCTGCACTGCAGCTTTTGCGGCCTGTGTCTTCTCGATTCTTGTCTTCTCAGGTGAGACGTCCAATGATGCGCCTGCTGGATTGAATGGTGCCTCCATTTTTACTTTTAAACACAGCTCCTTTCTTTTCTCATTATTGGCTGTTATCCCTTTACGTCTCACCAGCAGGTAGAGGGTACACAGTTCTCTGAAACCCCGTCAGCATTTATTGTTTGTAGACTTTTTGCTGATGGTCAGTCGACTGGTGTAAGTTGAAACTTTTTGTAGATTAGATTGCATGCGTCTAACACTCCCTGAGGTTGAGCTTTTATCCATTTTCCTTGTTTTTAAAAAGAGTGTGAGGAAAACTTAACTCTTCATAATCTCTTCTTGAAACATTTGCCTGTTTTGAATTTTTTTGTCCATTCCCTACTTCAGCACCAATGTTTAGAGCAAGTGTCTTTTACAGCCCTGAGTCCTTGTGAATGTTAAGTGACCATTAGCTGTGAGTTTAAAGCTGCTCTTGCAGGAAACGGCCACAAGGCTGCAGCATTTCTCCTTTACCAAATCTGGTTACTAGGGAAACAGAGCCTTAATGGAAGTGGTGTTCTAGGTTGTATATTAGAATGGAATATGCCAGGAAAAAGCCCTTTAGTTTATGTCTCATTACTTCTTGTTCATATTTGTAATTGACTTTTTATTTTTTATCCCAGCAAATTTGATTACAATGGTTTGTTTGCTCTAGGTGTGCAAGATGTGGTTCTTTCACACATATACGTGTATCTATTCTTCCTCGCATCCTTTTCCCATGTAGGTTATGGCACAATGTTGAGTAGTCTCTCTCCTGGTCTTCCGTACGTCTTTGGTGGTTATATATTTCACATGGTATGTATATCTTTGTTAACCCCAATATGGTAATGTAACCAACCCTCATCCCTTTCTATTTGGTGAACCATAAGTTTTTTAATGAATCTGTGATTGCCTTTCTCTGTGGAAATATCTTCATTGGTATCAATTTTTAAGTAACTCCAAAAAGTGATATGATAGGATATGTGTCTTTTGCTTTCTCACTGACTACAGGTGGCGTGATTACGTCTAGACTCATCTATGGTGCTGCAAATGGCATTGTTTCATTTTTTTCACTAGCGAATATTCCATCTGTACATGGAGGAGTTCTTCTGTGTCCACCCATCTGTTGGTGGACTTTTTGGTTACTTCCATATCTTGGCTATTGTAATACTGTGCCATGCAGATTTGCCTGCCTGTGTCTTTCCAATTCTCTCTTCTTAGATTATAGGTCGAGGAGTGGGCCTGCTGGATCATATGGTAGCTCAATGTTGACCTTTTTAATGCACCTCCATTCTGTTCTATTTCGTGGCCCTTTCCAAGTTACGTCCCCCTTGAGGTTGAGGGTATGCATTTCTCTACAACACCTTCAGCATTTATTGTTTGTAGTTTTCTTGCTGATGGTTATTCTGACAAGTGTGATCTGATACCTCTTTGTGGTTGAATTCGCACGTGCCTCATAATCCATTGAAATTGAGCTTGAAGGCAAGTCCTTTTTATTTTTCAAGCTGTGATTACCTCTTAGTTCTTGAAAGTGTTCTCTTAAAGTATGTGTCACATTTTGAAATGTTTTGGCCATTACCTCCCTCAAGACATTTTGAGGGCGGGTTTCATTTACAGTCCTGCATTACTCCTTCCTATGAAATGACCATTAGCACAGGCTTTAAAGCTGGTTTTGCAGGTAACTGCCATAGGGTGGCAGCCGTTCTATGTTCCCCACCCTTGTAACTAGGGGAAAGCCCTTGCGGCCTGTGGTGTTTCTCGGTTATAAATTAGAGTGGAGTGTGCCTGGACAAACCCACACAAGCTGATGTCTCTTTACTTTTGTTGGATTTTTAAATTTAATTTTTATTTTTTATTGGAGTAATTTTCCACTGTGTACGTGGACCACTTCTACTTTGTGCATTCCTCGGTTGATGGACATTTTCATTGCTTCCAATTGTTGGCTATGGTAAATATTGTTGGAGTGCATGATTGCCAGCCTGTGACTTTTTGATTCTCATTTTCTCAGGTGATAGGCCCAGCAGTGGGTGTGATTCATTGACTGGTAGCACCGTGTTTCCCTTTTCAAAGCACCTACTTTGTGTTTTCATTAGTGGCTCTTACCACGTCCCCCTTAGAATCGAGGGTACGCATTTCTCCACAATCGCTTCAGCATTTATTGTTTGCAGCATTTATGCTAATGGCCCTTCTGGCTGCTGTGAGCTGATAGGTTTCTGTAATTTGGGTTTGCATGTCTCTGAAAATTCGTAAAACTCATCATTTTTCTCCGCCGTTTTCTTTTCTGTTAAAAAAAGGAAACAATTGGGAATACAATATAACTCTTGAAATTGTCTTCTTGGAAGGTTGCCCTCTGTTTAATTTTTTGGTCAATTTTCCACCCCAGAAATTTTTAGAGAGCAGGTGTCATTTCCCGAACTGCAAGTTTGGTGAATATTTAGTGACCTTTAGCAATGGGTTTAAAGGTGATGTTGTGGGAAGTGGCCTCAAGCAGGCAGCATTTCTCCATTCCCAAATCTGGGTACTAGGGCAGCAGAGCCTTTCTGGAAGTTGTGTTCCTAGGTTGTAAATTACATTGGAATGTGCATGGAAAAACCCCCATAAGTTTATGTCTCATTATTTCTTCTTGGTGTTAAAATTTTTTTTAATTGGGGTAAAGCTTCGAATATTGGTTCTCCTAGGTGTACACAATCTGCTTCATTTGTACATTATATATGTCTATTCAAGTACAGATCCTCTTCCCATGTAAAATGTTACAGAGGGTTCCGCACACCTCCCTTGCTATATGGTCGGTCTTTTTGTGATATATATATAATATGTGTTTGTATACATATAGTAACACTAATCTTAATTTATCCATTCCCCCCACCTTTCCTTTTAGATGAGCATAGTTTGTTTTCTAAGTCTGTGAGTGTCTTTCTCTGTGGAAATATGTTCATTTGTGTCAGTTATTAGATAACGCCTATAAGTGATATCATAGAATATAGGTTTTTTGCTTTCCGACTTACCTCATGTTTCGTGATTATTTCCAGACTCATTTGTGGTGCCTCAAAGAGCAATGGTTCATTGTTTTCCATGGCTAATATTCCATTGTGTACATGGACCACTTCTTCTTTATCCATTCACCTGTTGTTGGACATTTTGATTGCTTCACTGTCTTGGCTATTGTGAATAAGGCTGCACTGCAGCTTTTGCGGCCTGTGTCTTCTCGATTCTTGTCTTCTCAGGTGAGACGTCCAATGATGCGCCTGCTGGATTGAATGGTGCCTCCATTTTTACTTTTAAACACAGCTCCTTTCTTTTCTCATTATTGGCTGTTATCCCTTTACGTCTCACCAGCAGGTAGAGGGTACACAGTTCTCTGAAACCCCGTCAGCATTTATTGTTTGTAGACTTTTTGCTGATGGTCAGTCGACTGGTGTAAGTTGAAACTTTTTGTAGATTAGATTGCATGCGTCTAACACTCCCTGAGGTTGAGCTTTTATCCATTTTCCTTGTTTTTAAAAAGAGTGTGAGGAAAACTTAACTCTTCATAATCTCTTCTTGAAACATTTGCCTGTTTTGAATTTTTTTGTCCATTCCCTACTTCAGCACCAATGTTTAGAGCAAGTGTCTTTTACAGCCCTGAGTCCTTGTGAATGTTAAGTGACCATTAGCTGTGAGTTTAAAGCTGCTCTTGCAGGAAACGGCCACAAGGCTGCAGCATTTCTCCTTTACCAAATCTGGTTACTAGGGAAACAGAGCCTTAATGGAAGTGGTGTTCTAGGTTGTATATTAGAATGGAATATGCCAGGAAAAAGCCCTTTAGTTTATGTCTCATTACTTCTTGTTCATATTTGTAATTGACTTTTTATTTTTTATCCCAGCAAATTTGATTACAATGGTTTGTTTGCTCTAGGTGTGCAAGATGTGGTTCTTTCACACATATACGTGTATCTATTCTTCCTCGCATCCTTTTCCCATGTAGGTTATGGCACAATGTTGAGTAGTCTCTCTCCTGGTCTTCCGTACGTCTTTGGTGGTTATATATTTCACATGGTATGTATATCTTTGTTAACCCCAATATGGTAATGTAACCAACCCTCATCCCTTTCTATTTGGTGAACCATAAGTTTTTTAATGAATCTGTGATTGCCTTTCTCTGTGGAAATATCTTCATTGGTATCAATTTTTAAGTAACTCCAAAAAGTGATATGATAGGATATGTGTCTTTTGCTTTCTCACTGACTACAGGTGGCGTGATTACGTCTAGACTCATCTATGGTGCTGCAAATGGCATTGTTTCATTTTTTTCACTAGCGAATATTCCATCTGTACATGGAGGAGTTCTTCTGTGTCCACCCATCTGTTGGTGGACTTTTTGGTTACTTCCATATCTTGGCTATTGTAATACTGTGCCATGCAGATTTGCCTGCCTGTGTCTTTCCAATTCTCTCTTCTTAGATTATAGGTCGAGGAGTGGGCCTGCTGGATCATATGGTAGCTCAATGTTGACCTTTTTAATGCACCTCCATTCTGTTCTATTTCGTGGCCCTTTCCAAGTTACGTCCCCCTTGAGGTTGAGGGTATGCATTTCTCTACAACACCTTCAGCATTTATTGTTTGTAGTTTTCTTGCTGATGGTTATTCTGACAAGTGTGATCTGATACCTCTTTGTGGTTGAATTCGCACGTGCCTCATAATCCATTGAAATTGAGCTTGAAGGCAAGTCCTTTTTATTTTTCAAGCTGTGATTACCTCTTAGTTCTTGAAAGTGTTCTCTTAAAGTATGTGTCACATTTTGAAATGTTTTGGCCATTACCTCCCTCAAGACATTTTGAGGGCGGGTTTCATTTACAGTCCTGCATTACTCCTTCCTATGAAATGACCATTAGCACAGGCTTTAAAGCTGGTTTTGCAGGTAACTGCCATAGGGTGGCAGCCGTTCTATGTTCCCCACCCTTGTAACTAGGGGAAAGCCCTTGCGGCCTGTGGTGTTTCTCGGTTATAAATTAGAGTGGAGTGTGCCTGGACAAACCCACACAAGCTGATGTCTCTTTACTTTTGTTGGATTTTTAAATTTAATTTTTATTTTTTATTGGAGTAATTTTCCACTGTGTACGTGGACCACTTCTACTTTGTGCATTCCTCGGTTGATGGACATTTTCATTGCTTCCAATTGTTGGCTATGGTAAATATTGTTGGAGTGCATGATTGCCAGCCTGTGACTTTTTGATTCTCATTTTCTCAGGTGATAGGCCCAGCAGTGGGTGTGATTCATTGACTGGTAGCACCGTGTTTCCCTTTTCAAAGCACCTACTTTGTGTTTTCATTAGTGGCTCTTACCACGTCCCCCTTAGAATCGAGGGTACGCATTTCTCCACAATCGCTTCAGCATTTATTGTTTGCAGCATTTATGCTAATGGCCCTTCTGGCTGCTGTGAGCTGATAGGTTTCTGTAATTTGGGTTTGCATGTCTCTGAAAATTCGTAAAACTCATCATTTTTCTCCGCCGTTTTCTTTTCTGTTAAAAAAAGGAAACAATTGGGAATACAATATAACTCTTGAAATTGTCTTCTTGGAAGGTTGCCCTCTGTTTAATTTTTTGGTCAATTTTCCACCCCAGAAATTTTTAGAGAGCAGGTGTCATTTCCCGAACTGCAAGTTTGGTGAATATTTAGTGACCTTTAGCAATGGGTTTAAAGGTGATGTTGTGGGAAGTGGCCTCAAGCAGGCAGCATTTCTCCATTCCCAAATCTGGGTACTAGGGCAGCAGAGCCTTTCTGGAAGTTGTGTTCCTAGGTTGTAAATTACATTGGAATGTGCATGGAAAAACCCCCATAAGTTTATGTCTCATTATTTCTTCTTGGTGTTAAAATTTTTTTTAATTGGGGTAAAGCTTCGAATATTGGTTCTCCTAGGTGTACACAATCTGCTTCATTTGTACATTATATATGTCTATTCAAGTACAGATCCTCTTCCCATGTAAAATGTTACAGAGGGTTCCGCACACCTCCCTTGCTATATGGTCGGTCTTTTTGTGATATATATATAATATGTGTTTGTATACATATAGTAACACTAATCTTAATTTATCCATTCCCCCCACCTTTCCTTTTAGATGAGCATAGTTTGTTTTCTAAGTCTGTGAGTGTCTTTCTCTGTGGAAATATGTTCATTTGTGTCAGTTATTAGATAACGCCTATAAGTGATATCATAGAATATAGGTCTTTTGCTTTCCGACTTACCTCATGTTTCGTGATTATTTCCAGACTCATTTGTGGTGCCTCAAAGAGCAATGGTTCATTGTTTTCCATGGCTAATATTCCATTGTGTACATGGACCACTTCTTCTTTATCCATTCACCTGTTGTTGGACATTTTGATTGCTTCACTGTCTTGGCTATTGTGAATAAGGCTGCACTGCAGCTTTTGCGGCCTGTGTCTTCTCGATTCTTGTCTTCTCAGGTGAGACGTCCAATGATGCGCCTGCTGGATTGAATGGTGCCTCCATTTTTACTTTTAAACACAGCTCCTTTCTTTTCTCATTATTGGCTGTTATCCCTTTACGTCTCACCAGCAGGTAGAGGGTACACAGTTCTCTGAAACCCCGTCAGCATTTATTGTTTGTAGACTTTTTGCTGATGGTCAGTCGACTGGTGTAAGTTGAAACTTTTTGTAGATTAGATTGCATGCGTCTAACACTCCCTGAGGTTGAGCTTTTATCCATTTTCCTTGTTTTTAAAAAGAGTGTGAGGAAAACTTAACTCTTCATAATCTCTTCTTGAAACATTTGCCTGTTTTGAATTTTTTTGTCCATTCCCTACTTCAGCACCAATGTTTAGAGCAAGTGTCTTTTACAGCCCTGAGTCCTTGTGAATGTTAAGTGACCATTAGCTGTGAGTTTAAAGCTGCTCTTGCAGGAAACGGCCACAAGGCTGCAGCATTTCTCCTTTACCAAATCTGGTTACTAGGGAAACAGAGCCTTAATGGAAGTGGTGTTCTAGGTTGTATATTAGAATGGAATATGCCAGGAAAAAGCCCTTTAGTTTATGTCTCATTACTTCTTGTTCATATTTGTAATTGACTTTTTATTTTTTATCCCAGCAAATTTGATTACAATGGTTTGTTTGCTCTAGGTGTGCAAGATGTGGTTCTTTCACACATATACGTGTATCTATTCTTCCTCGCATCCTTTTCCCATGTAGGTTATGGCACAATGTTGAGTAGTCTCTCTCCTGGTCTTCCGTACGTCTTTGGTGGTTATATATTTCACATGGTATGTATATCTTTGTTAACCCCAATATGGTAATGTAACCAACCCTCATCCCTTTCTATTTGGTGAACCATAAGTTTTTTAATGAATCTGTGATTGCCTTTCTCTGTGGAAATATCTTCATTGGTATCAATTTTTAAGTAACTCCAAAAAGTGATATGATAGGATATGTGTCTTTTGCTTTCTCACTGACTACAGGTGGCGTGATTACGTCTAGACTCATCTATGGTGCTGCAAATGGCATTGTTTCATTTTTTTCACTAGCGAATATTCCATCTGTACATGGAGGAGTTCTTCTGTGTCCACCCATCTGTTGGTGGACTTTTTGGTTACTTCCATATCTTGGCTATTGTAATACTGTGCCATGCAGATTTGCCTGCCTGTGTCTTTCCAATTCTCTCTTCTTAGATTATAGGTCGAGGAGTGGGCCTGCTGGATCATATGGTAGCTCAATGTTGACCTTTTTAATGCACCTCCATTCTGTTCTATTTCGTGGCCCTTTCCAAGTTACGTCCCCCTTGAGGTTGAGGGTATGCATTTCTCTACAACACCTTCAGCATTTATTGTTTGTAGTTTTCTTGCTGATGGTTATTCTGACAAGTGTGATCTGATACCTCTTTGTGGTTGAATTCGCACGTGCCTCATAATCCATTGAAATTGAGCTTGAAGGCAAGTCCTTTTTATTTTTCAAGCTGTGATTACCTCTTAGTTCTTGAAAGTGTTCTCTTAAAGTATGTGTCACATTTTGAAATGTTTTGGCCATTACCTCCCTCAAGACATTTTGAGGGCGGGTTTCATTTACAGTCCTGCATTACTCCTTCCTATGAAATGACCATTAGCACAGGCTTTAAAGCTGGTTTTGCAGGTAACTGCCATAGGGTGGCAGCCGTTCTATGTTCCCCACCCTTGTAACTAGGGGAAAGCCCTTGCGGCCTGTGGTGTTTCTCGGTTATAAATTAGAGTGGAGTGTGCCTGGACAAACCCACACAAGCTGATGTCTCTTTACTTTTGTTGGATTTTTAAATTTAATTTTTATTTTTTATTGGAGTAATTTTCCACTGTGTACGTGGACCACTTCTACTTTGTGCATTCCTCGGTTGATGGACATTTTCATTGCTTCCAATTGTTGGCTATGGTAAATATTGTTGGAGTGCATGATTGCCAGCCTGTGACTTTTTGATTCTCATTTTCTCAGGTGATAGGCCCAGCAGTGGGTGTGATTCATTGACTGGTAGCACCGTGTTTCCCTTTTCAAAGCACCTACTTTGTGTTTTCATTAGTGGCTCTTACCACGTCCCCCTTAGAATCGAGGGTACGCATTTCTCCACAATCGCTTCAGCATTTATTGTTTGCAGCATTTATGCTAATGGCCCTTCTGGCTGCTGTGAGCTGATAGGTTTCTGTAATTTGGGTTTGCATGTCTCTGAAAATTCGTAGAACTCATCATTTTTCTCCGCCGTTTTCTTTTCTGTTAAAAAAAGGAAACAATTGGGAATACAATATAACTCTTGAAATTGTCTTCTTGGAAGGTTGCCCTCTGTTTAATTTTTTGGTCAATTTTCCACCCCAGAAATTTTTAGAGAGCAGGTGTCATTTCCCGAACTGCAAGTTTGGTGAATATTTAGTGACCTTTAGCAATGGGTTTAAAGGTGATGTTGTGGGAAGTGGCCTCAAGCAGGCAGCATTTCTCCATTCCCAAATCTGGGTACTAGGGCAGCAGAGCCTTTCTGGAAGTTGTGTTCCTAGGTTGTAAATTACATTGGAATGTGCATGGAAAAACCCCCATAAGTTTATGTCTCATTATTTCTTCTTGGTGTTAAAAATTTTTTTAATTGGGGTAAAGCTTCGAATATTGGTTCTCCTAGGTGTACACAATCTGCTTCATTTGTACATTATATATGTCTATTCAAGTACAGATCCTCTTCCCATGTAAAATGTTACAGAGGGTTCCGCACACCTCCCTTGCTATATGGTCGGTCTTTTTGTGATATATATATATAATATGTGTTTGTATACATATAGTAACACTAATCTTAATTTATCCATTCCCCCCACCTTTCCTTTTAGATGAGCATAGTTTGTTTTCTAAGTCTGTGAGTGTCTTTCTCTGTGGAAATATGTTCATTTGTGTCAGTTATTAGATAACGCCTATAAGTGATATCATAGAATATAGGTCTTTTGCTTTCCGACTTACCTCATGTTTCGTGATTACCTCCAGACTCATTTGTGGTGCCTCAAAGAGCAATGGTTCATTGTTTTCCATGGCTAATATTCCATTGTGTACATGGACCACTTCTTCTTTATCCATTCACCTGTTGTTGGACATTTTGATTGCTTCACTGTCTTGGCTATTGTGAATAAGGCTGCACTGCAGCTTTTGCGGCCTGTGTCTTCTCGATTCTTGTCTTCTCAGGTGAGACGTCCAATGATGCGCCTGCTGGATTGAATGGTGCCTCCATTTTTACTTTTAAACACAGCTCCTTTCTTTTCTCATTATTGGCTGTTACCCCTTTACGTCTCACCAGCAGGTAGAGGGTACACAGTTCTCTGAAACCCCGTCAGCATTTATTGTTTGTAGACTTTTTGCTGATGGTCAGTCGACTGGTGTAAGTTGAAACTTTTTGTAGATTAGATTGCATGCGTCTAACACTCCCTGAGGTTGAGCTTTTATCCATTTTCCTTGTTTTTAAAAAGAGTGTGAGGAAAACTTAACTCTTCATAATCTCTTCTTGAAACATTTGCCTGTTTTGAATTTTTTTGTCCATTCCCTACTTCAGCACCAATGTTTAGAGCAAGTGTCTTTTACAGCCCTGAGTCCTTGTGAATGTTAAGTGACCATTAGCTGTGAGTTTAAAGCTGCTCTTGCAGGAAACGGCCACAAGGCTGCAGCATTTCTCCTTTACCAAATCTGGTTACTAGGGAAACAGAGCCTTAATGGAAGTGGTGTTCTAGGTTGTATATTAGAATGGAATATGCCAGGAAAAAGCCCTTTAGTTTATGTCTCATTACTTCTTGTTCATATTTGTAATTGACTTTTTATTTTTTATCCCAGCAAATTTGATTACAATGGTTTGTTTGCTCTAGGTGTGCAAGATGTGGTTCTTTCACACATATACGTGTATCTATTCTTCCTCGCATCCTTTTCCCATGTAGGTTATGGCACAATGTTGAGTAGTCTCTCTCCTGGTCTTCCGTACGTCTTTGGTGGTTATATATTTCACATGGTATGTATATCTTTGTTAACCCCAATATGGTAATGTAACCAACCCTCATCCCTTTCTATTTGGTGAACCATAAGTTTTTTAATGAATCTGTGATTGCCTTTCTCTGTGGAAATATCTTCATTGGTATCAATTTTTAAGTAACTCCAAAAAGTGATATGATAGGATATGTGTCTTTTGCTTTCTCACTGACTACAGGTGGCGTGATTACGTCTAGACTCATCTATGGTGCTGCAAATGGCATTGTTTCATTTTTTTCACTAGCGAATATTCCATCTGTACATGGAGGAGTTCTTCTGTGTCCACCCATCTGTTGGTGGACTTTTTGGTTACTTCCATATCTTGGCTATTGTAATACTGTGCCATGCAGATTTGCCTGCCTGTGTCTTTCCAATTCTCTCTTCTTAGATTATAGGTCGAGGAGTGGGCCTGCTGGATCATATGGTAGCTCAATGTTGACCTTTTTAATGCACCTCCATTCTGTTCTATTTCGTGGCCCTTTCCAAGTTACGTCCCCCTTGAGGTTGAGGGTATGCATTTCTCTACAACACCTTCAGCATTTATTGTTTGTAGTTTTCTTGCTGATGGTTATTCTGACAAGTGTGATCTGATACCTCTTTGTGGTTGAATTCGCACGTGCCTCATAATCCATTGAAATTGAGCTTGAAGGCAAGTCCTTTTTATTTTTCAAGCTGTGATTACCTCTTAGTTCTTGAAAGTGTTCTCTTAAAGTATGTGTCACATTTTGAAATGTTTTGGCCATTACCTCCCTCAAGACATTTTGAGGGCGGGTTTCATTTACAGTCCTGCATTACTCCTTCCTATGAAATGACCATTAGCACAGGCTTTAAAGCTGGTTTTGCAGGTAACTGCCATAGGGTGGCAGCCGTTCTATGTTCCCCACCCTTGTAACTAGGGGAAAGCCCTTGCGGCCTGTGGTGTTTCTCGGTTATAAATTAGAGTGGAGTGTGCCTGGACAAACCCACACAAGCTGATGTCTCTTTACTTTTGTTGGATTTTTAAATTTAATTTTTATTTTTTATTGGAGTAATTTTCCACTGTGTACGTGGACCACTTCTACTTTGTGCATTCCTCGGTTGATGGACATTTTCATTGCTTCCAATTGTTGGCTATGGTAAATATTGTTGGAGTGCATGATTGCCAGCCTGTGACTTTTTGATTCTCATTTTCTCAGGTGATAGGCCCAGCAGTGGGTGTGATTCATTGACTGGTAGCACCGTGTTTCCCTTTTCAAAGCACCTACTTTGTGTTTTCATTAGTGGCTCTTACCACGTCCCCCTTAGAATCGAGGGTACGCATTTCTCCACAATCGCTTCAGCATTTATTGTTTGCAGCATTTATGCTAATGGCCCTTCTGGCTGCTGTGAGCTGATAGGTTTCTGTAATTTGGGTTTGCATGTCTCTGAAAATTCGTAGAACTCATCATTTTTCTCCGCCGTTTTCTTTTCTGTTAAAAAAAGGAAACAATTGGGAATACAATATAACTCTTGAAATTGTCTTCTTGGAAGGTTGCCCTCTGTTTAATTTTTTGGTCAATTTTCCACCCCAGAAATTTTTAGAGAGCAGGTGTCATTTCCCGAACTGCAAGTTTGGTGAATATTTAGTGACCTTTAGCAATGGGTTTAAAGGTGATGTTGTGGGAAGTGGCCTCAAGCAGGCAGCATTTCTCCATTCCCAAATCTGGGTACTAGGGCAGCAGAGCCTTTCTGGAAGTTGTGTTCCTAGGTTGTAAATTACATTGGAATGTGCATGGAAAAACCCCCATAAGTTTATGTCTCATTATTTCTTCTTGGTGTTAAAAATTTTTTTAATTGGGGTAAAGCTTCGAATATTGGTTCTCCTAGGTGTACACAATCTGCTTCATTTGTACATTATATATGTCTATTCAAGTACAGATCCTCTTCCCATGTAAAATGTTACAGAGGGTTCCGCACACCTCCCTTGCTATATGGTCGGTCTTTTTGTGATATATATATATAATATGTGTTTGTATACATATAGTAACACTAATCTTAATTTATCCATTCCCCCCACCTTTCCTTTTAGATGAGCATAGTTTGTTTTCTAAGTCTGTGAGTGTCTTTCTCTGTGGAAATATGTTCATTTGTGTCAGTTATTAGATAACGCCTATAAGTGATATCATAGAATATAGGTCTTTTGCTTTCCGACTTACCTCATGTTTCGTGATTACCTCCAGACTCATTTGTGGTGCCTCAAAGAGCAATGGTTCATTGTTTTCCATGGCTAATATTCCATTGTGTACATGGACCACTTCTTCTTTATCCATTCACCTGTTGTTGGACATTTTGATTGCTTCACTGTCTTGGCTATTGTGAATAAGGCTGCACTGCAGCTTTTGCGGCCTGTGTCTTCTCGATTCTTGTCTTCTCAGGTGAGACGTCCAATGATGCGCCTGCTGGATTGAATGGTGCCTCCATTTTTACTTTTAAACACAGCTCCTTTCTTTTCTCATTATTGGCTGTTACCCCTTTACGTCTCACCAGCAGGTAGAGGGTACACAGTTCTCTGAAACCCCGTCAGCATTTATTGTTTGTAGACTTTTTGCTGATGGTCAGTCGACTGGTGTAAGTTGAAACTTTTTGTAGATTAGATTGCATGCGTCTAACACTCCCTGAGGTTGAGCTTTTATCCATTTTCCTTGTTTTTAAAAAGAGTGTGAGGAAAACTTAACTCTTCATAATCTCTTCTTGAAACATTTGCCTGTTTTGAATTTTTTTGTCCATTCCCTACTTCAGCACCAATGTTTAGAGCAAGTGTCTTTTACAGCCCTGAGTCCTTGTGAATGTTAAGTGACCATTAGCTGTGAGTTTAAAGCTGCTCTTGCAGGAAACGGCCACAAGGCTGCAGCATTTCTCCTTTACCAAATCTGGTTACTAGGGAAACAGAGCCTTAATGGAAGTGGTGTTCTAGGTTGTATATTAGAATGGAATATGCCAGGAAAAAGCCCTTTAGTTTATGTCTCATTACTTCTTGTTCATATTTGTAATTGACTTTTTATTTTTTATCCCAGCAAATTTGATTACAATGGTTTGTTTGCTCTAGGTGTGCAAGATGTGGTTCTTTCACACATATACGTGTATCTATTCTTCCTCGCATCCTTTTCCCATGTAGGTTATGGCACAATGTTGAGTAGTCTCTCTCCTGGTCTTCCGTACGTCTTTGGTGGTTATATATTTCACATGGTATGTATATCTTTGTTAACCCCAATATGGTAATGTAACCAACCCTCATCCCTTTCTATTTGGTGAACCATAAGTTTTTTAATGAATCTGTGATTGCCTTTCTCTGTGGAAATATCTTCATTGGTATCAATTTTTAAGTAACTCCAAAAAGTGATATGATAGGATATGTGTCTTTTGCTTTCTCACTGACTACAGGTGGCGTGATTACGTCTAGACTCATCTATGGTGCTGCAAATGGCATTGTTTCATTTTTTTCACTAGCGAATATTCCATCTGTACATGGAGGAGTTCTTCTGTGTCCACCCATCTGTTGGTGGACTTTTTGGTTACTTCCATATCTTGGCTATTGTAATACTGTGCCATGCAGATTTGCCTGCCTGTGTCTTTCCAATTCTCTCTTCTTAGATTATAGGTCGAGGAGTGGGCCTGCTGGATCATATGGTAGCTCAATGTTGACCTTTTTAATGCACCTCCATTCTGTTCTATTTCGTGGCCCTTTCCAAGTTACGTCCCCCTTGAGGTTGAGGGTATGCATTTCTCTACAACACCTTCAGCATTTATTGTTTGTAGTTTTCTTGCTGATGGTTATTCTGACAAGTGTGATCTGATACCTCTTTGTGGTTGAATTCGCACGTGCCTCATAATCCATTGAAATTGAGCTTGAAGGCAAGTCCTTTTTATTTTTCAAGCTGTGATTACCTCTTAGTTCTTGAAAGTGTTCTCTTAAAGTATGTGTCACATTTTGAAATGTTTTGGCCATTACCTCCCTCAAGACATTTTGAGGGCGGGTTTCATTTACAGTCCTGCATTACTCCTTCCTATGAAATGACCATTAGCACAGGCTTTAAAGCTGGTTTTGCAGGTAACTGCCATAGGGTGGCAGCCGTTCTATGTTCCCCACCCTTGTAACTAGGGGAAAGCCCTTGCGGCCTGTGGTGTTTCTCGGTTATAAATTAGAGTGGAGTGTGCCTGGACAAACCCACACAAGCTGATGTCTCTTTACTTTTGTTGGATTTTTAAATTTAATTTTTATTTTTTATTGGAGTAATTTTCCACTGTGTACGTGGACCACTTCTACTTTGTGCATTCCTCGGTTGATGGACATTTTCATTGCTTCCAATTGTTGGCTATGGTAAATATTGTTGGAGTGCATGATTGCCAGCCTGTGACTTTTTGATTCTCATTTTCTCAGGTGATAGGCCCAGCAGTGGGTGTGATTCATTGACTGGTAGCACCGTGTTTCCCTTTTCAAAGCACCTACTTTGTGTTTTCATTAGTGGCTCTTACCACGTCCCCCTTAGAATCGAGGGTACGCATTTCTCCACAATCGCTTCAGCATTTATTGTTTGCAGCATTTATGCTAATGGCCCTTCTGGCTGCTGTGAGCTGATAGGTTTCTGTAATTTGGGTTTGCATGTCTCTGAAAATTCGTAAAACTCATCATTTTTCTCCGCCGTTTTCTTTTCTGTTAAAAAAAGGAAACAATTGGGAATACAATATAACTCTTGAAATTGTCTTCTTGGAAGGTTGCCCTCTGTTTAATTTTTTGGTCAATTTTCCACCCCAGAAATTTTTAGAGAGCAGGTGTCATTTCCCGAACTGCAAGTTTGGTGAATATTTAGTGACCTTTAGCAATGGGTTTAAAGGTGATGTTGTGGGAAGTGGCCTCAAGCAGGCAGCATTTCTCCATTCCCAAATCTGGGTACTAGGGCAGCAGAGCCTTTCTGGAAGTTGTGTTCCTAGGTTGTAAATTACATTGGAATGTGCATGGAAAAACCCCCATAAGTTTATGTCTCATTATTTCTTCTTGGTGTTAAAATTTTTTTTAATTGGGGTAAAGCTTCGAATATTGGTTCTCCTAGGTGTACACAATCTGCTTCATTTGTACATTATATATGTCTATTCAAGTACAGATCCTCTTCCCATGTAAAATGTTACAGAGGGTTCCGCACACCTCCCTTGCTATATGGTCGGTCTTTTTGTGATATATATATAATATGTGTTTGTATACATATAGTAACACTAATCTTAATTTATCCATTCCCCCCACCTTTCCTTTTAGATGAGCATAGTTTGTTTTCTAAGTCTGTGAGTGTCTTTCTCTGTGGAAATATGTTCATTTGTGTCAGTTATTAGATAACGCCTATAAGTGATATCATAGAATATAGGTCTTTTGCTTTCCGACTTACCTCATGTTTCGTGATTATTTCCAGACTCATTTGTGGTGCCTCAAAGAGCAATGGTTCATTGTTTTCCATGGCTAATATTCCATTGTGTACATGGACCACTTCTTCTTTATCCATTCACCTGTTGTTGGACATTTTGATTGCTTCACTGTCTTGGCTATTGTGAATAAGGCTGCACTGCAGCTTTTGCGGCCTGTGTCTTCTCGATTCTTGTCTTCTCAGGTGAGACGTCCAATGATGCGCCTGCTGGATTGAATGGTGCCTCCATTTTTACTTTTAAACACAGCTCCTTTCTTTTCTCATTATTGGCTGTTATCCCTTTACGTCTCACCAGCAGGTAGAGGGTACACAGTTCTCTGAAACCCCGTCAGCATTTATTGTTTGTAGACTTTTTGCTGATGGTCAGTCGACTGGTGTAAGTTGAAACTTTTTGTAGATTAGATTGCATGCGTCTAACACTCCCTGAGGTTGAGCTTTTATCCATTTTCCTTGTTTTTAAAAAGAGTGTGAGGAAAACTTAACTCTTCATAATCTCTTCTTGAAACATTTGCCTGTTTTGAATTTTTTTGTCCATTCCCTACTTCAGCACCAATGTTTAGAGCAAGTGTCTTTTACAGCCCTGAGTCCTTGTGAATGTTAAGTGACCATTAGCTGTGAGTTTAAAGCTGCTCTTGCAGGAAACGGCCACAAGGCTGCAGCATTTCTCCTTTACCAAATCTGGTTACTAGGGAAACAGAGCCTTAATGGAAGTGGTGTTCTAGGTTGTATATTAGAATGGAATATGCCAGGAAAAAGCCCTTTAGTTTATGTCTCATTACTTCTTGTTCATATTTGTAATTGACTTTTTATTTTTTATCCCAGCAAATTTGATTACAATGGTTTGTTTGCTCTAGGTGTGCAAGATGTGGTTCTTTCACACATATACGTGTATCTATTCTTCCTCGCATCCTTTTCCCATGTAGGTTATGGCACAATGTTGAGTAGTCTCTCTCCTGGTCTTCCGTACGTCTTTGGTGGTTATATATTTCACATGGTATGTATATCTTTGTTAACCCCAATATGGTAATGTAACCAACCCTCATCCCTTTCTATTTGGTGAACCATAAGTTTTTTAATGAATCTGTGATTGCCTTTCTCTGTGGAAATATCTTCATTGGTATCAATTTTTAAGTAACTCCAAAAAGTGATATGATAGGATATGTGTCTTTTGCTTTCTCACTGACTACAGGTGGCGTGATTACGTCTAGACTCATCTATGGTGCTGCAAATGGCATTGTTTCATTTTTTTCACTAGCGAATATTCCATCTGTACATGGAGGAGTTCTTCTGTGTCCACCCATCTGTTGGTGGACTTTTTGGTTACTTCCATATCTTGGCTATTGTAATACTGTGCCATGCAGATTTGCCTGCCTGTGTCTTTCCAATTCTCTCTTCTTAGATTATAGGTCGAGGAGTGGGCCTGCTGGATCATATGGTAGCTCAATGTTGACCTTTTTAATGCACCTCCATTCTGTTCTATTTCGTGGCCCTTTCCAAGTTACGTCCCCCTTGAGGTTGAGGGTATGCATTTCTCTACAACACCTTCAGCATTTATTGTTTGTAGTTTTCTTGCTGATGGTTATTCTGACAAGTGTGATCTGATACCTCTTTGTGGTTGAATTCGCACGTGCCTCATAATCCATTGAAATTGAGCTTGAAGGCAAGTCCTTTTTATTTTTCAAGCTGTGATTACCTCTTAGTTCTTGAAAGTGTTCTCTTAAAGTATGTGTCACATTTTGAAATGTTTTGGCCATTACCTCCCTCAAGACATTTTGAGGGCGGGTTTCATTTACAGTCCTGCATTACTCCTTCCTATGAAATGACCATTAGCACAGGCTTTAAAGCTGGTTTTGCAGGTAACTGCCATAGGGTGGCAGCCGTTCTATGTTCCCCACCCTTGTAACTAGGGGAAAGCCCTTGCGGCCTGTGGTGTTTCTCGGTTATAAATTAGAGTGGAGTGTGCCTGGACAAACCCACACAAGCTGATGTCTCTTTACTTTTGTTGGATTTTTAAATTTAATTTTTATTTTTTATTGGAGTAATTTTCCACTGTGTACGTGGACCACTTCTACTTTGTGCATTCCTCGGTTGATGGACATTTTCATTGCTTCCAATTGTTGGCTATGGTAAATATTGTTGGAGTGCATGATTGCCAGCCTGTGACTTTTTGATTCTCATTTTCTCAGGTGATAGGCCCAGCAGTGGGTGTGATTCATTGACTGGTAGCACCGTGTTTCCCTTTTCAAAGCACCTACTTTGTGTTTTCATTAGTGGCTCTTACCACGTCCCCCTTAGAATCGAGGGTACGCATTTCTCCACAATCGCTTCAGCATTTATTGTTTGCAGCATTTATGCTAATGGCCCTTCTGGCTGCTGTGAGCTGATAGGTTTCTGTAATTTGGGTTTGCATGTCTCTGAAAATTCGTAGAACTCATCATTTTTCTCCGCCGTTTTCTTTTCTGTTAAAAAAAGGAAACAATTGGGAATACAATATAACTCTTGAAATTGTCTTCTTGGAAGGTTGCCCTCTGTTTAATTTTTTGGTCAATTTTCCACCCCAGAAATTTTTAGAGAGCAGGTGTCATTTCCCGAACTGCAAGTTTGGTGAATATTTAGTGACCTTTAGCAATGGGTTTAAAGGTGATGTTGTGGGAAGTGGCCTCAAGCAGGCAGCATTTCTCCATTCCCAAATCTGGGTACTAGGGCAGCAGAGCCTTTCTGGAAGTTGTGTTCCTAGGTTGTAAATTACATTGGAATGTGCATGGAAAAACCCCCATAAGTTTATGTCTCATTATTTCTTCTTGGTGTTAAAAATTTTTTTAATTGGGGTAAAGCTTCGAATATTGGTTCTCCTAGGTGTACACAATCTGCTTCATTTGTACATTATATATGTCTATTCAAGTACAGATCCTCTTCCCATGTAAAATGTTACAGAGGGTTCCGCACACCTCCCTTGCTATATGGTCGGTCTTTTTGTGATATGTATATAATATGTGTTTGTATACATATAGTAACACTAATCTTAATTTATCCATTCCCCCCACCTTTCCTTTTAGATGAGCATAGTTTGTTTTCTAAGTCTGTGAGTGTCTTTCTCTGTGGAAATATGTTCATTTGTGTCAGTTATTAGATAACGCCTATAAGTGATATCATAGAATATAGGTCTTTTGCTTTCCGACTTACCTCATGTTTCGTGATTATTTCCAGACTCATTTGTGGTGCCTCAAAGAGCAATGGTTCATTGTTTTCCATGGCTAATATTCCATTGTGTACATGGACCACTTCTTCTTTATCCATTCACCTGTTGTTGGACATTTTGATTGCTTCACTGTCTTGGCTATTGTGAATAAGGCTGCACTGCAGCTTTTGCGGCCTGTGTCTTCTCGATTCTTGTCTTCTCAGGTGAGACGTCCAATGATGCGCCTGCTGGATTGAATGGTGCCTCCATTTTTACTTTTAAACACAGCTCCTTTCTTTTCTCATTATTGGCTGTTATCCCTTTACGTCTCACCAGCAGGTAGAGGGTACACAGTTCTCTGAAACCCCGTCAGCATTTATTGTTTGTAGACTTTTTGCTGATGGTCAGTCGACTGGTGTAAGTTGAAACTTTTTGTAGATTAGATTGCATGCGTCTAACACTCCCTGAGGTTGAGCTTTTATCCATTTTCCTTGTTTTTAAAAAGAGTGTGAGGAAAACTTAACTCTTCATAATCTCTTCTTGAAACATTTGCCTGTTTTGAATTTTTTTGTCCATTCCCTACTTCAGCACCAATGTTTAGAGCAAGTGTCTTTTACAGCCCTGAGTCCTTGTGAATGTTAAGTGACCATTAGCTGTGAGTTTAAAGCTGCTCTTGCAGGAAACGGCCACAAGGCTGCAGCATTTCTCCTTTACCAAATCTGGTTACTAGGGAAACAGAGCCTTAATGGAAGTGGTGTTCTAGGTTGTATATTAGAATGGAATATGCCAGGAAAAAGCCCTTTAGTTTATGTCTCATTACTTCTTGTTCATATTTGTAATTGACTTTTTATTTTTTATCCCAGCAAATTTGATTACAATGGTTTGTTTGCTCTAGGTGTGCAAGATGTGGTTCTTTCACACATATACGTGTATCTATTCTTCCTCGCATCCTTTTCCCATGTAGGTTATGGCACAATGTTGAGTAGTCTCTCTCCTGGTCTTCCGTACGTCTTTGGTGGTTATATATTTCACATGGTATGTATATCTTTGTTAACCCCAATATGGTAATGTAACCAACCCTCATCCCTTTCTATTTGGTGAACCATAAGTTTTTTAATGAATCTGTGATTGCCTTTCTCTGTGGAAATATCTTCATTGGTATCAATTTTTAAGTAACTCCAAAAAGTGATATGATAGGATATGTGTCTTTTGCTTTCTCACTGACTACAGGTGGCGTGATTACGTCTAGACTCATCTATGGTGCTGCAAATGGCATTGTTTCATTTTTTTCACTAGCGAATATTCCATCTGTACATGGAGGAGTTCTTCTGTGTCCACCCATCTGTTGGTGGACTTTTTGGTTACTTCCATATCTTGGCTATTGTAATACTGTGCCATGCAGATTTGCCTGCCTGTGTCTTTCCAATTCTCTCTTCTTAGATTATAGGTCGAGGAGTGGGCCTGCTGGATCATATGGTAGCTCAATGTTGACCTTTTTAATGCACCTCCATTCTGTTCTATTTCGTGGCCCTTTCCAAGTTACGTCCCCCTTGAGGTTGAGGGTATGCATTTCTCTACAACACCTTCAGCATTTATTGTTTGTAGTTTTCTTGCTGATGGTTATTCTGACAAGTGTGATCTGATACCTCTTTGTGGTTGAATTCGCACGTGCCTCATAATCCATTGAAATTGAGCTTGAAGGCAAGTCCTTTTTATTTTTCAAGCTGTGATTACCTCTTAGTTCTTGAAAGTGTTCTCTTAAAGTATGTGTCACATTTTGAAATGTTTTGGCCATTACCTCCCTCAAGACATTTTGAGGGCGGGTTTCATTTACAGTCCTGCATTACTCCTTCCTATGAAATGACCATTAGCACAGGCTTTAAAGCTGGTTTTGCAGGTAACTGCCATAGGGTGGCAGCCGTTCTATGTTCCCCACCCTTGTAACTAGGGGAAAGCCCTTGCGGCCTGTGGTGTTTCTCGGTTATAAATTAGAGTGGAGTGTGCCTGGACAAACCCACACAAGCTGATGTCTCTTTACTTTTGTTGGATTTTTAAATTTAATTTTTATTTTTTATTGGAGTAATTTTCCACTGTGTACGTGGACCACTTCTACTTTGTGCATTCCTCGGTTGATGGACATTTTCATTGCTTCCAATTGTTGGCTATGGTAAATATTGTTGGAGTGCATGATTGCCAGCCTGTGACTTTTTGATTCTCATTTTCTCAGGTGATAGGCCCAGCAGTGGGTGTGATTCATTGACTGGTAGCACCGTGTTTCCCTTTTCAAAGCACCTACTTTGTGTTTTCATTAGTGGCTCTTACCACGTCCCCCTTAGAATCGAGGGTACGCATTTCTCCACAATCGCTTCAGCATTTATTGTTTGCAGCATTTATGCTAATGGCCCTTCTGGCTGCTGTGAGCTGATAGGTTTCTGTAATTTGGGTTTGCATGTCTCTGAAAATTCGTAGAACTCATCATTTTTCTCCGCCGTTTTCTTTTCTGTTAAAAAAAGGAAACAATTGGGAATACAATATAACTCTTGAAATTGTCTTCTTGGAAGGTTGCCCTCTGTTTAATTTTTTGGTCAATTTTCCACCCCAGAAATTTTTAGAGAGCAGGTGTCATTTCCCGAACTGCAAGTTTGGTGAATATTTAGTGACCTTTAGCAATGGGTTTAAAGGTGATGTTGTGGGAAGTGGCCTCAAGCAGGCAGCATTTCTCCATTCCCAAATCTGGGTACTAGGGCAGCAGAGCCTTTCTGGAAGTTGTGTTCCTAGGTTGTAAATTACATTGGAATGTGCATGGAAAAACCCCCATAAGTTTATGTCTCATTATTTCTTCTTGGTGTTAAAAATTTTTTTAATTGGGGTAAAGCTTCGAATATTGGTTCTCCTAGGTGTACACAATCTGCTTCATTTGTACATTATATATGTCTATTCAAGTACAGATCCTCTTCCCATGTAAAATGTTACAGAGGGTTCCGCACACCTCCCTTGCTATATGGTCGGTCTTTTTGTGATATGTATATAATATGTGTTTGTATACATATAGTAACACTAATCTTAATTTATCCATTCCCCCCACCTTTCCTTTTAGATGAGCATAGTTTGTTTTCTAAGTCTGTGAGTGTCTTTCTCTGTGGAAATATGTTCATTTGTGTCAGTTATTAGATAACGCCTATAAGTGATATCATAGAATATAGGTCTTTTGCTTTCCGACTTACCTCATGTTTCGTGATTACCTCCAGACTCATTTGTGGTGCCTCAAAGAGCAATGGTTCATTGTTTTCCATGGCTAATATTCCATTGTGTACATGGACCACTTCTTCTTTATCCATTCACCTGTTGTTGGACATTTTGATTGCTTCACTGTCTTGGCTATTGTGAATAAGGCTGCACTGCAGCTTTTGCGGCCTGTGTCTTCTCGATTCTTGTCTTCTCAGGTGAGACGTCCAATGATGCGCCTGCTGGATTGAATGGTGCCTCCATTTTTACTTTTAAACACAGCTCCTTTCTTTTCTCATTATTGGCTGTTACCCCTTTACGTCTCACCAGCAGGTAGAGGGTACACAGTTCTCTGAAACCCCGTCAGCATTTATTGTTTGTAGACTTTTTGCTGATGGTCAGTCGACTGGTGTAAGTTGAAACTTTTTGTAGATTAGATTGCATGCGTCTAACACTCCCTGAGGTTGAGCTTTTATCCATTTTCCTTGTTTTTAAAAAGAGTATGAGGAAAACTTAACTCTTCATAATCTCTTCTTGAAACATTTGCCTGTTTTGAATTTTTTTGTCCATTCCCTACTTCAGCACCAATGTTTAGAGCAAGTGTCTTTTACAGCCCTGAGTCCTTGTGAATGTTAAGTGACCATTAGCTGTGAGTTTAAAGCTGCTCTTGCAGGAAACGGCCACAAGGCTGCAGCATTTCTCCTTTACCAAATCTGGTTACTAGGGAAACAGAGCCTTAATGGAAGTGGTGTTCTAGGTTGTATATTAGAATGGAATATGCCAGGAAAAAGCCCTTTAGTTTATGTCTCATTACTTCTTGTTCATATTTGTAATTGACTTTTTATTTTTTATCCCAGCAAATTTGATTACAATGGTTTGTTTGCTCTAGGTGTGCAAGATGTGGTTCTTTCACACATATACGTGTATCTATTCTTCCTCGCATCCTTTTCCCATGTAGGTTATGGCACAATGTTGAGTAGTCTCTCTCCTGGTCTTCCGTACGTCTTTGGTGGTTATATATTTCACATGGTATGTATATCTTTGTTAACCCCAATATGGTAATGTAACCAACCCTCATCCCTTTCTATTTGGTGAACCATAAGTTTTTTAATGAATCTGTGATTGCCTTTCTCTGTGGAAATATCTTCATTGGTATCAATTTTTAAGTAACTCCAAAAAGTGATATGATAGGATATGTGTCTTTTGCTTTCTCACTGACTACAGGTGGCGTGATTACGTCTAGACTCATCTATGGTGCTGCAAATGGCATTGTTTCATTTTTTTCACTAGCGAATATTCCATCTGTACATGGAGGAGTTCTTCTGTGTCCACCCATCTGTTGGTGGACTTTTTGGTTACTTCCATATCTTGGCTATTGTAATACTGTGCCATGCAGATTTGCCTGCCTGTGTCTTTCCAATTCTCTCTTCTTAGATTATAGGTCGAGGAGTGGGCCTGCTGGATCATATGGTAGCTCAATGTTGACCTTTTTAATGCACCTCCATTCTGTTCTATTTCGTGGCCCTTTCCAAGTTACGTCCCCCTTGAGGTTGAGGGTATGCATTTCTCTACAACACCTTCAGCATTTATTGTTTGTAGTTTTCTTGCTGATGGTTATTCTGACAAGTGTGATCTGATACCTCTTTGTGGTTGAATTCGCACGTGCCTCATAATCCATTGAAATTGAGCTTGAAGGCAAGTCCTTTTTATTTTTCAAGCTGTGATTACCTCTTAGTTCTTGAAAGTGTTCTCTTAAAGTATGTGTCACATTTTGAAATGTTTTGGCCATTACCTCCCTCAAGACATTTTGAGGGCGGGTTTCATTTACAGTCCTGCATTACTCCTTCCTATGAAATGACCATTAGCACAGGCTTTAAAGCTGGTTTTGCAGGTAACTGCCATAGGGTGGCAGCCGTTCTATGTTCCCCACCCTTGTAACTAGGGGAAAGCCCTTGCGGCCTGTGGTGTTTCTCGGTTATAAATTAGAGTGGAGTGTGCCTGGACAAACCCACACAAGCTGATGTCTCTTTACTTTTGTTGGATTTTTAAATTTAATTTTTATTTTTTATTGGAGTAATTTTCCACTGTGTACGTGGACCACTTCTACTTTGTGCATTCCTCGGTTGATGGACATTTTCATTGCTTCCAATTGTTGGCTATGGTAAATATTGTTGGAGTGCATGATTGCCAGCCTGTGACTTTTTGATTCTCATTTTCTCAGGTGATAGGCCCAGCAGTGGGTGTGATTCATTGACTGGTAGCACCGTGTTTCCCTTTTCAAAGCACCTACTTTGTGTTTTCATTAGTGGCTCTTACCACATCCCCCTTAGAATCGAGGGTACGCATTTCTCCACAATCGCTTCAGCATTTATTGTTTGCAGCATTTATGCTAATGGCCCTTCTGGCTGCTGTGAGCTGATAGGTTTCTGTAATTTGGGTTTGCATGTCTCTGAAAATTCGTAAAACTCATCATTTTTCTCCGCCGTTTTCTTTTCTGTTAAAAAAAGGAAACAATTGGGAATACAATATAACTCTTGAAATTGTCTTCTTGGAAGGTTGCCCTCTGTTTAATTTTTTGGTCAATTTTCCACCCCAGAAATTTTTAGAGAGCAGGTGTCATTTCCCGAACTGCAAGTTTGGTGAATATTTAGTGACCTTTAGCAATGGGTTTAAAGGTGATGTTGTGGGAAGTGGCCTCAAGCAGGCAGCATTTCTCCATTCCCAAATCTGGGTACTAGGGCAGCAGAGCCTTTCTGGAAGTTGTGTTCCTAGGTTGTAAATTACATTGGAATGTGCATGGAAAAACCCCCATAAGTTTATGTCTCATTATTTCTTCTTGGTGTTAAAATTTTTTTTAATTGGGGTAAAGCTTCGAATATTGGTTCTCCTAGGTGTACACAATCTGCTTCATTTGTACATTATATATGTCTATTCAAGTACAGATCCTCTTCCCATGTAAAATGTTACAGAGGGTTCCGCACACCTCCCTTGCTATATGGTCGGTCTTTTTGTGATATATATATAATATGTGTTTGTATACATATAGTAACACTAATCTTAATTTATCCATTCCCCCCACCTTTCCTTTTAGATGAGCATAGTTTGTTTTCTAAGTCTGTGAGTGTCTTTCTCTGTGGAAATATGTTCATTTGTGTCAGTTATTAGATAACGCCTATAAGTGATATCATAGAATATAGGTCTTTTGCTTTCCGACTTACCTCATGTTTCGTGATTATTTCCAGACTCATTTGTGGTGCCTCAAAGAGCAATGGTTCATTGTTTTCCATGGCTAATATTCCATTGTGTACATGGACCACTTCTTCTTTATCCATTCACCTGTTGTTGGACATTTTGATTGCTTCACTGTCTTGGCTATTGTGAATAAGGCTGCACTGCAGCTTTTGCGGCCTGTGTCTTCTCGATTCTTGTCTTCTCAGGTGAGACGTCCAATGATGCGCCTGCTGGATTGAATGGTGCCTCCATTTTTACTTTTAAACACAGCTCCTTTCTTTTCTCATTATTGGCTGTTACCCCTTTACGTCTCACCAGCAGGTAGAGGGTACACAGTTCTCTGAAACCCCGTCAGCATTTATTGTTTGTAGACTTTTTGCTGATGGTCAGTCGACTGGTGTAAGTTGAAACTTTTTGTAGATTAGATTGCATGCGTCTAACACTCCCTGAGGTTGAGCTTTTATCCATTTTCCTTGTTTTTAAAAAGAGTGTGAGGAAAACTTAACTCTTCATAATCTCTTCTTGAAACATTTGCCTGTTTTGAATTTTTTTGTCCATTCCCTACTTCAGCACCAATGTTTAGAGCAAGTGTCTTTTACAGCCCTGAGTCCTTGTGAATGTTAAGTGACCATTAGCTGTGAGTTTAAAGCTGCTCTTGCAGGAAACGGCCACAAGGCTGCAGCATTTCTCCTTTACCAAATCTGGTTACTAGGGAAACAGAGCCTTAATGGAAGTGGTGTTCTAGGTTGTATATTAGAATGGAATATGCCAGGAAAAAGCCCTTTAGTTTATGTCTCATTACTTCTTGTTCATATTTGTAATTGACTTTTTATTTTTTATCCCAGCAAATTTGATTACAATGGTTTGTTTGCTCTAGGTGTGCAAGATGTGGTTCTTTCACACATATACGTGTATCTATTCTTCCTCGCATCCTTTTCCCATGTAGGTTATGGCACAATGTTGAGTAGTCTCTCTCCTGGTCTTCCGTACGTCTTTGGTGGTTATATATTTCACATGGTATGTATATCTTTGTTAACCCCAATATGGTAATGTAACCAACCCTCATCCCTTTCTATTTGGTGAACCATAAGTTTTTTAATGAATCTGTGATTGCCTTTCTCTGTGGAAATATCTTCATTGGTATCAATTTTTAAGTAACTCCAAAAAGTGATATGATAGGATATGTGTCTTTTGCTTTCTCACTGACTACAGGTGGCGTGATTACGTCTAGACTCATCTATGGTGCTGCAAATGGCATTGTTTCATTTTTTTCACTAGCGAATATTCCATCTGTACATGGAGGAGTTCTTCTGTGTCCACCCATCTGTTGGTGGACTTTTTGGTTACTTCCATATCTTGGCTATTGTAATACTGTGCCATGCAGATTTGCCTGCCTGTGTCTTTCCAATTCTCTCTTCTTAGATTATAGGTCGAGGAGTGGGCCTGCTGGATCATATGGTAGCTCAATGTTGACCTTTTTAATGCACCTCCATTCTGTTCTATTTCGTGGCCCTTTCCAAGTTACGTCCCCCTTGAGGTTGAGGGTATGCATTTCTCTACAACACCTTCAGCATTTATTGTTTGTAGTTTTCTTGCTGATGGTTATTCTGACAAGTGTGATCTGATACCTCTTTGTGGTTGAATTCGCACGTGCCTCATAATCCATTGAAATTGAGCTTGAAGGCAAGTCCTTTTTATTTTTCAAGCTGTGATTACCTCTTAGTTCTTGAAAGTGTTCTCTTAAAGTATGTGTCACATTTTGAAATGTTTTGGCCATTACCTCCCTCAAGACATTTTGAGGGCGGGTTTCATTTACAGTCCTGCATTACTCCTTCCTATGAAATGACCATTAGCACAGGCTTTAAAGCTGGTTTTGCAGGTAACTGCCATAGGGTGGCAGCCGTTCTATGTTCCCCACCCTTGTAACTAGGGGAAAGCCCTTGCGGCCTGTGGTGTTTCTCGGTTATAAATTAGAGTGGAGTGTGCCTGGACAAACCCACACAAGCTGATGTCTCTTTACTTTTGTTGGATTTTTAAATTTAATTTTTATTTTTTATTGGAGTAATTTTCCACTGTGTACGTGGACCACTTCTACTTTGTGCATTCCTCGGTTGATGGACATTTTCATTGCTTCCAATTGTTGGCTATGGTAAATATTGTTGGAGTGCATGATTGCCAGCCTGTGACTTTTTGATTCTCATTTTCTCAGGTGATAGGCCCAGCAGTGGGTGTGATTCATTGACTGGTAGCACCGTGTTTCCCTTTTCAAAGCACCTACTTTGTGTTTTCATTAGTGGCTCTTACCACGTCCCCCTTAGAATCGAGGGTACGCATTTCTCCACAATCGCTTCAGCATTTATTGTTTGCAGCATTTATGCTAATGGCCCTTCTGGCTGCTGTGAGCTGATAGGTTTCTGTAATTTGGGTTTGCATGTCTCTGAAAATTCGTAAAACTCATCATTTTTCTCCGCCGTTTTCTTTTCTGTTAAAAAAAGGAAACAATTGGGAATACAATATAACTCTTGAAATTGTCTTCTTGGAAGGTTGCCCTCTGTTTAATTTTTTGGTCAATTTTCCACCCCAGAAATTTTTAGAGAGCAGGTGTCATTTCCCGAACTGCAAGTTTGGTGAATATTTAGTGACCTTTAGCAATGGGTTTAAAGGTGATGTTGTGGGAAGTGGCCTCAAGCAGGCAGCATTTCTCCATTCCCAAATCTGGGTACTAGGGCAGCAGAGCCTTTCTGGAAGTTGTGTTCCTAGGTTGTAAATTACATTGGAATGTGCATGGAAAAACCCCCATAAGTTTATGTCTCATTATTTCTTCTTGGTGTTAAAATTTTTTTTAATTGGGGTAAAGCTTCGAATATTGGTTCTCCTAGGTGTACACAATCTGCTTCATTTGTACATTATATATGTCTATTCAAGTACAGATCCTCTTCCCATGTAAAATGTTACAGAGGGTTCCGCACACCTCCCTTGCTATATGGTCGGTCTTTTTGTGATATATATATAATATGTGTTTGTATACATATAGTAACACTAATCTTAATTTATCCATTCCCCCCACCTTTCCTTTTAGATGAGCATAGTTTGTTTTCTAAGTCTGTGAGTGTCTTTCTCTGTGGAAATATGTTCATTTGTGTCAGTTATTAGATAACGCCTATAAGTGATATCATAGAATATAGGTCTTTTGCTTTCCGACTTACCTCATGTTTCGTGATTATTTCCAGACTCATTTGTGGTGCCTCAAAGAGCAATGGTTCATTGTTTTCCATGGCTAATATTCCATTGTGTACATGGACCACTTCTTCTTTATCCATTCACCTGTTGTTGGACATTTTGATTGCTTCACTGTCTTGGCTATTGTGAATAAGGCTGCACTGCAGCTTTTGCGGCCTGTGTCTTCTCGATTCTTGTCTTCTCAGGTGAGACGTCCAATGATGCGCCTGCTGGATTGAATGGTGCCTCCATTTTTACTTTTAAACACAGCTCCTTTCTTTTCTCATTATTGGCTGTTACCCCTTTACGTCTCACCAGCAGGTAGAGGGTACACAGTTCTCTGAAACCCCGTCAGCATTTATTGTTTGTAGACTTTTTGCTGATGGTCAGTCGACTGGTGTAAGTTGAAACTTTTTGTAGATTAGATTGCATGCGTCTAACACTCCCTGAGGTTGAGCTTTTATCCATTTTCCTTGTTTTTAAAAAGAGTGTGAGGAAAACTTAACTCTTCATAATCTCTTCTTGAAACATTTGCCTGTTTTGAATTTTTTTGTCCATTCCCTACTTCAGCACCAATGTTTAGAGCAAGTGTCTTTTACAGCCCTGAGTCCTTGTGAATGTTAAGTGACCATTAGCTGTGAGTTTAAAGCTGCTCTTGCAGGAAACGGCCACAAGGCTGCAGCATTTCTCCTTTACCAAATCTGGTTACTAGGGAAACAGAGCCTTAATGGAAGTGGTGTTCTAGGTTGTATATTAGAATGGAATATGCCAGGAAAAAGCCCTTTAGTTTATGTCTCATTACTTCTTGTTCATATTTGTAATTGACTTTTTATTTTTTATCCCAGCAAATTTGATTACAATGGTTTGTTTGCTCTAGGTGTGCAAGATGTGGTTCTTTCACACATATACGTGTATCTATTCTTCCTCGCATCCTTTTCCCATGTAGGTTATGGCACAATGTTGAGTAGTCTCTCTCCTGGTCTTCCGTACGTCTTTGGTGGTTATATATTTCACATGGTATGTATATCTTTGTTAACCCCAATATGGTAATGTAACCAACCCTCATCCCTTTCTATTTGGTGAACCATAAGTTTTTTAATGAATCTGTGATTGCCTTTCTCTGTGGAAATATCTTCATTGGTATCAATTTTTAAGTAACTCCAAAAAGTGATATGATAGGATATGTGTCTTTTGCTTTCTCACTGACTACAGGTGGCGTGATTACGTCTAGACTCATCTATGGTGCTGCAAATGGCATTGTTTCATTTTTTTCACTAGCGAATATTCCATCTGTACATGGAGGAGTTCTTCTGTGTCCACCCATCTGTTGGTGGACTTTTTGGTTACTTCCATATCTTGGCTATTGTAATACTGTGCCATGCAGATTTGCCTGCCTGTGTCTTTCCAATTCTCTCTTCTTAGATTATAGGTCGAGGAGTGGGCCTGCTGGATCATATGGTAGCTCAATGTTGACCTTTTTAATGCACCTCCATTCTGTTCTATTTCGTGGCCCTTTCCAAGTTACGTCCCCCTTGAGGTTGAGGGTATGCATTTCTCTACAACACCTTCAGCATTTATTGTTTGTAGTTTTCTTGCTGATGGTTATTCTGACAAGTGTGATCTGATACCTCTTTGTGGTTGAATTCGCACGTGCCTCATAATCCATTGAAATTGAGCTTGAAGGCAAGTCCTTTTTATTTTTCAAGCTGTGATTACCTCTTAGTTCTTGAAAGTGTTCTCTTAAAGTATGTGTCACATTTTGAAATGTTTTGGCCATTACCTCCCTCAAGACATTTTGAGGGCGGGTTTCATTTACAGTCCTGCATTACTCCTTCCTATGAAATGACCATTAGCACAGGCTTTAAAGCTGGTTTTGCAGGTAACTGCCATAGGGTGGCAGCCGTTCTATGTTCCCCACCCTTGTAACTAGGGGAAAGCCCTTGCGGCCTGTGGTGTTTCTCGGTTATAAATTAGAGTGGAGTGTGCCTGGACAAACCCACACAAGCTGATGTCTCTTTACTTTTGTTGGATTTTTAAATTTAATTTTTATTTTTTATTGGAGTAATTTTCCACTGTGTACGTGGACCACTTCTACTTTGTGCATTCCTCGGTTGATGGACATTTTCATTGCTTCCAATTGTTGGCTATGGTAAATATTGTTGGAGTGCATGATTGCCAGCCTGTGACTTTTTGATTCTCATTTTCTCAGGTGATAGGCCCAGCAGTGGGTGTGATTCATTGACTGGTAGCACCGTGTTTCCCTTTTCAAAGCACCTACTTTGTGTTTTCATTAGTGGCTCTTACCACGTCCCCCTTAGAATCGAGGGTACGCATTTCTCCACAATCGCTTCAGCATTTATTGTTTGCAGCATTTATGCTAATGGCCCTTCTGGCTGCTGTGAGCTGATAGGTTTCTGTAATTTGGGTTTGCATGTCTCTGAAAATTCGTAAAACTCATCATTTTTCTCCGCCGTTTTCTTTTCTGTTAAAAAAAGGAAACAATTGGGAATACAATATAACTCTTGAAATTGTCTTCTTGGAAGGTTGCCCTCTGTTTAATTTTTTGGTCAATTTTCCACCCCAGAAATTTTTAGAGAGCAGGTGTCATTTCCCGAACTGCAAGTTTGGTGAATATTTAGTGACCTTTAGCAATGGGTTTAAAGGTGATGTTGTGGGAAGTGGCCTCAAGCAGGCAGCATTTCTCCATTCCCAAATCTGGGTACTAGGGCAGCAGAGCCTTTCTGGAAGTTGTGTTCCTAGGTTGTAAATTACATTGGAATGTGCATGGAAAAACCCCCATAAGTTTATGTCTCATTATTTCTTCTTGGTGTTAAAATTTTTTTTAATTGGGGTAAAGCTTCGAATATTGGTTCTCCTAGGTGTACACAATCTGCTTCATTTGTACATTATATATGTCTATTCAAGTACAGATCCTCTTCCCATGTAAAATGTTACAGAGGGTTCCGCACACCTCCCTTGCTATATGGTCGGTCTTTTTGTGATATATATATAATATGTGTTTGTATACATATAGTAACACTAATCTTAATTTATCCATTCCCCCCACCTTTCCTTTTAGATGAGCATAGTTTGTTTTCTAAGTCTGTGAGTGTCTTTCTCTGTGGAAATATGTTCATTTGTGTCAGTTATTAGATAACGCCTATAAGTGATATCATAGAATATAGGTCTTTTGCTTTCCGACTTACCTCATGTTTCGTGATTATTTCCAGACTCATTTGTGGTGCCTCAAAGAGCAATGGTTCATTGTTTTCCATGGCTAATATTCCATTGTGTACATGGACCACTTCTTCTTTATCCATTCACCTGTTGTTGGACATTTTGATTGCTTCACTGTCTTGGCTATTGTGAATAAGGCTGCACTGCAGCTTTTGCGGCCTGTGTCTTCTCGATTCTTGTCTTCTCAGGTGAGACGTCCAATGATGCGCCTGCTGGATTGAATGGTGCCTCCATTTTTACTTTTAAACACAGCTCCTTTCTTTTCTCATTATTGGCTGTTATCCCTTTACGTCTCACCAGCAGGTAGAGGGTACACAGTTCTCTGAAACCCCGTCAGCATTTATTGTTTGTAGACTTTTTGCTGATGGTCAGTCGACTGGTGTAAGTTGAAACTTTTTGTAGATTAGATTGCATGCGTCTAACACTCCCTGAGGTTGAGCTTTTATCCATTTTCCTTGTTTTTAAAAAGAGTGTGAGGAAAACTTAACTCTTCATAATCTCTTCTTGAAACATTTGCCTGTTTTGAATTTTTTTGTCCATTCCCTACTTCAGCACCAATGTTTAGAGCAAGTGTCTTTTACAGCCCTGAGTCCTTGTGAATGTTAAGTGACCATTAGCTGTGAGTTTAAAGCTGCTCTTGCAGGAAACGGCCACAAGGCTGCAGCATTTCTCCTTTACCAAATCTGGTTACTAGGGAAACAGAGCCTTAATGGAAGTGGTGTTCTAGGTTGTATATTAGAATGGAATATGCCAGGAAAAAGCCCTTTAGTTTATGTCTCATTACTTCTTGTTCATATTTGTAATTGACTTTTTATTTTTTATCCCAGCAAATTTGATTACAATGGTTTGTTTGCTCTAGGTGTGCAAGATGTGGTTCTTTCACACATATACGTGTATCTATTCTTCCTCGCATCCTTTTCCCATGTAGGTTATGGCACAATGTTGAGTAGTCTCTCTCCTGGTCTTCCGTACGTCTTTGGTGGTTATATATTTCACATGGTATGTATATCTTTGTTAACCCCAATATGGTAATGTAACCAACCCTCATCCCTTTCTATTTGGTGAACCATAAGTTTTTTAATGAATCTGTGATTGCCTTTCTCTGTGGAAATATCTTCATTGGTATCAATTTTTAAGTAACTCCAAAAAGTGATATGATAGGATATGTGTCTTTTGCTTTCTCACTGACTACAGGTGGCGTGATTACGTCTAGACTCATCTATGGTGCTGCAAATGGCATTGTTTCATTTTTTTCACTAGCGAATATTCCATCTGTACATGGAGGAGTTCTTCTGTGTCCACCCATCTGTTGGTGGACTTTTTGGTTACTTCCATATCTTGGCTATTGTAATACTGTGCCATGCAGATTTGCCTGCCTGTGTCTTTCCAATTCTCTCTTCTTAGATTATAGGTCGAGGAGTGGGCCTGCTGGATCATATGGTAGCTCAATGTTGACCTTTTTAATGCACCTCCATTCTGTTCTATTTCGTGGCCCTTTCCAAGTTACGTCCCCCTTGAGGTTGAGGGTATGCATTTCTCTACAACACCTTCAGCATTTATTGTTTGTAGTTTTCTTGCTGATGGTTATTCTGACAAGTGTGATCTGATACCTCTTTGTGGTTGAATTCGCACGTGCCTCATAATCCATTGAAATTGAGCTTGAAGGCAAGTCCTTTTTATTTTTCAAGCTGTGATTACCTCTTAGTTCTTGAAAGTGTTCTCTTAAAGTATGTGTCACATTTTGAAATGTTTTGGCCATTACCTCCCTCAAGACATTTTGAGGGCGGGTTTCATTTACAGTCCTGCATTACTCCTTCCTATGAAATGACCATTAGCACAGGCTTTAAAGCTGGTTTTGCAGGTAACTGCCATAGGGTGGCAGCCGTTCTATGTTCCCCACCCTTGTAACTAGGGGAAAGCCCTTGCGGCCTGTGGTGTTTCTCGGTTATAAATTAGAGTGGAGTGTGCCTGGACAAACCCACACAAGCTGATGTCTCTTTACTTTTGTTGGATTTTTAAATTTAATTTTTATTTTTTATTGGAGTAATTTTCCACTGTGTACGTGGACCACTTCTACTTTGTGCATTCCTCGGTTGATGGACATTTTCATTGCTTCCAATTGTTGGCTATGGTAAATATTGTTGGAGTGCATGATTGCCAGCCTGTGACTTTTTGATTCTCATTTTCTCAGGTGATAGGCCCAGCAGTGGGTGTGATTCATTGACTGGTAGCACCGTGTTTCCCTTTTCAAAGCACCTACTTTGTGTTTTCATTAGTGGCTCTTACCACGTCCCCCTTAGAATCGAGGGTACGCATTTCTCCACAATCGCTTCAGCATTTATTGTTTGCAGCATTTATGCTAATGGCCCTTCTGGCTGCTGTGAGCTGATAGGTTTCTGTAATTTGGGTTTGCATGTCTCTGAAAATTCGTAAAACTCATCATTTTTCTCCGCCGTTTTCTTTTCTGTTAAAAAAAGGAAACAATTGGGAATACAATATAACTCTTGAAATTGTCTTCTTGGAAGGTTGCCCTCTGTTTAATTTTTTGGTCAATTTTCCACCCCAGAAATTTTTAGAGAGCAGGTGTCATTTCCCGAACTGCAAGTTTGGTGAATATTTAGTGACCTTTAGCAATGGGTTTAAAGGTGATGTTGTGGGAAGTGGCCTCAAGCAGGCAGCATTTCTCCATTCCCAAATCTGGGTACTAGGGCAGCAGAGCCTTTCTGGAAGTTGTGTTCCTAGGTTGTAAATTACATTGGAATGTGCATGGAAAAACCCCCATAAGTTTATGTCTCATTATTTCTTCTTGGTGTTAAAATTTTTTTTAATTGGGGTAAAGCTTCGAATATTGGTTCTCCTAGGTGTACACAATCTGCTTCATTTGTACATTATATATGTCTATTCAAGTACAGATCCTCTTCCCATGTAAAATGTTACAGAGGGTTCCGCACACCTCCCTTGCTATATGGTCGGTCTTTTTGTGATATATATATAATATGTGTTTGTATACATATAGTAACACTAATCTTAATTTATCCATTCCCCCCACCTTTCCTTTTAGATGAGCATAGTTTGTTTTCTAAGTCTGTGAGTGTCTTTCTCTGTGGAAATATGTTCATTTGTGTCAGTTATTAGATAACGCCTATAAGTGATATCATAGAATATAGGTCTTTTGCTTTCCGACTTACCTCATGTTTCGTGATTATTTCCAGACTCATTTGTGGTGCCTCAAAGAGCAATGGTTCATTGTTTTCCATGGCTAATATTCCATTGTGTACATGGACCACTTCTTCTTTATCCATTCACCTGTTGTTGGACATTTTGATTGCTTCACTGTCTTGGCTATTGTGAATAAGGCTGCACTGCAGCTTTTGCGGCCTGTGTCTTCTCGATTCTTGTCTTCTCAGGTGAGACGTCCAATGATGCGCCTGCTGGATTGAATGGTGCCTCCATTTTTACTTTTAAACACAGCTCCTTTCTTTTCTCATTATTGGCTGTTATCCCTTTACGTCTCACCAGCAGGTAGAGGGTACACAGTTCTCTGAAACCCCGTCAGCATTTATTGTTTGTAGACTTTTTGCTGATGGTCAGTCGACTGGTGTAAGTTGAAACTTTTTGTAGATTAGATTGCATGCGTCTAACACTCCCTGAGGTTGAGCTTTTATCCATTTTCCTTGTTTTTAAAAAGAGTGTGAGGAAAACTTAACTCTTCATAATCTCTTCTTGAAACATTTGCCTGTTTTGAATTTTTTTGTCCATTCCCTACTTCAGCACCAATGTTTAGAGCAAGTGTCTTTTACAGCCCTGAGTCCTTGTGAATGTTAAGTGACCATTAGCTGTGAGTTTAAAGCTGCTCTTGCAGGAAACGGCCACAAGGCTGCAGCATTTCTCCTTTACCAAATCTGGTTACTAGGGAAACAGAGCCTTAATGGAAGTGGTGTTCTAGGTTGTATATTAGAATGGAATATGCCAGGAAAAAGCCCTTTAGTTTATGTCTCATTACTTCTTGTTCATATTTGTAATTGACTTTTTATTTTTTATCCCAGCAAATTTGATTACAATGGTTTGTTTGCTCTAGGTGTGCAAGATGTGGTTCTTTCACACATATACGTGTATCTATTCTTCCTCGCATCCTTTTCCCATGTAGGTTATGGCACAATGTTGAGTAGTCTCTCTCCTGGTCTTCCGTACGTCTTTGGTGGTTATATATTTCACATGGTATGTATATCTTTGTTAACCCCAATATGGTAATGTAACCAACCCTCATCCCTTTCTATTTGGTGAACCATAAGTTTTTTAATGAATCTGTGATTGCCTTTCTCTGTGGAAATATCTTCATTGGTATCAATTTTTAAGTAACTCCAAAAAGTGATATGATAGGATATGTGTCTTTTGCTTTCTCACTGACTACAGGTGGCGTGATTACGTCTAGACTCATCTATGGTGCTGCAAATGGCATTGTTTCATTTTTTTCACTAGCGAATATTCCATCTGTACATGGAGGAGTTCTTCTGTGTCCACCCATCTGTTGGTGGACTTTTTGGTTACTTCCATATCTTGGCTATTGTAATACTGTGCCATGCAGATTTGCCTGCCTGTGTCTTTCCAATTCTCTCTTCTTAGATTATAGGTCGAGGAGTGGGCCTGCTGGATCATATGGTAGCTCAATGTTGACCTTTTTAATGCACCTCCATTCTGTTCTATTTCGTGGCCCTTTCCAAGTTACGTCCCCCTTGAGGTTGAGGGTATGCATTTCTCTACAACACCTTCAGCATTTATTGTTTGTAGTTTTCTTGCTGATGGTTATTCTGACAAGTGTGATCTGATACCTCTTTGTGGTTGAATTCGCACGTGCCTCATAATCCATTGAAATTGAGCTTGAAGGCAAGTCCTTTTTATTTTTCAAGCTGTGATTACCTCTTAGTTCTTGAAAGTGTTCTCTTAAAGTATGTGTCACATTTTGAAATGTTTTGGCCATTACCTCCCTCAAGACATTTTGAGGGCGGGTTTCATTTACAGTCCTGCATTACTCCTTCCTATGAAATGACCATTAGCACAGGCTTTAAAGCTGGTTTTGCAGGTAACTGCCATAGGGTGGCAGCCGTTCTATGTTCCCCACCCTTGTAACTAGGGGAAAGCCCTTGCGGCCTGTGGTGTTTCTCGGTTATAAATTAGAGTGGAGTGTGCCTGGACAAACCCACACAAGCTGATGTCTCTTTACTTTTGTTGGATTTTTAAATTTAATTTTTATTTTTTATTGGAGTAATTTTCCACTGTGTACGTGGACCACTTCTACTTTGTGCATTCCTCGGTTGATGGACATTTTCATTGCTTCCAATTGTTGGCTATGGTAAATATTGTTGGAGTGCATGATTGCCAGCCTGTGACTTTTTGATTCTCATTTTCTCAGGTGATAGGCCCAGCAGTGGGTGTGATTCATTGACTGGTAGCACCGTGTTTCCCTTTTCAAAGCACCTACTTTGTGTTTTCATTAGTGGCTCTTACCACGTCCCCCTTAGAATCGAGGGTACGCATTTCTCCACAATCGCTTCAGCATTTATTGTTTGCAGCATTTATGCTAATGGCCCTTCTGGCTGCTGTGAGCTGATAGGTTTCTGTAATTTGGGTTTGCATGTCTCTGAAAATTCGTAAAACTCATCATTTTTCTCCGCCGTTTTCTTTTCTGTTAAAAAAAGGAAACAATTGGGAATACAATATAACTCTTGAAATTGTCTTCTTGGAAGGTTGCCCTCTGTTTAATTTTTTGGTCAATTTTCCACCCCAGAAATTTTTAGAGAGCAGGTGTCATTTCCCGAACTGCAAGTTTGGTGAATATTTAGTGACCTTTAGCAATGGGTTTAAAGGTGATGTTGTGGGAAGTGGCCTCAAGCAGGCAGCATTTCTCCATTCCCAAATCTGGGTACTAGGGCAGCAGAGCCTTTCTGGAAGTTGTGTTCCTAGGTTGTAAATTACATTGGAATGTGCATGGAAAAACCCCCATAAGTTTATGTCTCATTATTTCTTCTTGGTGTTAAAATTTTTTTTAATTGGGGTAAAGCTTCGAATATTGGTTCTCCTAGGTGTACACAATCTGCTTCATTTGTACATTATATATGTCTATTCAAGTACAGATCCTCTTCCCATGTAAAATGTTACAGAGGGTTCCGCACACCTCCCTTGCTATATGGTCGGTCTTTTTGTGATATATATATAATATGTGTTTGTATACATATAGTAACACTAATCTTAATTTATCCATTCCCCCCACCTTTCCTTTTAGATGAGCATAGTTTGTTTTCTAAGTCTGTGAGTGTCTTTCTCTGTGGAAATATGTTCATTTGTGTCAGTTATTAGATAACGCCTATAAGTGATATCATAGAATATAGGTCTTTTGCTTTCCGACTTACCTCATGTTTCGTGATTATTTCCAGACTCATTTGTGGTGCCTCAAAGAGCAATGGTTCATTGTTTTCCATGGCTAATATTCCATTGTGTACATGGACCACTTCTTCTTTATCCATTCACCTGTTGTTGGACATTTTGATTGCTTCACTGTCTTGGCTATTGTGAATAAGGCTGCACTGCAGCTTTTGCGGCCTGTGTCTTCTCGATTCTTGTCTTCTCAGGTGAGACGTCCAATGATGCGCCTGCTGGATTGAATGGTGCCTCCATTTTTACTTTTAAACACAGCTCCTTTCTTTTCTCATTATTGGCTGTTATCCCTTTACGTCTCACCAGCAGGTAGAGGGTACACAGTTCTCTGAAACCCCGTCAGCATTTATTGTTTGTAGACTTTTTGCTGATGGTCAGTCGACTGGTGTAAGTTGAAACTTTTTGTAGATTAGATTGCATGCGTCTAACACTCCCTGAGGTTGAGCTTTTATCCATTTTCCTTGTTTTTAAAAAGAGTGTGAGGAAAACTTAACTCTTCATAATCTCTTCTTGAAACATTTGCCTGTTTTGAATTTTTTTGTCCATTCCCTACTTCAGCACCAATGTTTAGAGCAAGTGTCTTTTACAGCCCTGAGTCCTTGTGAATGTTAAGTGACCATTAGCTGTGAGTTTAAAGCTGCTCTTGCAGGAAACGGCCACAAGGCTGCAGCATTTCTCCTTTACCAAATCTGGTTACTAGGGAAACAGAGCCTTAATGGAAGTGGTGTTCTAGGTTGTATATTAGAATGGAATATGCCAGGAAAAAGCCCTTTAGTTTATGTCTCATTACTTCTTGTTCATATTTGTAATTGACTTTTTATTTTTTATCCCAGCAAATTTGATTACAATGGTTTGTTTGCTCTAGGTGTGCAAGATGTGGTTCTTTCACACATATACGTGTATCTATTCTTCCTCGCATCCTTTTCCCATGTAGGTTATGGCACAATGTTGAGTAGTCTCTCTCCTGGTCTTCCGTACGTCTTTGGTGGTTATATATTTCACATGGTATGTATATCTTTGTTAACCCCAATATGGTAATGTAACCAACCCTCATCCCTTTCTATTTGGTGAACCATAAGTTTTTTAATGAATCTGTGATTGCCTTTCTCTGTGGAAATATCTTCATTGGTATCAATTTTTAAGTAACTCCAAAAAGTGATATGATAGGATATGTGTCTTTTGCTTTCTCACTGACTACAGGTGGCGTGATTACGTCTAGACTCATCTATGGTGCTGCAAATGGCATTGTTTCATTTTTTTCACTAGCGAATATTCCATCTGTACATGGAGGAGTTCTTCTGTGTCCACCCATCTGTTGGTGGACTTTTTGGTTACTTCCATATCTTGGCTATTGTAATACTGTGCCATGCAGATTTGCCTGCCTGTGTCTTTCCAATTCTCTCTTCTTAGATTATAGGTCGAGGAGTGGGCCTGCTGGATCATATGGTAGCTCAATGTTGACCTTTTTAATGCACCTCCATTCTGTTCTATTTCGTGGCCCTTTCCAAGTTACGTCCCCCTTGAGGTTGAGGGTATGCATTTCTCTACAACACCTTCAGCATTTATTGTTTGTAGTTTTCTTGCTGATGGTTATTCTGACAAGTGTGATCTGATACCTCTTTGTGGTTGAATTCGCACGTGCCTCATAATCCATTGAAATTGAGCTTGAAGGCAAGTCCTTTTTATTTTTCAAGCTGTGATTACCTCTTAGTTCTTGAAAGTGTTCTCTTAAAGTATGTGTCACATTTTGAAATGTTTTGGCCATTACCTCCCTCAAGACATTTTGAGGGCGGGTTTCATTTACAGTCCTGCATTACTCCTTCCTATGAAATGACCATTAGCACAGGCTTTAAAGCTGGTTTTGCAGGTAACTGCCATAGGGTGGCAGCCGTTCTATGTTCCCCACCCTTGTAACTAGGGGAAAGCCCTTGCGGCCTGTGGTGTTTCTCGGTTATAAATTAGAGTGGAGTGTGCCTGGACAAACCCACACAAGCTGATGTCTCTTTACTTTTGTTGGATTTTTAAATTTAATTTTTATTTTTTATTGGAGTAATTTTCCACTGTGTACGTGGACCACTTCTACTTTGTGCATTCCTCGGTTGATGGACATTTTCATTGCTTCCAATTGTTGGCTATGGTAAATATTGTTGGAGTGCATGATTGCCAGCCTGTGACTTTTTGATTCTCATTTTCTCAGGTGATAGGCCCAGCAGTGGGTGTGATTCATTGACTGGTAGCACCGTGTTTCCCTTTTCAAAGCACCTACTTTGTGTTTTCATTAGTGGCTCTTACCACGTCCCCCTTAGAATCGAGGGTACGCATTTCTCCACAATCGCTTCAGCATTTATTGTTTGCAGCATTTATGCTAATGGCCCTTCTGGCTGCTGTGAGCTGATAGGTTTCTGTAATTTGGGTTTGCATGTCTCTGAAAATTCGTAAAACTCATCATTTTTCTCCGCCGTTTTCTTTTCTGTTAAAAAAAGGAAACAATTGGGAATACAATATAACTCTTGAAATTGTCTTCTTGGAAGGTTGCCCTCTGTTTAATTTTTTGGTCAATTTTCCACCCCAGAAATTTTTAGAGAGCAGGTGTCATTTCCCGAACTGCAAGTTTGGTGAATATTTAGTGACCTTTAGCAATGGGTTTAAAGGTGATGTTGTGGGAAGTGGCCTCAAGCAGGCAGCATTTCTCCATTCCCAAATCTGGGTACTAGGGCAGCAGAGCCTTTCTGGAAGTTGTGTTCCTAGGTTGTAAATTACATTGGAATGTGCATGGAAAAACCCCCATAAGTTTATGTCTCATTATTTCTTCTTGGTGTTAAAATTTTTTTTAATTGGGGTAAAGCTTCGAATATTGGTTCTCCTAGGTGTACACAATCTGCTTCATTTGTACATTATATATGTCTATTCAAGTACAGATCCTCTTCCCATGTAAAATGTTACAGAGGGTTCCGCACACCTCCCTTGCTATATGGTCGGTCTTTTTGTGATATATATATAATATGTGTTTGTATACATATAGTAACACTAATCTTAATTTATCCATTCCCCCCACCTTTCCTTTTAGATGAGCATAGTTTGTTTTCTAAGTCTGTGAGTGTCTTTCTCTGTGGAAATATGTTCATTTGTGTCAGTTATTAGATAACGCCTATAAGTGATATCATAGAATATAGGTCTTTTGCTTTCCGACTTACCTCATGTTTCGTGATTATTTCCAGACTCATTTGTGGTGCCTCAAAGAGCAATGGTTCATTGTTTTCCATGGCTAATATTCCATTGTGTACATGGACCACTTCTTCTTTATCCATTCACCTGTTGTTGGACATTTTGATTGCTTCACTGTCTTGGCTATTGTGAATAAGGCTGCACTGCAGCTTTTGCGGCCTGTGTCTTCTCGATTCTTGTCTTCTCAGGTGAGACGTCCAATGATGCGCCTGCTGGATTGAATGGTGCCTCCATTTTTACTTTTAAACACAGCTCCTTTCTTTTCTCATTATTGGCTGTTATCCCTTTACGTCTCACCAGCAGGTAGAGGGTACACAGTTCTCTGAAACCCCGTCAGCATTTATTGTTTGTAGACTTTTTGCTGATGGTCAGTCGACTGGTGTAAGTTGAAACTTTTTGTAGATTAGATTGCATGCGTCTAACACTCCCTGAGGTTGAGCTTTTATCCATTTTCCTTGTTTTTAAAAAGAGTGTGAGGAAAACTTAACTCTTCATAATCTCTTCTTGAAACATTTGCCTGTTTTGAATTTTTTTGTCCATTCCCTACTTCAGCACCAATGTTTAGAGCAAGTGTCTTTTACAGCCCTGAGTCCTTGTGAATGTTAAGTGACCATTAGCTGTGAGTTTAAAGCTGCTCTTGCAGGAAACGGCCACAAGGCTGCAGCATTTCTCCTTTACCAAATCTGGTTACTAGGGAAACAGAGCCTTAATGGAAGTGGTGTTCTAGGTTGTATATTAGAATGGAATATGCCAGGAAAAAGCCCTTTAGTTTATGTCTCATTACTTCTTGTTCATATTTGTAATTGACTTTTTATTTTTTATCCCAGCAAATTTGATTACAATGGTTTGTTTGCTCTAGGTGTGCAAGATGTGGTTCTTTCACACATATACGTGTATCTATTCTTCCTCGCATCCTTTTCCCATGTAGGTTATGGCACAATGTTGAGTAGTCTCTCTCCTGGTCTTCCGTACGTCTTTGGTGGTTATATATTTCACATGGTATGTATATCTTTGTTAACCCCAATATGGTAATGTAACCAACCCTCATCCCTTTCTATTTGGTGAACCATAAGTTTTTTAATGAATCTGTGATTGCCTTTCTCTGTGGAAATATCTTCATTGGTATCAATTTTTAAGTAACTCCAAAAAGTGATATGATAGGATATGTGTCTTTTGCTTTCTCACTGACTACAGGTGGCGTGATTACGTCTAGACTCATCTATGGTGCTGCAAATGGCATTGTTTCATTTTTTTCACTAGCGAATATTCCATCTGTACATGGAGGAGTTCTTCTGTGTCCACCCATCTGTTGGTGGACTTTTTGGTTACTTCCATATCTTGGCTATTGTAATACTGTGCCATGCAGATTTGCCTGCCTGTGTCTTTCCAATTCTCTCTTCTTAGATTATAGGTCGAGGAGTGGGCCTGCTGGATCATATGGTAGCTCAATGTTGACCTTTTTAATGCACCTCCATTCTGTTCTATTTCGTGGCCCTTTCCAAGTTACGTCCCCCTTGAGGTTGAGGGTATGCATTTCTCTACAACACCTTCAGCATTTATTGTTTGTAGTTTTCTTGCTGATGGTTATTCTGACAAGTGTGATCTGATACCTCTTTGTGGTTGAATTCGCACGTGCCTCATAATCCATTGAAATTGAGCTTGAAGGCAAGTCCTTTTTATTTTTCAAGCTGTGATTACCTCTTAGTTCTTGAAAGTGTTCTCTTAAAGTATGTGTCACATTTTGAAATGTTTTGGCCATTACCTCCCTCAAGACATTTTGAGGGCGGGTTTCATTTACAGTCCTGCATTACTCCTTCCTATGAAATGACCATTAGCACAGGCTTTAAAGCTGGTTTTGCAGGTAACTGCCATAGGGTGGCAGCCGTTCTATGTTCCCCACCCTTGTAACTAGGGGAAAGCCCTTGCGGCCTGTGGTGTTTCTCGGTTATAAATTAGAGTGGAGTGTGCCTGGACAAACCCACACAAGCTGATGTCTCTTTACTTTTGTTGGATTTTTAAATTTAATTTTTATTTTTTATTGGAGTAATTTTCCACTGTGTACGTGGACCACTTCTACTTTGTGCATTCCTCGGTTGATGGACATTTTCATTGCTTCCAATTGTTGGCTATGGTAAATATTGTTGGAGTGCATGATTGCCAGCCTGTGACTTTTTGATTCTCATTTTCTCAGGTGATAGGCCCAGCAGTGGGTGTGATTCATTGACTGGTAGCACCGTGTTTCCCTTTTCAAAGCACCTACTTTGTGTTTTCATTAGTGGCTCTTACCACGTCCCCCTTAGAATCGAGGGTACGCATTTCTCCACAATCGCTTCAGCATTTATTGTTTGCAGCATTTATGCTAATGGCCCTTCTGGCTGCTGTGAGCTGATAGGTTTCTGTAATTTGGGTTTGCATGTCTCTGAAAATTCGTAAAACTCATCATTTTTCTCCGCCGTTTTCTTTTCTGTTAAAAAAAGGAAACAATTGGGAATACAATATAACTCTTGAAATTGTCTTCTTGGAAGGTTGCCCTCTGTTTAATTTTTTGGTCAATTTTCCACCCCAGAAATTTTTAGAGAGCAGGTGTCATTTCCCGAACTGCAAGTTTGGTGAATATTTAGTGACCTTTAGCAATGGGTTTAAAGGTGATGTTGTGGGAAGTGGCCTCAAGCAGGCAGCATTTCTCCATTCCCAAATCTGGGTACTAGGGCAGCAGAGCCTTTCTGGAAGTTGTGTTCCTAGGTTGTAAATTACATTGGAATGTGCATGGAAAAACCCCCATAAGTTTATGTCTCATTATTTCTTCTTGGTGTTAAAATTTTTTTTAATTGGGGTAAAGCTTCGAATATTGGTTCTCCTAGGTGTACACAATCTGCTTCATTTGTACATTATATATGTCTATTCAAGTACAGATCCTCTTCCCATGTAAAATGTTACAGAGGGTTCCGCACACCTCCCTTGCTATATGGTCGGTCTTTTTGTGATATATATATAATATGTGTTTGTATACATATAGTAACACTAATCTTAATTTATCCATTCCCCCCACCTTTCCTTTTAGATGAGCATAGTTTGTTTTCTAAGTCTGTGAGTGTCTTTCTCTGTGGAAATATGTTCATTTGTGTCAGTTATTAGATAACGCCTATAAGTGATATCATAGAATATAGGTCTTTTGCTTTCCGACTTACCTCATGTTTCGTGATTATTTCCAGACTCATTTGTGGTGCCTCAAAGAGCAATGGTTCATTGTTTTCCATGGCTAATATTCCATTGTGTACATGGACCACTTCTTCTTTATCCATTCACCTGTTGTTGGACATTTTGATTGCTTCACTGTCTTGGCTATTGTGAATAAGGCTGCACTGCAGCTTTTGCGGCCTGTGTCTTCTCGATTCTTGTCTTCTCAGGTGAGACGTCCAATGATGCGCCTGCTGGATTGAATGGTGCCTCCATTTTTACTTTTAAACACAGCTCCTTTCTTTTCTCATTATTGGCTGTTATCCCTTTACGTCTCACCAGCAGGTAGAGGGTACACAGTTCTCTGAAACCCCGTCAGCATTTATTGTTTGTAGACTTTTTGCTGATGGTCAGTCGACTGGTGTAAGTTGAAACTTTTTGTAGATTAGATTGCATGCGTCTAACACTCCCTGAGGTTGAGCTTTTATCCATTTTCCTTGTTTTTAAAAAGAGTGTGAGGAAAACTTAACTCTTCATAATCTCTTCTTGAAACATTTGCCTGTTTTGAATTTTTTTGTCCATTCCCTACTTCAGCACCAATGTTTAGAGCAAGTGTCTTTTACAGCCCTGAGTCCTTGTGAATGTTAAGTGACCATTAGCTGTGAGTTTAAAGCTGCTCTTGCAGGAAACGGCCACAAGGCTGCAGCATTTCTCCTTTACCAAATCTGGTTACTAGGGAAACAGAGCCTTAATGGAAGTGGTGTTCTAGGTTGTATATTAGAATGGAATATGCCAGGAAAAAGCCCTTTAGTTTATGTCTCATTACTTCTTGTTCATATTTGTAATTGACTTTTTATTTTTTATCCCAGCAAATTTGATTACAATGGTTTGTTTGCTCTAGGTGTGCAAGATGTGGTTCTTTCACACATATACGTGTATCTATTCTTCCTCGCATCCTTTTCCCATGTAGGTTATGGCACAATGTTGAGTAGTCTCTCTCCTGGTCTTCCGTACGTCTTTGGTGGTTATATATTTCACATGGTATGTATATCTTTGTTAACCCCAATATGGTAATGTAACCAACCCTCATCCCTTTCTATTTGGTGAACCATAAGTTTTTTAATGAATCTGTGATTGCCTTTCTCTGTGGAAATATCTTCATTGGTATCAATTTTTAAGTAACTCCAAAAAGTGATATGATAGGATATGTGTCTTTTGCTTTCTCACTGACTACAGGTGGCGTGATTACGTCTAGACTCATCTATGGTGCTGCAAATGGCATTGTTTCATTTTTTTCACTAGCGAATATTCCATCTGTACATGGAGGAGTTCTTCTGTGTCCACCCATCTGTTGGTGGACTTTTTGGTTACTTCCATATCTTGGCTATTGTAATACTGTGCCATGCAGATTTGCCTGCCTGTGTCTTTCCAATTCTCTCTTCTTAGATTATAGGTCGAGGAGTGGGCCTGCTGGATCATATGGTAGCTCAATGTTGACCTTTTTAATGCACCTCCATTCTGTTCTATTTCGTGGCCCTTTCCAAGTTACGTCCCCCTTGAGGTTGAGGGTATGCATTTCTCTACAACACCTTCAGCATTTATTGTTTGTAGTTTTCTTGCTGATGGTTATTCTGACAAGTGTGATCTGATACCTCTTTGTGGTTGAATTCGCACGTGCCTCATAATCCATTGAAATTGAGCTTGAAGGCAAGTCCTTTTTATTTTTCAAGCTGTGATTACCTCTTAGTTCTTGAAAGTGTTCTCTTAAAGTATGTGTCACATTTTGAAATGTTTTGGCCATTACCTCCCTCAAGACATTTTGAGGGCGGGTTTCATTTACAGTCCTGCATTACTCCTTCCTATGAAATGACCATTAGCACAGGCTTTAAAGCTGGTTTTGCAGGTAACTGCCATAGGGTGGCAGCCGTTCTATGTTCCCCACCCTTGTAACTAGGGGAAAGCCCTTGCGGCCTGTGGTGTTTCTCGGTTATAAATTAGAGTGGAGTGTGCCTGGACAAACCCACACAAGCTGATGTCTCTTTACTTTTGTTGGATTTTTAAATTTAATTTTTATTTTTTATTGGAGTAATTTTCCACTGTGTACGTGGACCACTTCTACTTTGTGCATTCCTCGGTTGATGGACATTTTCATTGCTTCCAATTGTTGGCTATGGTAAATATTGTTGGAGTGCATGATTGCCAGCCTGTGACTTTTTGATTCTCATTTTCTCAGGTGATAGGCCCAGCAGTGGGTGTGATTCATTGACTGGTAGCACCGTGTTTCCCTTTTCAAAGCACCTACTTTGTGTTTTCATTAGTGGCTCTTACCACGTCCCCCTTAGAATCGAGGGTACGCATTTCTCCACAATCGCTTCAGCATTTATTGTTTGCAGCATTTATGCTAATGGCCCTTCTGGCTGCTGTGAGCTGATAGGTTTCTGTAATTTGGGTTTGCATGTCTCTGAAAATTCGTAAAACTCATCATTTTTCTCCGCCGTTTTCTTTTCTGTTAAAAAAAGGAAACAATTGGGAATACAATATAACTCTTGAAATTGTCTTCTTGGAAGGTTGCCCTCTGTTTAATTTTTTGGTCAATTTTCCACCCCAGAAATTTTTAGAGAGCAGGTGTCATTTCCCGAACTGCAAGTTTGGTGAATATTTAGTGACCTTTAGCAATGGGTTTAAAGGTGATGTTGTGGGAAGTGGCCTCAAGCAGGCAGCATTTCTCCATTCCCAAATCTGGGTACTAGGGCAGCAGAGCCTTTCTGGAAGTTGTGTTCCTAGGTTGTAAATTACATTGGAATGTGCATGGAAAAACCCCCATAAGTTTATGTCTCATTATTTCTTCTTGGTGTTAAAATTTTTTTTAATTGGGGTAAAGCTTCGAATATTGGTTCTCCTAGGTGTACACAATCTGCTTCATTTGTACATTATATATGTCTATTCAAGTACAGATCCTCTTCCCATGTAAAATGTTACAGAGGGTTCCGCACACCTCCCTTGCTATATGGTCGGTCTTTTTGTGATATATATATAATATGTGTTTGTATACATATAGTAACACTAATCTTAATTTATCCATTCCCCCCACCTTTCCTTTTAGATGAGCATAGTTTGTTTTCTAAGTCTGTGAGTGTCTTTCTCTGTGGAAATATGTTCATTTGTGTCAGTTATTAGATAACGCCTATAAGTGATATCATAGAATATAGGTCTTTTGCTTTCCGACTTACCTCATGTTTCGTGATTATTTCCAGACTCATTTGTGGTGCCTCAAAGAGCAATGGTTCATTGTTTTCCATGGCTAATATTCCATTGTGTACATGGACCACTTCTTCTTTATCCATTCACCTGTTGTTGGACATTTTGATTGCTTCACTGTCTTGGCTATTGTGAATAAGGCTGCACTGCAGCTTTTGCGGCCTGTGTCTTCTCGATTCTTGTCTTCTCAGGTGAGACGTCCAATGATGCGCCTGCTGGATTGAATGGTGCCTCCATTTTTACTTTTAAACACAGCTCCTTTCTTTTCTCATTATTGGCTGTTATCCCTTTACGTCTCACCAGCAGGTAGAGGGTACACAGTTCTCTGAAACCCCGTCAGCATTTATTGTTTGTAGACTTTTTGCTGATGGTCAGTCGACTGGTGTAAGTTGAAACTTTTTGTAGATTAGATTGCATGCGTCTAACACTCCCTGAGGTTGAGCTTTTATCCATTTTCCTTGTTTTTAAAAAGAGTGTGAGGAAAACTTAACTCTTCATAATCTCTTCTTGAAACATTTGCCTGTTTTGAATTTTTTTGTCCATTCCCTACTTCAGCACCAATGTTTAGAGCAAGTGTCTTTTACAGCCCTGAGTCCTTGTGAATGTTAAGTGACCATTAGCTGTGAGTTTAAAGCTGCTCTTGCAGGAAACGGCCACAAGGCTGCAGCATTTCTCCTTTACCAAATCTGGTTACTAGGGAAACAGAGCCTTAATGGAAGTGGTGTTCTAGGTTGTATATTAGAATGGAATATGCCAGGAAAAAGCCCTTTAGTTTATGTCTCATTACTTCTTGTTCATATTTGTAATTGACTTTTTATTTTTTATCCCAGCAAATTTGATTACAATGGTTTGTTTGCTCTAGGTGTGCAAGATGTGGTTCTTTCACACATATACGTGTATCTATTCTTCCTCGCATCCTTTTCCCATGTAGGTTATGGCACAATGTTGAGTAGTCTCTCTCCTGGTCTTCCGTACGTCTTTGGTGGTTATATATTTCACATGGTATGTATATCTTTGTTAACCCCAATATGGTAATGTAACCAACCCTCATCCCTTTCTATTTGGTGAACCATAAGTTTTTTAATGAATCTGTGATTGCCTTTCTCTGTGGAAATATCTTCATTGGTATCAATTTTTAAGTAACTCCAAAAAGTGATATGATAGGATATGTGTCTTTTGCTTTCTCACTGACTACAGGTGGCGTGATTACGTCTAGACTCATCTATGGTGCTGCAAATGGCATTGTTTCATTTTTTTCACTAGCGAATATTCCATCTGTACATGGAGGAGTTCTTCTGTGTCCACCCATCTGTTGGTGGACTTTTTGGTTACTTCCATATCTTGGCTATTGTAATACTGTGCCATGCAGATTTGCCTGCCTGTGTCTTTCCAATTCTCTCTTCTTAGATTATAGGTCGAGGAGTGGGCCTGCTGGATCATATGGTAGCTCAATGTTGACCTTTTTAATGCACCTCCATTCTGTTCTATTTCGTGGCCCTTTCCAAGTTACGTCCCCCTTGAGGTTGAGGGTATGCATTTCTCTACAACACCTTCAGCATTTATTGTTTGTAGTTTTCTTGCTGATGGTTATTCTGACAAGTGTGATCTGATACCTCTTTGTGGTTGAATTCGCACGTGCCTCATAATCCATTGAAATTGAGCTTGAAGGCAAGTCCTTTTTATTTTTCAAGCTGTGATTACCTCTTAGTTCTTGAAAGTGTTCTCTTAAAGTATGTGTCACATTTTGAAATGTTTTGGCCATTACCTCCCTCAAGACATTTTGAGGGCGGGTTTCATTTACAGTCCTGCATTACTCCTTCCTATGAAATGACCATTAGCACAGGCTTTAAAGCTGGTTTTGCAGGTAACTGCCATAGGGTGGCAGCCGTTCTATGTTCCCCACCCTTGTAACTAGGGGAAAGCCCTTGCGGCCTGTGGTGTTTCTCGGTTATAAATTAGAGTGGAGTGTGCCTGGACAAACCCACACAAGCTGATGTCTCTTTACTTTTGTTGGATTTTTAAATTTAATTTTTATTTTTTATTGGAGTAATTTTCCACTGTGTACGTGGACCACTTCTACTTTGTGCATTCCTCGGTTGATGGACATTTTCATTGCTTCCAATTGTTGGCTATGGTAAATATTGTTGGAGTGCATGATTGCCAGCCTGTGACTTTTTGATTCTCATTTTCTCAGGTGATAGGCCCAGCAGTGGGTGTGATTCATTGACTGGTAGCACCGTGTTTCCCTTTTCAAAGCACCTACTTTGTGTTTTCATTAGTGGCTCTTACCACGTCCCCCTTAGAATCGAGGGTACGCATTTCTCCACAATCGCTTCAGCATTTATTGTTTGCAGCATTTATGCTAATGGCCCTTCTGGCTGCTGTGAGCTGATAGGTTTCTGTAATTTGGGTTTGCATGTCTCTGAAAATTCGTAAAACTCATCATTTTTCTCCGCCGTTTTCTTTTCTGTTAAAAAAAGGAAACAATTGGGAATACAATATAACTCTTGAAATTGTCTTCTTGGAAGGTTGCCCTCTGTTTAATTTTTTGGTCAATTTTCCACCCCAGAAATTTTTAGAGAGCAGGTGTCATTTCCCGAACTGCAAGTTTGGTGAATATTTAGTGACCTTTAGCAATGGGTTTAAAGGTGATGTTGTGGGAAGTGGCCTCAAGCAGGCAGCATTTCTCCATTCCCAAATCTGGGTACTAGGGCAGCAGAGCCTTTCTGGAAGTTGTGTTCCTAGGTTGTAAATTACATTGGAATGTGCATGGAAAAACCCCCATAAGTTTATGTCTCATTATTTCTTCTTGGTGTTAAAAATTTTTTTAATTGGGGTAAAGCTTCGAATATTGGTTCTCCTAGGTGTACACAATCTGCTTCATTTGTACATTATATATGTCTATTCAAGTACAGATCCTCTTCCCATGTAAAATGTTACAGAGGGTTCCGCACACCTCCCTTGCTATATGGTCGGTCTTTTTGTGATATATATATATAATATGTGTTTGTATACATATAGTAACACTAATCTTAATTTATCCATTCCCCCCACCTTTCCTTTTAGATGAGCATAGTTTGTTTTCTAAGTCTGTGAGTGTCTTTCTCTGTGGAAATATGTTCATTTGTGTCAGTTATTAGATAACGCCTATAAGTGATATCATAGAATATAGGTCTTTTGCTTTCCGACTTACCTCATGTTTCGTGATTACCTCCAGACTCATTTGTGGTGCCTCAAAGAGCAATGGTTCATTGTTTTCCATGGCTAATATTCCATTGTGTACATGGACCACTTCTTCTTTATCCATTCACCTGTTGTTGGACATTTTGATTGCTTCACTGTCTTGGCTATTGTGAATAAGGCTGCACTGCAGCTTTTGCGGCCTGTGTCTTCTCGATTCTTGTCTTCTCAGGTGAGACGTCCAATGATGCGCCTGCTGGATTGAATGGTGCCTCCATTTTTACTTTTAAACACAGCTCCTTTCTTTTCTCATTATTGGCTGTTATCCCTTTACGTCTCACCAGCAGGTAGAGGGTACACAGTTCTCTGAAACCCCGTCAGCATTTATTGTTTGTAGACTTTTTGCTGATGGTCAGTCGACTGGTGTAAGTTGAAACTTTTTGTAGATTAGATTGCATGCGTCTAACACTCCCTGAGGTTGAGCTTTTATCCATTTTCCTTGTTTTTAAAAAGAGTGTGAGGAAAACTTAACTCTTCATAATCTCTTCTTGAAACATTTGCCTGTTTTGAATTTTTTTGTCCATTCCCTACTTCAGCACCAATGTTTAGAGCAAGTGTCTTTTACAGCCCTGAGTCCTTGTGAATGTTAAGTGACCATTAGCTGTGAGTTTAAAGCTGCTCTTGCAGGAAACGGCCACAAGGCTGCAGCATTTCTCCTTTACCAAATCTGGTTACTAGGGAAACAGAGCCTTAATGGAAGTGGTGTTCTAGGTTGTATATTAGAATGGAATATGCCAGGAAAAAGCCCTTTAGTTTATGTCTCATTACTTCTTGTTCATATTTGTAATTGACTTTTTATTTTTTATCCCAGCAAATTTGATTACAATGGTTTGTTTGCTCTAGGTGTGCAAGATGTGGTTCTTTCACACATATACGTGTATCTATTCTTCCTCGCATCCTTTTCCCATGTAGGTTATGGCACAATGTTGAGTAGTCTCTCTCCTGGTCTTCCGTACGTCTTTGGTGGTTATATATTTCACATGGTATGTATATCTTTGTTAACCCCAATATGGTAATGTAACCAACCCTCATCCCTTTCTATTTGGTGAACCATAAGTTTTTTAATGAATCTGTGATTGCCTTTCTCTGTGGAAATATCTTCATTGGTATCAATTTTTAAGTAACTCCAAAAAGTGATATGATAGGATATGTGTCTTTTGCTTTCTCACTGACTACAGGTGGCGTGATTACGTCTAGACTCATCTATGGTGCTGCAAATGGCATTGTTTCATTTTTTTCACTAGCGAATATTCCATCTGTACATGGAGGAGTTCTTCTGTGTCCACCCATCTGTTGGTGGACTTTTTGGTTACTTCCATATCTTGGCTATTGTAATACTGTGCCATGCAGATTTGCCTGCCTGTGTCTTTCCAATTCTCTCTTCTTAGATTATAGGTCGAGGAGTGGGCCTGCTGGATCATATGGTAGCTCAATGTTGACCTTTTTAATGCACCTCCATTCTGTTCTATTTCGTGGCCCTTTCCAAGTTACGTCCCCCTTGAGGTTGAGGGTATGCATTTCTCTACAACACCTTCAGCATTTATTGTTTGTAGTTTTCTTGCTGATGGTTATTCTGACAAGTGTGATCTGATACCTCTTTGTGGTTGAATTCGCACGTGCCTCATAATCCATTGAAATTGAGCTTGAAGGCAAGTCCTTTTTATTTTTCAAGCTGTGATTACCTCTTAGTTCTTGAAAGTGTTCTCTTAAAGTATGTGTCACATTTTGAAATGTTTTGGCCATTACCTCCCTCAAGACATTTTGAGGGCGGGTTTCATTTACAGTCCTGCATTACTCCTTCCTATGAAATGACCATTAGCACAGGCTTTAAAGCTGGTTTTGCAGGTAACTGCCATAGGGTGGCAGCCGTTCTATGTTCCCCACCCTTGTAACTAGGGGAAAGCCCTTGCGGCCTGTGGTGTTTCTCGGTTATAAATTAGAGTGGAGTGTGCCTGGACAAACCCACACAAGCTGATGTCTCTTTACTTTTGTTGGATTTTTAAATTTAATTTTTATTTTTTATTGGAGTAATTTTCCACTGTGTACGTGGACCACTTCTACTTTGTGCATTCCTCGGTTGATGGACATTTTCATTGCTTCCAATTGTTGGCTATGGTAAATATTGTTGGAGTGCATGATTGCCAGCCTGTGACTTTTTGATTCTCATTTTCTCAGGTGATAGGCCCAGCAGTGGGTGTGATTCATTGACTGGTAGCACCGTGTTTCCCTTTTCAAAGCACCTACTTTGTGTTTTCATTAGTGGCTCTTACCACGTCCCCCTTAGAATCGAGGGTACGCATTTCTCCACAATCGCTTCAGCATTTATTGTTTGCAGCATTTATGCTAATGGCCCTTCTGGCTGCTGTGAGCTGATAGGTTTCTGTAATTTGGGTTTGCATGTCTCTGAAAATTCGTAAAACTCATCATTTTTCTCCGCCGTTTTCTTTTCTGTTAAAAAAAGGAAACAATTGGGAATACAATATAACTCTTGAAATTGTCTTCTTGGAAGGTTGCCCTCTGTTTAATTTTTTGGTCAATTTTCCACCCCAGAAATTTTTAGAGAGCAGGTGTCATTTCCCGAACTGCAAGTTTGGTGAATATTTAGTGACCTTTAGCAATGGGTTTAAAGGTGATGTTGTGGGAAGTGGCCTCAAGCAGGCAGCATTTCTCCATTCCCAAATCTGGGTACTAGGGCAGCAGAGCCTTTCTGGAAGTTGTGTTCCTAGGTTGTAAATTACATTGGAATGTGCATGGAAAAACCCCCATAAGTTTATGTCTCATTATTTCTTCTTGGTGTTAAAAATTTTTTTAATTGGGGTAAAGCTTCGAATATTGGTTCTCCTAGGTGTACACAATCTGCTTCATTTGTACATTATATATGTCTATTCAAGTACAGATCCTCTTCCCATGTAAAATGTTACAGAGGGTTCCGCACACCTCCCTTGCTATATGGTCGGTCTTTTTGTGATATATATATATAATATGTGTTTGTATACATATAGTAACACTAATCTTAATTTATCCATTCCCCCCACCTTTCCTTTTAGATGAGCATAGTTTGTTTTCTAAGTCTGTGAGTGTCTTTCTCTGTGGAAATATGTTCATTTGTGTCAGTTATTAGATAACGCCTATAAGTGATATCATAGAATATAGGTCTTTTGCTTTCCGACTTACCTCATGTTTCGTGATTACCTCCAGACTCATTTGTGGTGCCTCAAAGAGCAATGGTTCATTGTTTTCCATGGCTAATATTCCATTGTGTACATGGACCACTTCTTCTTTATCCATTCACCTGTTGTTGGACATTTTGATTGCTTCACTGTCTTGGCTATTGTGAATAAGGCTGCACTGCAGCTTTTGCGGCCTGTGTCTTCTCGATTCTTGTCTTCTCAGGTGAGACGTCCAATGATGCGCCTGCTGGATTGAATGGTGCCTCCATTTTTACTTTTAAACACAGCTCCTTTCTTTTCTCATTATTGGCTGTTACCCCTTTACGTCTCACCAGCAGGTAGAGGGTACACAGTTCTCTGAAACCCCGTCAGCATTTATTGTTTGTAGACTTTTTGCTGATGGTCAGTCGACTGGTGTAAGTTGAAACTTTTTGTAGATTAGATTGCATGCGTCTAACACTCCCTGAGGTTGAGCTTTTATCCATTTTCCTTGTTTTTAAAAAGAGTGTGAGGAAAACTTAACTCTTCATAATCTCTTCTTGAAACATTTGCCTGTTTTGAATTTTTTTGTCCATTCCCTACTTCAGCACCAATGTTTAGAGCAAGTGTCTTTTACAGCCCTGAGTCCTTGTGAATGTTAAGTGACCATTAGCTGTGAGTTTAAAGCTGCTCTTGCAGGAAACGGCCACAAGGCTGCAGCATTTCTCCTTTACCAAATCTGGTTACTAGGGAAACAGAGCCTTAATGGAAGTGGTGTTCTAGGTTGTATATTAGAATGGAATATGCCAGGAAAAAGCCCTTTAGTTTATGTCTCATTACTTCTTGTTCATATTTGTAATTGACTTTTTATTTTTTATCCCAGCAAATTTGATTACAATGGTTTGTTTGCTCTAGGTGTGCAAGATGTGGTTCTTTCACACAGATACGTGTATCTATTCTTCCTCGCATCCTTTTCCCATGTAGGTTATGGCACAATGTTGAGTAGTCTCTCTCCTGGTCTTCCGTACGTCTTTGGTGGTTATATATTTCACATGGTATGTATATCTTTGTTAACCCCAATATGGTAATGTAACCAATCCTCATCCCTTTCTATTTGGTGAACCATAAGTTTTTTAATGAATCTGTGATTGCCTTTCTCTGTGGAAATATCTTCATTGGTATCAATTTTTAAGTAACTCCAAAAAGTGATATGATAGGATATGTGTCTTTTGCTTTCTCACTGACTACAGGTGGCGTGATTACGTCTAGACTCATCTATGGTGCTGCAAATGGCATTGTTTCATTTTTTTTCACTAGCGAATATTCCATCTGTACATGGAGGAGTTCTTCTGTGTCCACCCATCTGTTGGTGGACTTTTTGGTTACTTCCATATCTTGGCTATTGTAATACTGTGCCATGCAGATTTGCCTGCCTGTGTCTTTCCAATTCTCTCTTCTTAGATTATAGGTCGAGGAGTGGGCCTGCTGGATCATATGGTAGCTCAATGTTGACCTTTTTAATGCACCTCCATTCTGTTCTATTTCGTGGCCCTTTCCAAGTTACGTCCCCCTTGAAGTTGAGGGTATGCATTTCTCTACAACACCTTCAGCATTTATTGTTTGTAGTTTTCTTGCTGATGGTTATTCTGACAAGTGTGATCTGATACCTCTTTGTGGTTGAATTCGCACGTGCCTCATAATCCATTGAAATTGAGCTTGAAGGCAAGTCCTTTTTATTTTTCAAGCTGTGATTACCTCTTAGTTCTTGAAAGTGTTCTCTTAAAGTATGTGTCACATTTTGAAATGTTTTGGCCATTACCTCCCTCAAGACATTTTGAGGGCGGGTTTCATTTACAGTCCTGCATTACTCCTTCCTATGAAATGACCATTAGCACAGGCTTTAAAGCTGGTTTTGCAGGTAACTGCCATAGGGTGGCAGCCGTTCTATGTTCCCCACCCTTGTAACTAGGGGAAAGCCCTTGCGGCCTGTGGTGTTTCTCGGTTATAAATTAGAGTGGAGTGTGCCTGGACAAACCCACACAAGCTGATGTCTCTTTACTTTTGTTGGATTTTTAAATTTAATTTTTATTTTTTATTGGAGTAATTTTCCACTGTGTACGTGGACCACTTCTACTTTGTGCATTCCTCGGTTGATGGACATTTTCATTGCTTCCAATTGTTGGCTATGGTAAATATTGTTGGAGTGCATGATTGCCAGCCTGTGACTTTTTGATTCTCATTTTCTCAGGTGATAGGCCCAGCAGTGGGTGTGATTCATTGACTGGTAGCACCGTGTTTCCCTTTTCAAAGCACCTACTTTGTGTTTTCATTAGTGGCTCTTACCACGTCCCCCTTAGAATCGAGGGTACGCATTTCTCCACAATCGCTTCAGCATTTATTGTTTGCAGCATTTATGCTAATGGCCCTTCTGGCTGCTGTGAGCTGATAGGTTTCTGTAATTTGGGTTTGCATGTCTCTGAAAATTCGTAGAACTCATCATTTTTCTCCGCCGTTTTCTTTTCTGTTAAAAAAAGGAAACAATTGGGAATACAATATAACTCTTGAAATTGTCTTCTTGGAAGGTTGCCCTCTGTTTAATTTTTTGGTCAATTTTCCACCCCAGAAATTTTTAGAGAGCAGGTGTCATTTCCCGAACTGCAAGTTTGGTGAATATTTAGTGACCTTTAGCAATGGGTTTAAAGGTGATGTTGTGGGAAGTGGCCTCAAGCAGGCAGCATTTCTCCATTCCCAAATCTGGGTACTAGGGCAGCAGAGCCTTTCTGGAAGTTGTGTTCCTAGGTTGTAAATTACATTGGAATGTGCATGGAAAAACCCCCATAAGTTTATGTCTCATTATTTCTTCTTGGTGTTAAAAATTTTTTTAATTGGGGTAAAGCTTCGAATATTGGTTCTCCTAGGTGTACACAATCTGCTTCATTTGTACATTATATATGTCTATTCAAGTACAGATCCTCTTCCCATGTAAAATGTTACAGAGGGTTCCGCAGACCTCCCTTGCTATATGGTCGGTCTTTTTGTGATATGTATATAATATGTGTTTGTATACATATAGTAACACTAATCTTAATTTATCCATTCCCCCCACCTTTCCTTTTAGATGAGCATAGTTTGTTTTCTAAGTCTGTGAGTGTCTTTCTCTGTGGAAATATGTTCATTTGTGTCAGTTATTAGATAACGCCTATAAGTGATATCATAGAATATAGGTCTTTTGCTTTCCGACTTACCTCATGTTTCGTGATTACCTCCAGACTCATTTGTGGTGCCTCAAAGAGCAATGGTTCATTGTTTTCCATGGCTAATATTCCATTGTGTACATGGACCACTTCTTCTTTATCCATTCACCTGTTGTTGGACATTTTGATTGCTTCACTGTCTTGGCTATTGTGAATAAGGCTGCACTGCAGCTTTTGCGGCCTGTGTCTTCTCGATTCTTGTCTTCTCAGGTGAGACGTCCAATGATGCGCCTGCTGGATTGAATGGTGCCTCCATTTTTACTTTTAAACACAGCTCCTTTCTTTTCTCATTATTGGCTGTTACCCCTTTACGTCTCACCAGCAGGTAGAGGGTACACAGTTCTCTGAAACCCCGTCAGCATTTATTGTTTGTAGACTTTTTGCTGATGGTCAGTCGACTGGTGTAAGTTGAAACTTTTTGTAGATTAGATTGCATGCGTCTAACACTCCCTGAGGTTGAGCTTTTATCCATTTTCCTTGTTTTTAAAAAGAGTGTGAGGAAAACTTAACTCTTCATAATCTCTTCTTGAAACATTTGCCTGTTTTGAATTTTTTTGTCCATTCCCTACTTCAGCACCAATGTTTAGAGCAAGTGTCTTTTACAGCCCTGAGTCCTTGTGAATGTTAAGTGACCATTAGCTGTGAGTTTAAAGCTGCTCTTGCAGGAAACGGCCACAAGGCTGCAGCATTTCTCCTTTACCAAATCTGGTTACTAGGGAAACAGAGCCTTAATGGAAGTGGTGTTCTAGGTTGTATATTAGAATGGAATATGCCAGGAAAAAGCCCTTTAGTTTATGTCTCATTACTTCTTGTTCATATTTGTAATTGACTTTTTATTTTTTATCCCAGCAAATTTGATTACAATGGTTTGTTTGCTCTAGGTGTGCAAGATGTGGTTCTTTCACACAGATACGTGTATCTATTCTTCCTCGCATCCTTTTCCCATGTAGGTTATGGCACAATGTTGAGTAGTCTCTCTCCTGGTCTTCCGTACGTCTTTGGTGGTTATATATTTCACATGGTATGTATATCTTTGTTAACCCCAATATGGTAATGTAACCAACCCTCATCCCTTTCTATTTGGTGAACCATAAGTTTTTTAATGAATCTGTGATTGCCTTTCTCTGTGGAAATATCTTCATTGGTATCAATTTTTAAGTAACTCCAAAAAGTGATATGATAGGATATGTGTCTTTTGCTTTCTCACTGACTACAGGTGGCGTGATTACGTCTAGACTCATCTATGGTGCTGCAAATGGCATTGTTTCATTTTTTTCACTAGCGAATATTCCATCTGTACATGGAGGAGTTCTTCTGTGTCCACCCATCTGTTGGTGGACTTTTTGGTTACTTCCATATCTTGGCTATTGTAATACTGTGCCATGCAGATTTGCCTGCCTGTGTCTTTCCAATTCTCTCTTCTTAGATTATAGGTCGAGGAGTGGGCCTGCTGGATCATATGGTAGCTCAATG